>NW_024348304.1:9262123-9601073 GCF_902729225.1 Pteropus medius
TATCACAGCAACAGAAAGACAGCAGAATAGGTGGCTGTCAACCTGGCAATATTTATTGAGGAACAGGAACATAAATTCTCAACAGGAAATTACAGACGGAAAAGTTAATTAGAGACTTTTTTTTTCATTTAATATATATTTATGCATATATAATATTCACATAAACACATACATCCTTTTATCATGTGAGTTTATCATCTATGGCATGTAATATTAAAAGTTTTAAACTTTAAAATTTTATTAAGATTTTTTCTGTAAGTATATATGTCGAAACTGTGTATGAATACTCACATTTGAAATAAACATCTGTCATATATCTTTCATAATAGCTGATACAAATATTTTATAATCATCAGTTATTTTTGTAGATTTTTCCCTAGATTCTACAGGGAATACAGATTAGATATCATAAACATTTATGAGCTTCAATGCTGAGACTGTATGCTTAAATGACAGAATGTTCTACACACATAATTTAAGTCATAATAGTTAAAGAATGTAACATTAAATGGCTTAAAATATTTTCTTTTCCATATGGTAATAATGGCTTTACATATGTATGTATGTATGTATGTATGTATGCATGTATATATGTATGTATGTATGTATGTATGTATATATGTATTTGCCATCAGTAGGAGAAAACACTGCTTTTAAGGAGCTCATGTAATTATGATGTTAGGCTCATCCAGATAATCTTCCTTTCTTAAAGTCAACTCTGCTATGTAATGTAACATAATCACAGGACTAATATCATATTCAGTGGTTAAATCACACTCAAAGAGTAGATTATATAAAGTCCATGTTCTTTGGGGGCTTATTTTAATATTCTGCTTACTGGAGTCACCATCTTTTAAGGTGATATGATGTAGGTAATACTTAATACAGAACAGCCAGATGTCTGGCTATAGAAGAAAAGCTCTCAACCTATGCAGATAATTTACAATGCAGATAATTCATGCATTGATAAACAGATTTTGTGTGAAATGTGTGTTCTCTGTCTGTACCAAAACTTGCACAACCAAGTAACATGTTACATGAGACAAAGCCATTGGGGCCATGGCATTTAAGAATTTTTCTAACACAATTATCAGAATATAATTTATTTTGGAATATATTAACACATTTATTATTGATGTGGCATGGAAGTGTTGGAAACTTTTCCTGTATAATCAGTTTTTTATTTTTCAAAAATTTTATAATACATATAATTTTTAACAAAAATATAAGATTATGGTTTTTAGAAACTTTTTTAATATATGTCTTTATGACTGTCTAGTCCTCTCATGCATACTCTCCTCATTAGACCCTTACCAAGCTCAGGTAGTGGGATTGTCTGTGTGTTTGAGAGTTCTCAACTGAGAACTCCACAGTTTAGCATCTGTTTATGTAGCCGATTTCTATAAGCACAGAACATAACTGACACTTTGTCAAAACCAATGACAAAAATTTTAGAAAAGTCTGTAGTGATTTGTAAAAACAAAACACAGAAAGGTGAATATTTAGAAAGTTAGGGATAATTTACTGGCCTATTCATTAAGATATTCTGATTATAATAATCACATTTGAAGAATGCATATTTAAATATTTTTGCATTTGTGAAAAGCCTTTTGGGACAGACCATGTATTTTAATACTTCTTTACATTAACGATAGTTTCTATAACCAATATTGTATATTTACTAGAAATTTAACTAATGACTATTTGCCTCATTAAAAAAAAGGATTTTAATGTGACATTTTTAAGTAAATGATTTCCTAAAAACTACTAGATATCCTATATTTGCAAATAAGATTTATAATTATGGACCTTGTTTTTTCTTTATTCTTCAATTCTAGATATATCTTCAAAAGTAATATAAAATATACTCTGAAACAGTTTTAGACATGTTATAATTTGCTCTATTATTTTAAACGAATCAAAGCTAAGGAAATGGCACTTTACTCCCCAACATTGCACCTTAGTAAAAAGTAATATGAACATGGCAGAATGGCAGAATTATCAGAACACTGAGCACAGCAGATAAATGATAGCAAATAATAGTAAATAACAATTTAAGAGGAAAGAGAGGTTATCTATTCTTGTGATAGGATAGCCTGGGGATTTGAAAGCCATCTATTATTTTCAACAGAATATTTCAAGGACCAGCCATTCAAAATCTGAAAGAAATAAGTCAACACATTGCAAAACTATTATAAATAAAGAGCAAAGTTTTAAAAAGTTCCAAAGATGCAAATGTGCTGTGTCTATAATACCCAGGGATCTATAAATATCAGAGCTTCTATATCCATTACACTGAAATGCATGAAAGTATTTTTATTTATATTTTACACACACCCACAGAGAAAGGATGTTTACCTAAAGATTCTCATCCTACTGTAGCCTCTAAATATTACTGTATGAAAACTACAATGTGCTCCACTCAATAAACTATTTGATTTATAATTATTTGGTTTTAAAATAAAACGAGATATCCTAGTTAATAGTGTTTTGACATTTATTTTAATAAGCTTTAGTAATTAAAATAAATGTAAGCATAGCACATTATATATTATATGGCTTTCTTTACTTTCCTTATTGTTTTGACAAATGTAAAGAATTCTTAGGCAATTAAGTCCATTTTTGCAGCTGTGAATCAATTTTTCAAATGCAGACAAACTGTGTTCAAACTGTCCTGATTTTTAAAGAAAGTTAGAGTAGACATAAAGTTTATTGTCTATTGCCAATTATTAAAATTCTGATTAATAAAAGTGGGAAGAAAGTTCTTTAAATTGGATGATAATTAAATCAACATCTACGGAAGTCTTCATGATGGGGTTAAGATGTGTACATGTGTGTATTTCATGATTAGGTCCAAGATTTAAAATTTTTAACTTACCACTAAGAGGAATTTCAATTGACAAAAAGTGGATAAAGAAAAAGTATTATATGGAAGCTGCTTTAAGGAAACACATCCTTTTCTTTTTTTAATCAAAGAGCCTACTAGCTCTACTACATTGTCAAGAAATTGTTTCAAATTTCCTCTTTTCAGAAGCTGGAAGTAGAATGGCCTATTTGAATGCTTGAACTGTGATCATTCTCAGTGATGAATGAGTTCTACAAATTCACTATCACCTTGTAAATTTGCTTAACTACTGCTGAGACTTATTTGGCCTGGATCTGTGGATAATAGAACTCACATTTTACTACGTGCAGTGATTCCATAGCAAAATACAAGATCACTGCGTACATGGAATTTAAACAATGAAACAGATATCGTGATTTTCATATATTCCTGGTCAATAATAAATTGATTTTCAGTTAAGATTCAGTCAGGAAGTTGCTTTCTCATACACTGGATATGCTCATAAGCTTACTCTTTAATTCAGCATGAGAAAACCCAGAAGCACAAATGAGACATACTTATTCCATAGCCGAGCTGATCTCACAAAAGAAATAAAATCTAAAACTCAAATAATAAAAACTTAAATCATATATTATCAGAAGAAGAAATACCTCTTCGGTGACACTATTAGTAATCATTCAACTTGAAGAAATTGATATTTTTTTTGTTCTTTATGCAAGTAAAACAGTGGTCTGTCTCTACGAAACAAAAATCCCAAATAGGCTGATATCAATGAAAATAGTATGGCATACCTGAGAGGAAAAGCAGCAAGTGCGGGCAAGGAGAGACAAGTTCAGGCTGCACCGAGAGCAGAACCAATCTAACAGTTTCTTTTAGGCACGGCATTGGAAATCAGTATGAGAAATACATTACATACTATTTGTAGTCATTTGGTAGAACTATGCTCAGTTAACTAGTGATGAAATGAATATATGCATTTATCATCATTTCTGACCCCTGTCCAGAAATCTATGTTTAAATGCCAAATTAAACATCTCTGCTTGAGGGCTCGATATACCTCTCGCACACAACAGTTTCAACAGAACTTGTGCTCAATTTCCTGCTTATAAAACCCCAGTTTTACTGCACCTAAAACCAAAGTAGCGATATAATGTTAAGTGTATATAACAGCAAAACACCCCAATCTCTTCCTGCCCTTACTTTTACTTAGGGTTGATTTTGTTGCCTACCTACTTGCTAAAGTTATTCTTGATTCCATTACCATCCGAAATCATTTTATTCTTTTATACACTGGTTATCTAACATGCATTGTCTTCTGACCACGTGTTCTCTGTATGCTTCCTTCACCGCGGCTGCTTTTTCTTGCAATTAATTATGAGCGTTTTGATAAGAGTTTCAATTCATAATGTTGACAAAAGATATTGCAGTGCCAGTGCTGGCAGTGAAAGAAAGGATAAAGAAAAAATCTATGCTGCATGATAAAATGTAATGTTTACTGTGGCTTTACATGCTTTCAAGACGATGGTTAAAGAAACAGGAAAAAAATCAGCAGTCGATTACAGATTGGTAGAGTCATTTATCAGCACGAAAACCACAATAGAGCTTGGCCAAGTAAGAATGGCACAGGAAAAATGGCTGGAGAATTCAAGTGATTTGAAGAGAAAGGTGTGATGTTTATCAATATGGGCTTCTAGAAACAAATGGGAGAAAGAAGTCACATGAATTATTTAAATGAAGAAATGCATTATGCTAATGTTTTGTTAATAAGAAGGAAGTTACAGGCTATGAGACAAAAATGCAAACACTAAGTTATGGTAGAGCTTGCAATGCTGGCAGAAGCTCTTACCTCTGGCATTAAAGAAAGAAGAGAAAAGGCTGATCATTAAAACTTAGACATTTAGAGGAAGGGCCTTTGGAACTTGGCTTCGTACCTCTGAGGGCAGTGCTAAGCTGGAGCTGATGTCTCTGAGCAGGGAACAGGGTTCCTGAAGGGTCAGGACCCCATCTCCGAAAAGGGGTTACAGAAGCTATTTCTGTAACTGTTGGAAAAATTGAAAATTGTATTCCCTCACTGCTACGGAAGGAAACTGCTTCTGCTGAATTGAAGAAGTGTGGCCGTGCGGCAATCATAGGAACCTTAAGCAGAAATAAATCAGTAGGAAACCACCTGGAAGGAGGAGGTCCTGTCTAACTCTCTCGTCTTTGTAGCCTCCCTCTAGCACCCGCTATTGCCAAAGTCTAACATAGAGCAGCTGGCAAAGGAGGAACGAGGGTCGTAGAGTATCAGCCCAGGTATCACAAACCTGAGTATAAAAGGGTGGTGGGTTTGAATTATAGAATCAATGGCATAATGCCAGTACAGTTCTACGGAGGGGACTTGTATAACTCTGATCCACTTTAAGCTCTCATTTTCAGAGTCTCATATCCATTCCATGCTAAATGGGTATGTGTTAAAAGATACATGATTCTGGTCGAGCGGATTAATTTAGGAAAGAGGTAATTGATGATTTTGGGATTTGAAGAGTTAGGGTCAATAATTGACTTAGGTTTAGGAATTTAGGCAGGTTGGTTTTGAGATAATAATTGTTAAAGATCCAGACCTGATGTATTATGGAGCCTTTATGGAGTTATATTTTATTTTAATTTTTCCTAGATGATTAATAATTATTAATTTTTCTTTTTCCTTTCCTTCCTTCCTTCCTTCTTCTTTCCTTCCTTCTTTCCTTCCTTTTCTCTTTCTTCCTTTCTTTTTCTTTCTTTTTTACTTTGTGCTTCATTTATTTTCCAGATTTTCTACACTAATAACCACATAATTTTTACAATCAGAAAATGACACCTTTGTACTAGAAAGAAAAAACACAATTAAAAGATAAATGACAGTGGGAATTACTTGTAATATATGTAAGAGACAAACAGTATTTATAATATTTTGAGCCTACATAAATCAAAAATAAAGACTATTTCAATATAAAAATGTACAAAGAACATAAACAGGCAAGTTACAGAACACAAATGATTAATCAAATATAAAAACTGACTTAATCTCATGAGTAATCAAGGAAATAAAAATTCAAATAAGACCTTCCTTTCATTTTTCACTGGGTCCACAAATTATGTAATCATATGAATAATCTTGGGTATTCTACTGATATGTGTGGGTGGGTGTGTTTCTGTGTAATCAAACAAATATTTGTGGCAGCCTTAATATTAGAGGGAATATGTGAGGATGCTTTCCTTCACTTTTCTCTAATAGATGCTGCATCTCTAATATTTAGTTTTATAGCTGGGGAAATATCGACTTGTGAAATACCAATCGCAGTTCTTCACAAGCAAAGGATCAGTTCTTGCCTAAATGTTTTAGTCCCTTATAGAGAACGGGGTATATAACTTGATCTAGAGGTAACCACTGATATAAAATGCGTACAAATGTAAGAGAAAAGTTATGTATCCTCCAGGTCTTAAAACCATGGTAATAGGTACATAAATAGTCAGAGATATAGGAAAAGACCAATGAATTATATTTAAACATGATACAAATAAAATCATCACAATTAGACTTCTTTATCACACAATGCCATATACTGCAGAATTAGAAAAATAAATCATTCTCAGTCCAAACTATGATCATCCTGCTCCACAACTGAAGTTAACAAAAATTATCAGATATTCTCTTGGCCAAGGAAAAATAATCTTGCAGATTAATGAATATCAGATAAAGGAAATAGCAAATAAATTAAGTGACAATAAAGGACATATATGTTCAGCATAAAGATACCTAAGAGGTTTTACACATTTAGCCACTGACTTCCTTAGATTTTAAGAAAGTGTTAACTAAATTTGCGGGGACATATTCATACTAAAATAAGTAATAAAAAGTGTTGCTTCTTTCATCCTTTTATGTAAAATAACCAAACTTATTATTGTCTTTATAGTCTATAGGAAAGTATTATATGTACATATACATAAAATGTTTTAAGAACAAGACACTGATTTTATTAACATTATTAATTTAAATATATTTATGGTGAACAATTAGAAAAGTAGAAACAAGTTATGTATTTATGTATATCTTCTACCAGGAGTATATTTATGCCATTAATAATGCAGTGTCTTACCACATCGAGACTCATTAATTAATTGGTAAAAAGAAAATCAATATAAATGGATGCAAATTGTCATCGTTTTAAGTACCATAAAATGGGAATAGGAAGTCCCAGATAATTAATAGTTTACAAATAATTGCTTATTTCTCCCCATCACCCAGATAGTCTGAACTGTTTTTTTCTTCTTAAAACTACTTCCTTGACATCCATTGGCAACTCTCTTCCTCCAGACGTGATTATCTGCCATCTCCACTAATCCAAACATACACAAGATTGATGATTTTGTTCCATAGTTTTCATTCTGCATTTAGCCTCTCTCCTACACTTCCATGATATATTTCGAGATAAGGGCTTATCTTCATATCATTCCTCTTTCCACAGGTAAATCGATAAGATGTGAAGGACAGAATGGATCAGCGGGGACGAGACCTTCTCTGCGGAAATTAATTTGGTAGTAGTGGAGTGTTTTTGTTACTGTGCCCATGGAACAAATGGTTCCTTTTCCAGAAACCTCAAATTTGAATAACATTATCTCCAAAGGTGTTTATCATAGATCTGAAGTGTCATTTTCTTTATCTAACATCAAAGTGTTTTGCATTTTCTTAATTGGTCTGTCTTTAGCTAGTGTGAGGAAAATAGCTTCTGGCAGTCTGTTGAGATAAGAGCAGTCTAAGTTTTCTTTAACGTCTGGTTACAATGGTTTTCAAAAAATTTTAAGTCTTTACTTTCAATTAAAGTATCTTATTCTAATCTTTTGTCTTGTAGTCTATTAGGCACATAATTATTTAGTTTTTTGCATTCTTCAGGTAACACTAGCCCTGGAAAAGCAATGATTTCTAAAAATAATAATCCAATTAAAAACATATATATGATCTACTTCAAATGTGTGTATATATATATATATATATATATATATATATATACACACACGTATGCATATATATGTGCGTATATATATATATATACACACATCTACTTCAAATGTAACTAAGTTCAAAAGTATAATTCCAAAATTACAAAATTATTTTAAAAGTTAGACAATAAATGTTCTCTTTATAAAATGATATCTAAACATACAGTATATTCAATATGGTCTACTTTTAAAGTACAGACCATTAGAAAATATCACAAGACAGATCAAAGTTATATGTTTATGTCAGTGCACAATCTTTTGTTTTCTTTCTCATGCTCTTTACATCCTACTTTTTATCCTTTGCTCTCAAAGTGTTCAATTATCCCAACTGTAAAATACCTATACTCTGAATTTTTCTAGACTACTTCATGTGATATTTTTCCACTGCCATCTGCAACATTCCACCAACTAACCTCAGTCACACCATTGCTTATTAGGTTCAATAATAGCAAACACATTAATAAAAATAATCCATATATATTTGTTAATTAACAAGCACTAACACTGTTCGTCATGACAATGCCTTATGCCATAGAAGTTGTTTTTATGGTTGAGAGAGAGATCCTTCAAAATCTATCAACCTAATGTATGTGGTACACAAATAAAAGTTAAAAGGTATATATGAGAATACGTTTGATTAAAAACTGACACAGTTGAGCATAGAAATAAATTATAACTGCAAAATAAAGGCACACTATTCATGGTAACTGAAAGTGATGTGAATTCATAAGTCATTCGATAGCTTTGAATATTTGACAAATTTGTGATTGGGTAACAGAAGTATTTCTACACCACAGTATCTTTATAGTGTAAACTTTTCCTACCATACCTATATTATCCTCTCTATTTCCAACTAGCTGGCTTTACAGATTCATTTAGAAGTTTCGTTAGATCTCATAAAATAAATAAATACTCTGCTGGTATTCCCTCTGTAATCCAGAGCAGGCAATGACAGTATCAAACATGTGAGAAACCCCTTTGTTGGCATATGTAAACCAAGAATATGATGTTTCTGTCCTTGTGACTTTAGCTGGTAAGCTCATAGATGGCTGGGCCTGAATCCACATTCTTAAAAACCTTTATTGCATTTTAGTTTGAGCTGCAACCATACATTCTTTTTTCATTATATTGCTTTTTAAGGCACTCTCAGTGCGCTCCAATATAAATTTGCATACATGCCATAAACTCTTCTTTAAGCTGGACTATCTCAGAATGCACCTAACATTTTGGGAATCTCATCCTGCTAATTTATAACAGTGAGTTATATTCTCATAGAGACTATATTCTCATAAAGTCCATGAGTTTTGGAAAAGGAAATATAATACTAAGTCCACTACCAGAAGAAAAGAGTAAGAATATCACCTCAGATAAAATCATAGACTGCCTTTCCTTCCTTCCTGGAACTAAATTTGCCGGCTAGTTCTGTACACTTATGACTTACCTTTTCCACTTAAACTTGAAACAATCAAGTTGTTAAAGTAGTGTTAAGTCAGTATAATAATCTTTATATTCTAGTGTAACCTATAACCCATTTACATTTAATATTAAATTGATATTCTGTTTCAAATAATGTCTTAAGATCTTGTTTCCATTTTTCCCAACCTTTGTTTCTTATTCTTTCTTTTTCTACTCTCATTTTAATAATTTTATCTCATTTTTAAAAATTGTTTCTATCGTGATAATCATATACTTCTTCCATCCTTTAAATTGTTAACAAGAAATAAAAATATCCACTTCTACTTTATCAAAATCTAATATAACCTGGATTTATTGCTATTTACTCTCCTCTTGATTATGTGATACTATTCTAATGAACCGAAATTCAATGTTTATTTTAAACCCAAAATATGGTATTTTAACATAGTCAAAATTCTTTTAAATTTACCCACATATTTACTTTCTACAGCTGTTCATTTCCTTCTATATCTCCAAAATGCCATCTGGGATTTTTTTTTTTCCTTTTGTCTGAAGAACATCTTTGAATGTTTTTTTTATTTGTTTTTGTAAGTGACACATTCAAAAACTTGATTGTCTGAATTTTTTTCCCCTTTCATTTTTGAAGAAAATTTTTATTAGGAGAGAGTTGTAAATTGGCATTAATTTCTTTCATTGGTTGCTTAAGGAGTGATATTTCACATTAACTCTTGTTGTTTTGAAGGTAATTTTTATTTTAATCTGGTTGTTTTCGAAATCTAATCTTTAACTTTTTGAATTTAATAGTTTTACTATGGGCACCAAGGTATGAATTTCTATTTTCTTTTTGTTTCGAGATTATAAGAGCTTCCTGAATGTGTTGCTTATTGTCTGTTTCCTACTTTGGATATTTATCAGTCACTACCTATTCAAAAATTGCTTCTTCTCTCATCTACCTTAGGGATTTCAGGTCTTCTAATTATATCTCTATTTTTTTTACTTTCTTTTTCAATATGTCTTCATTTCTCTATGGTTCATTTGGTACATTTTCTTTGACATTTCAAATCATTAATTCTCTCTTAACTTGTTTAATCTGCTATTACACCATCCTTTGAGATCTTAATTTATTTACTTTTTAATTATGAAATATCAATGTTTATTTTTATAGTTTATAGATTTGTATAAACATTGTGATCTTGTCTTCATCTCAAGTATAGTAAGCTTAGTTATTTCACAATTTATACATAATAATTCATCACCAGAATATCCTGGGTACTTGTCTCTATTGTCTATTGTTTTTTGTTTTGTAATTATTTTGTTTTCATTCATGACCATTAAGTTTTGTAAGTTATGGATTTAGTATGGTAAATGGCATATAAAATTATATAGCCTAAGATTATGTTGTTTCACTCCCAAGACAGCTTATTTTGCTTCTGGTCTCTAATGTGGCTCCTGGCCCAGCAAAAATGTGCTTAGCTCTCCAGCTACTCAGAAATCTCTCCAGAACAGTGAACAGCAGCAGAGTGGCTGTAAATGCAAGCTTCGTCTCTCTAACTTTTCTTCTCTTTTTAGGTAATTGTTTTATGATTCTAAACTCACTCCCACCCCCACACAGGGCATTTTTTTTAAAAATAGCTTTTAGCAATCAGATTTTTTCCAGCAGATAATTTTCATATGTTATCTGACTTTTATCCACTAGGGGAGTTCATCCAAATTAAAGTCAATGATACCTTGATTTATAAAAAAATTTATATTTATGTATTTTATGGTATTTTCAAAATTAGCATACGCAGTATGACCACAGATTTACATGAGCAACCAATTTACTGTGTTTATATTATAATTAAACTCTTGTGCATAATTGTAGGTGAGTTGTAGTGGAGAGAGAAAAATCAACATCAAAACAAAACGAAAGTGTGCATGTACATGTATGGATTAGACTATTTGGAAATTGAAAAAAATAATATTAAAGTCTCATTTTTGTTTTGTATTCTTTTTTATTATGGATGATTATGAATTTATATATTTGTCAAAAAAATCAGATATATACCTGTGCTCTTAAGGATGCTACTAAACCAAAGACTAAAACTTTCTCTAATGTAACAGTATTTTGTTTTTTAAGAGACCTACAGAAGAGAAGAGGTATAAATACTTCATTTGAAATGAAAAATTTCTAAAATATAAATACGTAGATTAATTTAAAATCATTTGTGTCTTAATTATAAAATCTAGCTAATCAATATTATTTACTTTATATCTCATAAATTTAGGAGACATAAAAATAATATTTTGACAATGTAAAGAAAATATAATGCCGATAAAATAAACTGAAATATAAAATAAGTAAAATAAAATACACTATTTGTGAAACTGGGTATTTTTTCCTTTCATGAATTATAAATGATTCCTCTAATTAATATTCACTCCAAAATCCTAAAAGGTATTTTATCTTCAATATACCTAAATATTTGTGGCTCTGATTGTGAGAGTTTGCCCATTGCAAAATAATAGTGATGCCAGTGTGTGGGTATAAATAAACTGGAATCATTCATGAAGAAATAGGATAATGAATGCTGACATAAAGACTGAGTTGAGACTCACTAATCACATCACTTAGCAACAGTTAATGAGGAGACCATCCTGCCAGCTTATTCCCCAAATTATTTAATTTAGCTGAAGTATCGTAAGCAAATTAGAAGCTTTAATGATTATCCAAAGAATAACATAGCAATGTAAGACTGCCCAGTCCATCTTAGAATTGTGGTGTGGTTAAACAAACAAACAAAAAAAAGCGACCCTAAAATTGTAAGGGTTGGTAGCAAAACAACATTACTGTAAAGCTAATTTGAGAATTTAGAGGGAATGGGGGGTAATGTAAAGTGGATTTAATTTTTTTTTGGACCCGCAATCACAATTCCCCGCAAGTTATCGTTGTTTCTGATATATTTTTAAATATTAACTAGTGTCTATAAGATTCTTTTTGTTAAAATCTTGACTATACAATGTAATTCAGTAGTTTTTTGCTAATATTCTGTCAAATGTAGTAACTACTGAAGAATTTTTAAACATTTTAAAGAGAAAAAATATGTATTCTCTCCTCTCACCTGTTACATAAAGATCAGAAGCATGTGTATATGTGTGTTCCTAGAGATATTAAAGCTCAGACAGTGAACCAAAGACACATTTAGAGAAGACGTTTTCATCCATCTCACTGACCAACATTAGGAATATATGTAGCAATAAAGTGCTAATGATGAAAAAATTGGTATTTCAACATAAACTTTGAATTAGTGTAAGGATATAAATGATTTTTAAAAAGAGCCATGGGAGTAAATTTATATTTTAATTATGTCCATTGAAATCACACTTATGCTTTTCAAAAATAAGTAGTAGCAGTAAACAAATTAAGCTTTTATTCCCTTAGACTATTCAATGTAACTTATGTTTCTAAAAATAACGAACTGCACACAGTACAAGTAAATTTACATGTGTCGATTTACTTAAAATAAGATTAAAGTGCCAAGTAATACCTAACTCATATTAAATTATATTTAAAAATTTTATATGGAATCTACATTCGACCTACGTATGTTGATATAGATTGAGTTTTTTTAATGCTAGGAAAAAACGTGAAAACTAACTAAAGTCTACTTATTGAACAATAGTTCCAGATATTTTATTTTAACTTATTTAATGATATTACAGTTACACTGAAAAAAAAAAATGTTTTCCGAAATACATGTTTTGGTTTTAAACATAAGATTCTCATTAAATTTATACTATAAAAGCTTTGAGGTTCATAGTAATAAAGTATTGACAATTCTGCAGCTGTTTTATAGAAAATAAATGTTATATTTGTATTTAGTCAGAGCCTACTTTTCCATTTTGATACTTCTTTAGTATGTCACATTTTTAGAAAGAAACAATGGGCATATGTGCATTTTAAATTACATTTTCCATGAGTGTTTCTCTTAGAGAAATGTGACTCCGACTTAAAACCAAAGGGTGAATACAAGAAATCAACACTGATAATAGACTGTACTTTAAGCAATAATATTGATATGAAAATAGAAAGACTGTGGGAAAGAGGAGCAGGGTGGTATACAACACAGCTAAGAATCCTAAAAGAAAGTCAAATTGGGCAATGAGAAAAGACATCAGAATTGATCGACATTTCATAATTAAATGATATTCTTGTCAAAATAACAGTTGTGGTTAGAGACATACTTTACTTTCACTGGACACTAAGACATGTCAACATGAGGCAAGGCTAAGAAGTGTCATTTTCCCCTAAGAGAAACAAATAATAGAAACAAAAATATCTTTTCATATGTATTTATATGTAATATATTTTATATGGGCCAAATATATGTGTCTCTATGTGTCTGTTTATTTATGAATGAATAACTAGACATAAAGATAAATATTTATGTAGAATATGCATATGATATGAGATAGTTATATGTGAGTGACAAATAGCGGGAGAATTAACAATTATTATCTCAATATACTAAACCAGAGAGAAGAGAGAACTAATGTTTAAAACTCACTTCATAAAAGCACTTTACCCTATTTACATAAGTTCTTCTGCAAATTTCACTGGCGAGTTCTTCCCTGAAACACTGTAGTGAAGAGGGCCACCGCAGAATTCTGAGTAAAGTTCAGTTTCTTTTTTTTTTCCCTGATTTGAAATCCATTAATTTCCTTTTTACTCTGTGGGTTCTGCTGACCTTTATAATAATGTGAAAAGTATACCAATAATGAAGGGTAAAGATAAAATGAGGTTCTAGCCTAGAAAGAAATTCGACCATAATTTTTGCCAAGTAAAACCAACTCATTGGGTTCAGGTGTCAAATAAATGATTTTAACTGGAGGTGTTATTCAGCATGAATGACAATACTTTTTGCACGAATCATTTTTATCACTTTGCCATTGTTTTAATTAAAATCAAACAATTATTTAAATTCCAATGAAATAAAATTTATGTATGTTATTTACTGTTTATTTACCTGTGCAATTCACATTAACATATATTATTACAGTAATCAAATGAAAGTTATTAGCAACATTACATAGGTGAGGAATCAGAATTGAAAAACATAAATCCCGAGCTAATGATTTCATCACGATATGAGCTATAACAAGCAATTCTTAAATCAGTATCTTCTATCTCCTACCAAATCATACACAAATTGAAAGAATTGAATCCAGTGAATTTAAAGATCCTAACCT
Organism: Pteropus medius; assembly: GCF_902729225.1. Lineage (NCBI taxonomy): Eukaryota > Metazoa > Chordata > Mammalia > Chiroptera > Pteropodidae > Pteropus > Pteropus medius. The sequence continues at coordinate 9,276,630 of NW_024348304.1, forward strand.
ACTGGTAAAAGGCCAACATTTGAAAACCTCTTTCATTTATTTGGCCTATTCATGTATTATATTTTTCAAAAACACCAGTTCCAATGTTAAGTATTTTATTCTTTTCCCAAGGATGAAGTGAGGCTATGAGCACAGAAGTAATTTGACTGAATTCACACCAACAGTAAGTAGTGGAAAGAGTCAAAGTCCTATGTATTTGACCTCAAGGTTCTCATTCTTTCAATTAAATCATAGTGGCTAAAAAATGATAGTAGCATAGCACCCCACCAGACTTCTAGAGAGCCTCCTTTGATTCAAAATTAGTTACATGGAAAAATTTAACACACAATGCCCACTTTCAGTTTTGGATCTAAACCATGAAAATCCCTCGTGCTTGCTTATGCTTGAACCATTCAGAAACCATTGCCAGCAAACAAACAAACAAGCAAAAAACACTTCTTTAAGGTGGAAACATTATTCAAGATATATATTTTTAAAAACCTACATATAAGTCTACGGCCATGTCATCCTGAACAAGCCTGATCCTGTCTGATCTGGGAAGCTAAGCAGGGTCGGGCCTGGTTAGTACTTGGATGGGGGACCACCTAGGAGGACCAGGTGCTGTAGGTGTAAAAACTAAAAAGTAAGGGATTGTAAGCTGACAAGGTCCTTGCAATCTGTGGGGTCAAACAAGGGTTGCCTCGCCTAAAACAAACAAACAAACAAAAAAACAAACAAAAAACCCTATATAGTGATCACACAAATACAAATTACTATATTTTCTCAAAAATGAAAATTTCCTTAATTTTTTCTAATCTTAAAAACAAGATTACTATGTCAATCATGGTGTATGGAATTCAATATTATAGATGAATTAATATTCCAACTTTTTCCTTCAATATGCTCTCTATTGGCTGAGGAAATAAATTTTACTGCAATGGCAGCAGTTGATCACTTATGAGTTAACATTTAAAAATAACTTAGTTGTTTTTAGAATAACATAAATTATTTTAAGAAAGGAATGTGAGTTTGGCTATAACCAGATCGATCTCTTTACTAAAAGACGAGTCCTTTCAAATGTGTTGACTTCATGGGAGTCTGCTTTACTGTTGTATTGGATGAACTATTGTAGGATTTACTGCTGAGAATCAAAAAGTAAATTGCACTTGGACCCGTTAGTTGTACCAGCAACGTTGTGCTACTTATCCCGAAGCTATTTTGGTCAGGGAGATGACGTTACCATGTGCATTGAGTCCTTGGTGAGGCTAATTTTCCACCCATGATTTTTTTTTTTTTTTTGGTCTCAGTGGTTAATTATGTAAGTTTTAAGTTTTACTGTAGAAGTTCTTAGAAACACATTTTGCAAATGTAATTTGGGCCATCCGAAAAAAAAAAATATTTGTTTGTTGTTTTATTATTTTTAGTAAACCAACCAAACAGATAGTTGTTTCTTGAGTTCAGAATTTGGGATCTACTCATTACTAACCATGTCACCCAGGCAACTTAAATGATCTCCTTATGCGTGTGTGTGTGTGTGTGTGTTTTAATTTGTAAAATTAGTGTAATGATAGAACATACTTGCAAAAATGATTGAGGTGATTAGATTAGATTCTATATGTAAATTACTTCCATGGCTGGCCAAAAAATGATGTTCATAATAATAACTGGGATTATTTGCAAATTATATAACTTAAGAAATACTTAGTATATTGACAAAGCCATTGAGAATTTATTCAAGAATCATTTATGTATGCATTTTTATGAGTTAGACAATAATGCTAATGCAATGAGATTAATAGTCAAATAAGATTCAATATCTTGCTTTACAAAACTTACATTTTGTGTTTAGATAGTAACTAAAAAACTAAAAAAGGTTAATATTTTGACTGAGCTAAGTTTAAAGTATTATGTGAACACATTTCAATATTTTCTTTTAAAAATGTCTATTCAGGTATTTTTCCCATTTTTTATGGATTATCATTATTTTTGTTATTGAATTGTATGAATTCTTTATACAATTAGGATATTACCCCTTATCAGACACATGATTTGCATATATTTTCTCCCATTACATAAATTGTCTTTTTATTTTGTTTTTTCTTTTGCTGTGTAGAGCTAATTTTAGTTTGATGTAGTCCTGCTTGTTGATTTTGTTGCTTGTGCATTAGGCATTATATCCAAAAAATTACTGCCAAGACCCATATTAAGAAGCTTTTTCCTGTTTTCTTCTATTTTATGGTTTCAGGTCTTAGAGTTATCTGTACCCCATATTCATTGCAGCATTATTTACAGCAGCCAGGCTAAGTGTTCATCAACAGATGAATGAATAAAGAAAATGTGGTACATATATGCAATGGGATATTATTTGGCCATAAAAAAGAAGGACATCCTGTCATTTGCAATAACATGGATGGACCTGAAGGCATTATGATAAGTAAAATAATTCAGAGAGAGAAAGATAAGATGTGATCTCATATGTGGAATCTTAAAAAAAATAAGTGCATATAAAAAAGATCAGATTTATGGTTGCCAAAGGTTGACTGGGGTAGGTGGTGGAGAAATTGGGTGAAGTGAGTCAAAAGGTACAGACTTTCAATTATACGATAAACAAGTCCTGGTGAGTCCTTGGGATGTCCTGTAAACGTGACAACTATGGTTAACACTGTTGTGTGGTCCATTTGAAAGTTGCCAAGAGTTTAGATCCTAAAAATTTTCATCACAAGGGAAAACTACTTTTTATAACTATATGAGATGATGCGTGTTAATTAAACTTATTGTTGTAACCATTTCACAACATGTGTATGCCAAGTAATTATGCTACATACCTTAAACTTATACAGTGTTGTATATCAATTTTATCTCAATATAACTGGAAGGAAAAAAATAAGAATACAAATAATGGTAGCAATCGAAGTGAAAAATAAAGTACTATACGAAAAGATAACAAAGTTACTGAGCGCTAACTTGGATGAAAGATTTTAGAGAAGTTACTCCCAACAGGAAATAATCATTCAGCTGAATCCTGAAGGAATTGTAAGAGTCAGCAAACAAAGAATGAAGAGCAAAAACATTCTGAATATAATCAGAATCCTTCTCAAAGACCCTGAGCAGGAACGAAGATGCGATGTAATTGTTGAGCAATGCAAAGCAGTTCAGTATGTGTGCATGTAATCAGACATTGATTAATAAGGAATTTAGAGATTGATTACATTTGGAGATTAAGATTTATACCTATAACCTAAAGGCTATTTTGAGGGAAAATGACATGATCAGAATTGCCTGACAGAAATATTTCTTACCTCACTGTGAATAACAGATTGGAATCAGAAAAAGCTAGAACTAGTGACTATTAAGACACAGTTAGAATTATGGCAATAAAGGATGGGATGAATCTATAAAATACTTGATGGATTGTTAAGATATGAATAATAATGTTAGATTTAAAGTAAACTTTAGTAATGAGACATGATCTATACTGTAACTTTAGTAGCAATCTTTGGTTCTTTCATCATACAGATAAGTAGACTGATGTCAGAGACAGTCAGTGATGTCACCAAAGTTATAGAGCTAGTTAATGGCTATGATATCATGATTGCAAACAAATGTTCTAATATTAAATCACTTAATTTATCTGAAACTTCAGAAATGTGTATTGAGTTTAAATTTTAGAGGATGCGCCGGAGGCTCTGAATTCTCCCAAGATCTCAGGGGACATAAGGAAAAGCAGAGTTTTATTCTCCGCAGGCGTTCATTGCGATCAACTGAAAAAGACTTCTTTAAACTGGAATCCTAGAATCAAGACAGATTTTCTTAGCTCTGTAATGGGGCCTGTTGGGGAGACTCACGCAGGAGTCTTCTAAGAGGGACGGTCCTGCGGTAGGTGCGGAGACCTTGGGGACTTCCTGATTCTGATGAATCCGGAAGCCTGAAGAAGGATTAAATATGTGAATGAATTGTTCCTGGTTCATAAATTTGAAAGAAAACTGCTTCTCCCGGCTTGTGTCCAGTGAGGCCTATGGAAATAGAGGAGGTAAGGTCAGAGTTTGCAAAGTTCGTCCATGTAGAATCGTGAGAAGAAAAATGATTATCTACCATCTGCTTGTTAATCACTGCCCCCAAAAGTCCAACAGTCTGATTTGTTTAAATAACAGGCGATGGTATTTATTTTCAACATTTGCAATTGACAATGAAAATTAAATAGTGACACTGCAGAATTCGAAGCCAATACATTAGTTCAGAAAAAAAGGAGCTTTTATTAACTGTAGGGATAATTAATGATCAGTTGAGTAGGTGGACGTGGTGCTTCAATAATTATAGAAGGGAATCGCTAAATAAAGTTGTTAGAGAGCACCGAACTTCTGCTCCACTATCGAGCTTACAGTCCCATTCACATCTCCACTGTCATCTGAAACAACTGTGCCTCCATGGGGGACAACCATGTTTTGATTCTGACTCCCATCTGTATTGCTGCGGTATGCTAGGTAAGAAGGTAGGCATATTTTTCCCTTGCGAAAAAGGGTCAGATTTTCTAAGGGACTGAGAATTGAAAAATCTAATTATAGGGTTTAAAATAGGTTGTTACATAGGAAGAGGGTAGGAGACTATGAACTGAGTTCAGAGGAAAAGAGAATTTCCATTTGGCATTTTGTTCTTTTGAAAGTTCAAGTCCTTTTTCTCTTGTGCAGTACTTAAGAATGAGGAAGGATGATCCTATTGTGGGGTTAGCTGTCTGACAATAGATTTGGAGGTAAATTTAAACACGTCATTGGAAATGGATTAAGGAATGCATTTAGCATTATAGTGTCAGCAAGAAGAAATGAAGCATATGATTGGCTACTAGTGACAAGTTATTTGCGTTACTAATAATTTATAAGGATTACTCCATAGATAGGCTCCTTATTTTCAAAGACTGGATTGCCACTGAGTAACTACACATGAGGGAAAACTATTTAATCCCTCTGGGCTTTATTTTTCCAATTTATAAGATAGTTATCCTATTTACTTCCTAAGGTTATTGTGAGAATTAAATAAGACTATTTCGAGAACTTTTTAGGTGAGTCCTAACCTAGATTGAACTTTTGGATATTTATATACATTTTATTACCTCTTCTACAATGGAGGCTTTCAGATTTCAAGTGAGATTGTGCCTAGTTTCAGTAAGTTAAATAGTTGGAACCATCAAACTACGTGGTTTGGAATCCTGGCTTTGACTCTTCTATGTGACAAGGGTAAGTTTCCTCATCAATAACCTGTGGGGTTCTCGTGAAGAATAAATGAGTTAATATATGTAAGTCCCTTAAGAGTACTAAATATTCATTGAATATTGGCTATTACGTTTATCCTGTTCTTTTCAGAACAATGACAAAGGTTTCCCATACTTATTATCAGTAGCCCAGAATACAGTTACTGATACCTAAAACATCTTTAATGCATTTTATTGAATAAATACACGAAAGAATGAAAATACAATGTCCTTCATCAAGAAACTTATATTTAACCTACTTTCTGGTCCTAGACAATAACACTGTGAGTTAGGGGAAAAAAATGAGTTTTTGTTTAATTGTTCTTCTCTTTTTGATTGCCTTCTTCCTGTTCAAGTCTTAAGTAACTACTTGAAAATCTCAAATGCATTTGTATGTAAAATGACAAAATATTTGATTGTTTTTACTTTTATCAGAATGCACAATTGATTTTAATTGATTTTTCAATTTTTTTAACCATGCCGTATTGTGGTAGATATAAAGTTTTCTTCAAAAGGAAAGAAATCAAATGTAAGGCATTAAAAATTGCTTCACTCTTAAAGAGAGTAATGATGACACATTTGATGCATTTGCAGTAGACATCCATATGAGAATAGGAGATGTGTTTCACTGTCAATGAAAAAATCTGTGTAATTATTAACTTCGGACATTTACAAGAGAAACTGTTAAGCTTGGAAGGAGGAATTAAGGGAAGGATGAGTAAGTATCTGTGGTTCCAAGTTATAAACTCAACAAGACACAGTTTTCTTAGCTACTTATGACCAAGCAGATTTCTCTCTGTGGAGACTTAGGGAACAGATGCTCAAAACAATCACCACGTCACTGCCCTTGGCAGTAGATTATGAGAACTAGTGCCACAAAGGAGTTTGTACTTTACTAAGACCAGCTCCCATTCAGTGATAAGTGTGTTGTCATTCCATTACTGCAGAAGACATTACACATCAATCCCGCGGTATCTGTGTGAGTCTGGGACTCATAGCTTCAGCAACTGTAATTAGAGACTGACCGAGACAATTGCTGAACCAAGAAGCGGGGAAGAGGAGGGCAGATACGATAGGTATATCTCAAAATATCCCGCTTAAACCAAAGTAATGAATATTAGAAAGGAAGTTATTAGGAAATGAGAGAGGAAAAGAAGACGCGAAAGGGAACAGTTTTTTTGTAGAGTCAGAAAATATTTCCTACACAATTGAGTTCACATCACGTATCACAACATATACACACACACCTGATTCTATTAAAAAATATAATAAAACAATAATAAAATTGAGATTTCTGGGCTTCTTCAATTTTCTCTGTTCTCATAAAATACTGTATAATATACTCTAAATTCAACAGAATATTTTCCTTTTAATTCACTTTCTTATGTGATGTATAATAATCATAAAGATATTAAATATTTTTATCAAGTAATCAAAAACTTGCAACAATTTTAGGCTATTGTGAGTGGTTACCACTGTCAATGTGTTATTGCATGAATAGCTGTTGTGAATGATATATGATACATTTCGACATTGGCCTAAATAGATTGTGTTGGGTTTGTTTCATATGTTATAACTGAATTAACTACTATATCATATACTTTCCTAAACTTTTTTTTAGTTTAAATATAGTTTTACTCATAAATTAGTAAAAATATCATAAAAATATAGTATTAGTAAAAATATTAGTAAAATATACTATTTTTTTACTAACGAAAAACAAATGATATACATCACCATTCTTTATCCCTAAAAACAAAATCATTACATTAGATTAATTCATTCACTGCAGTTATAGAATTCATATTTTTTCTTAATCATAATATAGGAAATAATCATTTTGTTATGCGATTATACCACATTTATGTGGAAAAGATTGGGTCATTATTTAGCATATTATTTTCTCTGGACAAACTCCAATTCAAGTGAATTTCCAGCTGCTAGGATAATGATTTTCTGACATCTTGCTCAATAGGAGTGCATCTCCTACTAGTAAACAAATATCACCTACATACAAGAAAAACACCTTGTTAAATGGAAAATACAATGAGCTTGAAATAACATCATTTCTTTTCACATATTCATTTTGTGTTTAAAAATGCATATTACCTAATCATTCCTAACTAATTGCTTCTTATTGAAAACTTTTTAGTTTTAAGTTAAATAGCGCATATAACACTCTTTTTTCCCTGTGATAAGCCAACATTGCTGCTGCTGAACTAAGTTTGGGCAACCTGGTGCCAGGTTCTGGTCCCATCACAAACCATAAGCATGTCCTTGAACAATGTATCGTTTGCTTCCATGAAGATCTCATAAATAGAAGAGAAAGAGAGAGGGAGAGAGAGGAAGGCAATGGAGTATGAGAGTACAAAGTATTTTGATTGCTATTAATTTAAAGCCTGCGGTTGAGTAAACTTGATCACCTCTTCACTGAAGCATTTTTTGACTTCTTAAAGAAAAGACTAATTACTCTCCCTCTGTGCTTTATAAAAACATTTATCTGGTATTATAATTAAGCCACTCCTCCTCACATTCCCACCGTTATCAAGGGCTGGGACTATATGCCAAGCACACTACCTGGAAAGGAAGATGAGGTGGAGAGGCAGGGGAGAAAAGAGGAAAAATAGCCTTTCATGGGAATCATTAATTTTTTTTTTTGGCAGCTTCCAAAAATCACATGAAGAAAAACATGAATAAACCATTAAAAGATCTAAATAATGCATTCTGGTCTCCACACAAATTGTCCCTGACTTTGTCGATGTTTTTTTGCTATCAATTACAGATTAGTTGTGTTTCCTTTCCCAGAGACACACAGATATCTGTCACCTACATCCATAATTTATCTCGTTCTATTTTCAAAAAATTTCCCATGACTGTAGTATTTTCCTATTTTGATACTTTTTATAAAATTGTTTTTAAGAAGACCACTCCCATTAAGCATATGCAAGTAACACATCACCAAATATGAAAATATTAGCTCACAAAGCAAGGAAAAACATCTTTCCATCCATATGTAGGTCTACTTTAAATGGTTTTATTCATATTTTGTCAATATTTGTTTTGCTACTATCTCTAAATAGAACATTTCAACATTTATTGGCCAATCAATTAAGAAGAAAATTCCTAATGTATGCATTTAAAAAAGAACTGATAGTGTTGATATTATAGATCAGTTAGTTTGTATCCTACATAAATTCTTACAGATTCCTTCCTCAAAATAAAAGGTAACTTTTCTCAAATTTGAAACTCATTAATTCAGCTAAAATTATTTAATAATCGATCAGCTCTTCCATGTGTGTCGGTGTTGGGGATGGGGTTAAGACACAATTTTTAATGTCGATTTGAAAGTTAAGATCACTTTTAATATTATTTTTCTGTATATCCCAATGGCTATCAAAGGGTGTGTATGTGAAAGGGAGCAGGATGAAGTGGAGAGAGCACTTGAGACTTTAATAGATTTATTCCAAATGTTCCTTTCTCAAAGTAATAAACTTCATTTTCTATATGTGTATGTGAATGTTCCAGAATCTCGAATGAGGGTAGGTCAGGTGGCTCTTGAGATTGTTTTGATATATCCACTCCACCTTAATACCCTTTGCCTACCAAACATTAGTGCACCAGTTGGTAAATTTTATTTCATACAGAGCTTCATTCAAATTGTAAATGAATGGCGTAAATGCAGAGACTTGAACTGCTTTCTAAATCAGGAAGATATTTGTAGTATGAAACTATCCAGATGCAGAATGGATACAGAACTATTAGCCTTGATCCTAAACTTGGAAAGAATCAATTTTGCATATTTTTTTGCATAATTTTTGTTACCTAATTTTTATTCCTCAAATACCTATTAATTCATGAAAATGGGGCAGTACTGTGCAATTCAGAGTCTGGCATTTAAGGCTGGTCTGAGAACATTAGAACTAGTAAACTTAGAGCTCATTCATTTTATACCTGTAATCTGAGCAAAATGGTATATTTTACCTTTTAATTCACTAGCAGAGATTATATGTTTGAAAACTTTACATGAATTGATATTGTGATTAATTCTTTAAAATAACAACATTTTAACAGTTGTCTAAAAGTAACAAGTTTTATTTAAAAAACTAAAGGATTTGAAAATAGATGGCTTATGTCTGAATTCCGGCTCTGTCATTTACTAACCCTGTGAAAAAAGCAAAACAATTTAAACCTTTCAGTCTCAGTCTCCTCATGTGTATAATGGCAATAATGCAGCCTTATATAATTCAAAAGCAACAGATAAAAATATTAGCACTAGGATTTTTATAGTAAGTAAACACTGTATGTGTGTTAGTGACTATCCTTTGGTATGCTACAGACTACAGACCTGAGTGTGGCTGAAGAATTACATTCTCATTGGTATTATAACCTCACTAGTATCTCGGGCTTCACACATCCAAGCCAGTTACTGTGCTGCTATATATCGACTCTGTTCTCAACGTTAATTTTCTAAATTTCTGGCCTGTAAGGTGGTGGTTCCGTGCCATGAGTCAGAAGATGGGAAGATAGAAGGCGTCTGCCCTCCCACCTGGCACCCAGTTCCTAAAGTGGTGTTGTCACTCATGGGGGTTGAATGCCATTGTCCGTGCCCCAGCTCCAGATGGATAGCTCAGGGAGTTTGCCTGTGGGGAGAAGCAGGCCATAAAACAAAAAGCTTTTCATTTTTTTTTTCCCAAAGGAAGTAACTTCGTTTACAACAGAGTGTGAAGTAATTCAAATCTAAGGATTGTCTCAGAAATAGGGAGGTTGTGGTGAAAAAACGATTGGGAGGAAATTGATTGATATATGGATGATACAGGGCGAAAGTGTAGTCCAGCTAGTTTGCAAGACAGAACCAGGGAAAGAGACATCTAGGAGGAGGACTGAGAACAATTCTCGAACACTAACCTTAGAAACCATTTCTTCAAAGGAGCCTGAATTTGATTGAATTTCTTTGTAAAGCAATTTGTTTCCTCAAAGCATTGTTGAAAACAATAAAGCAATCACCCATCAGTTTGTGCAGTTTAACACCTGGTTTTGGTCAGGAAAAGAAACAGTCATGGTCAAGCCCATCAAAGCCACCGTCCTCCCAAGGGGACTGTCGGCTCAGCCCAGGGTGCAACTCCTGAAGAGGAGCAACAGAGACACTCAACACTCCGGGGACATGGCGGGATGGATAGAGCCTACTAATAATTCAGACAGAAACTAAAAAGCAAACAAGCAAATAAGAATAACAAGCCCCTGAGGGTGGCAGTTCCAAGAGCTGGAACAATATATTATCTAAAATGTCAAACAAAAAAATCCAGAGACACTTAACAAACAAGAAAAATGACCCATACACAGGGACAAAATAGGCATCAGAATACAGAAAGCAAAAGCTAACAAATGAAGGGAGACACGGACAGCTCAACAGTAAGAGTTGGAGCTTTCGACACCCCCACTTTCAATAATGAATAGAAGTCCTAGGTAGAAATTCAACACGAAAATAGAAGACTTGAACAAAATCATAAACCACCAGGACTTAATAGACATCTGCAAAACACTCTACTCAACAGCAGCAGAAAATATATTCTTCTCAACTCCACTTGGAACATTCACCAGGATAGGCTATCTGCTATGCTATAAAATAACCCCAATAAATTTAATAAAGAGAAATAATTCAAAGTATGTTCTCTGACTACATGGAATGAAATTAGAAATCAATAAGAGAGAGACATTTAGAAAAGTCGAAAATATCCGATTATTAAACAACACATTTCTAAGTCACAATAGGTCAAAGAAGAAATCAAAAGAGAAATGAGAAAATACTTTGAAATTAATTAAAATGATGACATAATATACCCCAATCTTAAGGGATGAAGTTAAAGTCACGCTTATAGTGAAATGTACAGCTGTAAATGCCTATATTAAAGAAAGAAGACATCTCAAATTAATGATCTGATCTTCCACCTCAAGAAACTGAAAAGGAAGAGCACACTAAAACTAAAACAAATAAAAGAAAGTGTTCAAATTCATGCATAAATTAATAAAATAGAGAATAGAGTAACGATACAGAAAACCAATGAAACTAAAAGCTGGTTCTTTAAAAAGGTGAACAACTGCAAATTGGTACAGCTACTGTGGAAAACAGTATGAAGTTTTCTTAAAAAACTAAGAATTGATCTACCGTATGACCCAGCAATCCCTCTACTAGGTATTTAACTCAAAGACTTGAAAACTCATATCTGAAAAGGTATTTGCACATCAATGTTCATAGCAGCATTATTCACAGTGGCCAGGACATGGAAGCAACCGAAGTGTCCTACGATAGATGATTGGCTAAAAAAGGTGTGGTATATATATACAATGGAATATTACTCAGCCATAAGAAGAGATGAAATACTGCCATTTGTGACAACATGGATGTATCTCGAGATAATCATGCTAAATGGAGACAGAAAAAGTTGAAAACCACATTATATCAATTATATATGGGATATAAGCCTAAAAGCAACAAACAAGCAGGACAAACAGAGACCCATGGTCATAAACAATAGACTAGTGGTTACCAGAGGGTAGGGGGTGGGGATTGTGGAGAGGTGGATGGAGTAAGGGGTCAAATGTGTGGTGGCAGAAAGAAATCTAACTACGGACAGTGAACACACAATGCAATATACATACATATATATATACACGTATATATGTATATATGTGTGTGTACACACACACACACACACACACACACACACACACACACACTGTACCTTACTGTTGAATTGTATACCTGAAACTTACTGGATTTCGTAAACCAATGCCACCATAATAAATAAATAAATAAATAAATAAATAAATAAATAAATAAATAAATAAAATAAAGATGAACAAATCACAAATCTTTAGTTCTCTTAACTAAGGAAAAAAAATAGAGAAGACTCAAATTATTAGCATCAGAAATGAAAGAGGGGACATTACTACTGATCTTACAAAAATAAATAGGATTAAAAAATATGATGAACAATTGTGTATCAAGAAATTATATACATAAAGGTAATGGAACAATTCCAAGAGACACACACTACCAAAACTGACTCTAAGAAGAGATATACCATCTGAATGACCCTATAACAAGTAAAGGAATTGAACTGATAATTTAAACACACACACATACACATACACAAACATACACACACACAACACACTGCTGTATTATGTCTAATAGCTAACAAATTAATACTAGTTATAAACTCTTTGAAAAATAAAAGAGAAAATAGACTTCCCAACTCATTCTTAAGGTCAATTTGACTTGACATTTAAAAATTATTTGAGAATAAAGTAAGAAAACTATTGCTGGGATAAATGTTTTAAGTTCCCTTTAACACATTGGGTACCTCCTCAAGCAGCACGAAAATTTTTGTTTTTTTCCATTGGTATTCAATGTTATTTCTATCCTAAGAGTCTCGGTGTAAGTGTCCCTCATCATCGAAGAATATTATAGCCCTCCTGCCTCAGAAGATAACTGTGATCTGTCTCTCAGAATCACTGACCTCAGTGATAAATAAGTCTTTCCTTACTATAAATTATGAATAGTTTATTATCTGTATAATAACATATACATCTTCTTAGTTTATATGTATTGTTAGGCACTGCAATCTCACCTTCTTGCCTTGTTCTAAATCAACATTTTATCTTATACAGTGTATATAACATTTGAATCCTAGCTACTATGTAAGATTTGCTTTATTCTTATTAAGAAGTATAAACTTTTAGTTCTTTTATCATTCAGACATTGTTTTCCTCTTATACATGTGCTTTTATTTTGTAGTGTTTTCTAATACCATTTGTATTATTTTGACATGTAATATTTTATAAATGTACTTATCTTTCTTGCAAGAGTTCAAGTATACTGAAGACAGAAAAACCATGCCAGATGAAAAATACCTTTGTATTAAAAAGGACATTGTATTATATACAGTGGGTCCCGAATATATATTTGATTAATGAAGTTATAAAAAACAACTGCTCAGGAATATGTATCTTTCTCATTATTTTTCCCTATAATCGCCTTTTCATAGCTAAAATTTGCTGCCACTTAGAATTTTGGCTCTTTAAATAAAACTATTAGGAAAATTGCTGTGTATGTGGACATCACTCTAACTTAGAAATAAACTGATGTGCCAGAACTCCCAGCCCAGCGCAAGCTGAAAATGAGTCCTGGCTTTTAATTAGTTGAGTTTATTTTATCAGTATGGGAAACTGGTGAGCCTTTTCAATTCAAGATTCATTTTGTACTTTTCAAAATTATTTTAATTATTGCAAAGTATCCAGGTGCAGTACGGTAGTCATTTGTAAATAAATAAATTAATTAAATAAAATACAAGATCATTATCATTAAGTGTAATGTACTAATTACACAGAACTCCATTCAGGCCAAATTTGATTACTGTGATTCTTCATTGCTATTTCCCTAGATTTAAAAGCCAAGCATTATTACAACCAATTTCTTTTAATTTTATGATGGACTCCTTTCATTTTACTTTTCCTCTCTGCCTCATGGGAAAAAAAATGCATTGTGAATAAAAGTACACTTTTCTCCTACTTTGAGATAATTAAGAAGTGTCCTTGTTTGTCTTTGAATTTAGAATGGGAATAATTCAAAGAGCTTATGTGAAAGTGAATGCCTGATATTATGGTATCAGATACTGAGCGTGAAAAGGCAGTTTGTACGGGGAAGGCATTACTTCGTATATGTAGTGCTGTTAAATGTAAAGCATAGAAGAACATTAAAAATTTTAAAGGAGAAAAAAATGCTAGTGGTTTCAAGATAGAGGACTAGATCCCAGAGAAAACAATCCACGTAAACTTAAAATAGCATTGACTGGTCTGTTTTAGAAGATCCAACATGGATGAATAATGGAAATTTAGTTACGTTCTCAGGGCACAGTTAGTTAATCCTGAGTTTATATATAGTTTATACGATATTCTGAAAAATGTTTCACTTAAAAAATAAGCTAAAAACAACTGTTGTCCATTTACTATAAGATAGTTTTTTAGGTTAGTCGGTTTATATATACCATCAAGTAAATCTCACAATAACATTCTGGATAGACATCAGTATCCCAGCTAGAGAACAGGAAGCAGAGATGCTCATGGTTTAAAGCAGTTTTCCGAGGTAACACTGAACATGCCAGAGCCTGGGTCTGAACCACAGCTACCTGACTACAAAGCCAAATTGCTTTCTACAAAGCTACATAGAGGGGGGAAGGAGTGTGGACTGAAACGTAGCATACAGGATGAGTTCTGTTTAAGGACATCTGGCTAGAATCAGTGAGAAAAGAAATAAGGATAGGTCATAGATTTTAGGGTACAAGATTAATGAGCTAGTCTCACTTTTTTAAAGCATATCCCTATCTAAGTCTTGTAACATAAAGACTATAATATATCAGAGATAAAATATACCCCATCCTCTAGTAACAATGAAAGAATAACCTGATACTCCAAATATCTCTAGAACTTTTTCAAGGACACACAGTAATAATCCACACAATGACTTTTCATTCATAATATTAAATTAAATAATACTATCATTGAAAAGCATAGATCATTTTAAAAGGCAAATATTCCAATAATAACTTTTTATTGTTTTCAATGATTTCATTCTGGTGATTAGTCAACAGCTCAATTATCACTACTGTGTGCATAGTACAATTTTAACTTGCTTTAAGAAATAATGTCTTGTAAACCAATAAAATGCACCTAAGCCATCAAAAAAAAAAGAATGCCTTTTTAAAAAGTTTTACTTCTTAATCTTTAATTTTTAATCATATAGAAAGGGCTGATTAGCATTTAAAACATTAAACTCTGAAATCCTTCCTTCTGAATACCTTAGTGTTGATCTTACCTTGATGAATGAAAATGTGAGTCGCAAATTAATCACTGTTCTTACGTGCAGATGTTGCTCTTTTGTAAAAAGCATGGGAAACCAGTGTTTTTTCGTGATTGTTAACTGCAAACATGCATATTTATTCTTCTGTTGCTATAGACTCTTTTGGGAAAGGGGGCCAAAAATAGACACATCAAGGAGAAATAAACGTCAATTCTTGACAACAGACATTGAACCCTGGATACGAACAAGTTCTGAAAGATCTTGCGCCAAAACTTTCTCCTGGGCTAGACATGCCCTGGGAACCCAGTGTGGTCAGGCTCATTCCACAGTGAGGCCTTCCGGAACACCTACTGGTGCCCATGTGAGGTGTTCAGCATTGTTACTGAATGTACTTTCCTGGGACTTGGCCTCAGGGGGAGGCAAATGAAAGGGGACACTCTTTAATATCCCTTTGAACTTCCTGGAACTACTGACTAATGTGCTTCAATAAATGGATTTATTTTATTTATCCAAAGCTTTAAAGAACTTTCATTGGGCTAAAACTTTTCTGGTAATAGAGATTAAGAATACTTTACCCAATAAATTCATTTGACAGTATTTATTGAGCACCTGCTACATATTGATTACTGGGGATATACTCATCAAAACAAAAACAAAAAAAAAAAAAGGAGGTTTTTTTTCCCTGGGAGAGCTTACAGTCTTGCTGTGGTGACATATACACAAGTTACACAAGCACGTATGCATCTGATTGCACATTCCACAGTGGACGTGCAGAAAACATGTGAAAGAAAAGCAGGAGCTATTTTTCAACAGAAGTCTAACAAAATCAGATACACATTTCTGTGAGACTGTTGTGGCTGCTGAATGAATTGCAGAGGGCCTCAAGCAACAGTGGGAAACCAATAATAAAGCGACTGTGGAGGTCTAGGCAGCAGACGAGCCTCATTCAAATCAGTGAGGCAACAGGCAATAAAAATAAAAGTGGACGACTAAGCTATCACCGTCGTACCAATGAGGTCAGCTAATGAATTTAGCCATAAGGACTGAATTTGAATCTACAGGAAAAAGTAAAATGTAGCACAGAAGAGAGTCTACTTTAGACAATAGTAAGTGACCACTTATTACCCTGTAACCTCCAGCCACTTAGAGTCTTTCGGATGATCTGCATCTTTACAGAGACCAAGCTCTATTCTATC
Source organism: Pteropus medius (assembly GCF_902729225.1). Classification (NCBI taxonomy): domain Eukaryota; kingdom Metazoa; phylum Chordata; class Mammalia; order Chiroptera; family Pteropodidae; genus Pteropus; species Pteropus medius. Next base: position 9,292,906 of record NW_024348304.1, read on the forward strand.
CTGACTACATGTTAGAAGATTTTTAAAAATAGTTTTTAACCCAAAGTAAGATATAAACTCAATAATGTGTTGCTGATATATAACTCAGAACTTCCCAAAACAAATATATTTTTTAATCTATCCTTTTCATTTAACAGCATTCAGCAAATATTCATTAAGCACTCACACTTTATCAGGCACTGTGCTAAATGTCAGAGATCAATGATGATAAAATGAAAGTACATGTTGTCTTTATATATCTCTCAGTCTAATGGTGAAACCAAAGAAACACCACCAATACAATGTCACATGCATTGTTGTTACTTAATCTGTAATAATACTTGGTGGAGTAAAATATTTTGAGATGATACAGGAAAGATGAAGAGAGAGTAGGCACACGGAAGGCATGGCGAGGATGTGGAGTTGAGGGGAAGTGTGAGAACAAGAGAGTTAATTTTCCATGGAGTGAGAACAGAACTTAAAACAAAAACAAAAAAAAACCTCTAAATGGACATAATACATATAAAATGTAGGAGCAATTGAGAGAGATTCAATAACGTCTGCAGCAAACTATGGCTGTGGGATGGCAGGTAGCTGGGAGTAGGTGAAGATCTTAAGGGGTGAAAGGTATTATTTAGGTAGAGTTCGGTTCTTCGAAAGCCACATAAGCCATGACGAAGAGTCTGGGCTTGATGGGAAGTGAGAAAGAATACTAATGAAATATTGTGGAGATACGTGTCAGTACTGGCATTTCAGAAGTATGAGTGACGCTGTACTGACGATAATGGACATGAGAAGATGAAAGCTGGAATCAGTGAAATTGGTTAAGAGGCTGTTGAAACAAACAAATAGAAAGCAGACAGACAGACAGACAAAGGCAGTGGGTGTCATCTATTAGGATGTACACAATTGGAAGACGTTTAGAAACATTTAGAGTCAAATGAAAACACCTTGGTGACAATGTGACTGCCTGGGTTGGCTGAGCTGTCTGCAGAGAAGAAAGTAACTTTTGGTTAAATGCAGGATTTCCACCGTCCACCCTATAAGGAAGATGTGGGTGTCACACTGGATTGATTTGCTAGGAAGAAATGACATGAAGCAAAGAACACCTGAAGTATTCTTTTTTTACACTCAGCACATGAAGGACCACAATCTAGGCAGAATCAGACCTAACAGACTACAAAACAGTATTCCTTTGACTCTGCCAAATTCTAACTGGGTGTGTTTCAATAGACATATCAGAAAAGGGTTTTCCCTCATGTTGAAGGAACTGATTAGCAAAAAGTATGATATTTATAAGAAATTCACAAAAAGGAGGAAAACTATCAAGGAATTAGGAGAAAAACTGACCTCTGATAAAAACAGAAGATAAATGCTAGAATGTAGTTTTGAGTACTAGGGCAATTATGCAAATCATAACTAGTTCACAAAAGCTGATTACATTTAACTGCAAAATAAATTAAAGAATGCTAAATGGATCAGAATTATTAATCTATCATCTTTTCAAGTTCATGAAAAGATGAAGGTGAAAAGTCCAGGCTAAATCTTAAAAAAGGAATTAATTAACAATATTAAGATTATTGTTGCTTAACTCAGTATGATGAAAGTAGTAAGAGTTCTTTTTATTTTCACTTACCCTTTAGTGGCAGCTTTTCTTTTTTAAGCTCTTCACTCTCTCAAGGGAAATGGATGAAATTAAACTAATGTGAATGGAGACTATCACCATGATATCTGAAGGAGGGATGCGAACGATGAATGAATCGTCTTTCTTTGAAACATAATAAAAAGCAGCCTTCATTCCAAAAAAAAACAAAAAAAAAACAACTTTTTTTTTCCATGAATGCTTCCACTTTTATTTCTCTTGATATGCTCGTGATATAGACACTTCATCCATAACAACATTGAGTGCTGACTTGTGCATGTTTACGTAATCCCGAGACACAACCATATATCACCTGGCTCAGTAGCTAAGGTCACTAAGAGGTTTCGCATTTATATACATATATATACATATATATACATATATATGTATTTATATATATATACACACATACATATATATACATACACACACATATATACACACACACACACATATATGATTATTATATGTATATATTTGGTAAATATATGTTAATATATGTATATATTGATGTTCAGTGTTAGTAAGTGCTGGAACAAATAAAGAGGATAATAACATATATTCATTGACCTTAGAAAGTTTGGGAAACAGATACACGTTTAGAGTAAGGTATTTGGATGTGCATTTATGAGAATGAGTAGCATCGATGGATGGGGCTGGAATCATTTAGTCTCTCCTTTGGCCCTCATCTGTGCCTGCAGCTCTTCTGGAGAGGTCGCTTATTATCCTATGCGTATTCTGGCAGTAAAGACCTCTCCCTTTCTGTCAGCGGCAGGCCCACTGTTCTGTTTCTTACTCATTGCCAGGACATTTTGTTTTGCAATATAGACACAGGTGAAGTCAAGATTATGATCTGAAGTAATATGCTGTCTTATCTATTAGTAATACTGATGTATGGATCCAGATACTATTTTGTGTTTTTAGAATCATCAAGCATTTGAAAACAATTAGAATGTACCAGCATAATTGTGACCATATGGCACGATTTAGTTAATATTTTTCACCTCCAGATTCATACCCATATTCGTATGTGCTGAGGTGAATTATCTAGTGTCCTCAGTTAGTTTTAGCAAGGTCAGTTACTTTAGATTTCCTCATCAAAACTTACCCTTGGTCAATTTATTCACTTTTTTTTCAGTGTAAATGAGATCTCTGTGTTGACTAAAGTAAATTCTATGCAAAGACATTGCCAAATTCCAAAATTTCCATATAATTTATGAAATGCAGTAAGCTGCATATAGTCTGAGAGAAGAAAGGAAAAGAGGCAATTAATGAAACTGAAAACAAAGCCTTATCTACACTGTAATTATCAGCAATTAATTTTATTACGCTACCTTACATAATTTCCTCCTTTACTAATTTGTTAGATATAACATTTAGAGTTACTTCCCAGTGACTTCTTACCGTATTCTTTGCTGTAAACATTTAATTTGGATAAAAGATTCTCACAATTCACATTACAATATTATTTTACTAGGTTTCAAAGTACAAAGATAATAATTTTCCACTTCACAAAAATTACTAAATGAAAGAACTTATATTTTTAATGAAATTAATGCGATATTAAATTTGAAAGGGAAATTTTTACTTGTTTGAGTAAACTAATTATTTAGTTAATTAATTATGAAATAACAGTAAAGTTTGATTAACTGTTGTTTAACACTTTTAGTCATCTATTGGCTTGGTATTAAAAAACATTTTCATCTCTATCACCTTAATATTTTATTGGGTCATCTATTTTTTATTGATTTTTGATAATTCTTTATGTAATTTAAATTATTAATGTGTTGCAAATATTAATTGCAAATATTTTCTCCAAATTTGTGGCTTGACTTTTTACTTAATTCGCCTTTTTAAAAACAGATGTTTTTAATCTTAACATAGTCAAGTTGATCTAATTTCCTTTATACTTGTGTTTGTGCCTTAAGAAATCCTTTCCCATAGCAAAGATAGAAAAATACTTAAAAAATTTTTGTTCACAATATTTTATAGTTCTGTCTTTCATAATTATATCTGAAATTAATTTTGTATATGTGAGAGTCACTGTTGAGGTATCATTGTTACCAAAGAATTAACCATCATTTTTCCATGATTCATTTGTAATGATTCCTATTTTCCCCACTGATTTTAAATGTCTAATCTGACAGAAACTGAGTGTCAATTTACTTACTTTGGGCTGTCTATTTTCTTTCATTGATACATTAATCTATTTTCCTGTGAATAAACTAACCTCTCAACTAGTATCACTTTAGAATTAGTCCCTCTTTGTTTTATATGTGTTGGGCAAGTCCACTTTATCCTCAACTCATTTTTCGTCAATACTGTGTTAGTGATTCTCTGTTCTTTGAATGTGCATTTCAATTTTTTGTTCATCATATCATATGAAAAATGAAAAGGCTACTGCCATTTAGATTTTTACTTATTTTTTTCTTATCTTATTGTAGTGTTTATGGCCTGCAATCAGTGCTCATTCAGTGGTGTTAGTAGATATTTGAAACTTTCCTTCCTGAAGGAAAATCTTTCAATGCTTTACCATTACATTCGATTTGATATCTTATAGATAATATCTTACTAAAGAATTTGACTTTGTTAATTTTCTAAAAAAATTTAATCCGTTATGGTTATAGTTTATCAAATACCCTTTTCTAATTTCATTTGATGATGCTAAATATATTTTCTCTTCTTCTGTTATTGTGACATATTACATTAACATATTATAAAATGTTAAATGACCCCAGTGTTACCTCAGATAAACCCAACTTGCTCATAACATAGATGGTCATAACGTAATTGGTCATGACCATGTTTATAAATCTTCTTGACTTTCCTAGTTAATAAGCCAAATAAACAATGACAAATAAACCAAAAATACATAGGTAACTTCCACAACAAAGCTAGATAGAAGATTACATTGTTACCCTGAAACCACTGATAGCCTACATGACATGTGTGGCACCAGTAACAATGCAGGAGGAAGCAAGAGGAAGGCAACCATGTTTGTAAAGCCCTCACGGAAATTCAAAAATGCAATGGACCAATCAAAAATAGTATCTGCTGTATTAGAACCAAGATTTTGAGTCAGTGCAGAGAACCATGATGTGACAGAATCTAAGGGTATTGGGGCACTCTATACACATAAACTCTAAAAATTAATCAATTTATGCTCCATTTCAAGTAAACCTCTTACCACTCAGGAGAAACAGTTTGGAGGAAAATCCAAATTGTACAGGACAGTTATACTACAGGGAAGGGGAGTAGATGTGTGGATAAAAGCAAGAGAAAGGAGGACAGAAGGCAGTTGTTGGAAAATATATACATATTTTATTGTGAACCCACCAGCTGAGAAAGCTGTAGAACCATGTTTTGAGAAACACCTTTCCTGGCTCACATGCACTTCTAAAACTATAGGGAAACTCAGTGCTCATGAAAAATGAGCAACAATCAAATCCCACACAAACCTTTAGCAGATTGAAAGATAATAAGAGTAGAATTTTAATCCTACTAACAATGAAAGTATTCAAGAAAGATATGCCTAAAAAGTAGACAAAAAGTACAATCTATTTTTTTCAAAACTAAAGATATTGTGAAATTAACAGCAGTTTTGAGCGAACAAAATCAATTAGAATTGTCAAAAAGTGGAGAAATGAGATTGGAGAAAAGAAAGATTTTAAATGAATTTCATAAAATTCAAGAAATAATTAGAAATAAAAAGATACCAGAATTGAGAAATGAAGACTAAACTTAGGTAGAGTCCAAGAGCAAATAAACAAAATGAAAAAAAGCTAAAGAAACATAATATATAACAACAAACAATGAGGAGGCAACATGGGTGAATTAAAGACAAAGAAGGGAACAGTGATGACGGGTGAGTTCAGGGGGTTAGTGACCCAAGTCATTTTAGACTCTTAATTCAATTATCTATTACTGTGGGTTTCCTGTGTCTCAAATTATTTCATTAGCCAATTCCAAATTAAATATGTAAAAAAAAAAATATAATAGCATAAATAATAATAAAATGGCTTAAAGAATAAGAAAAACCTTTATTATGTTTCTGTATGTTCACTGCTCTCAAGTTAACATCCATTAAATGTTCAAGTGGAGATGTTAAGCATACAGTTAGATATCTCAGATTTCAGGGGAATGGTTTGGATGGAGACATAACCTTGGAATTCACCAATATAGATGTTTGTTTGTTTGTTTAAACCATAAGACTAGAAGAGATTATGTAAATATTACATGTATATAGGAAATAGGAGAGGTCAAAGAGGATTGTGCCTGGCACTTGTCATATGGAGCTTAAGGAAAAAAATAAAAATTAGTAATATGATTCTGTTTTAATTTATAATTAGATATTTTGTTTATCATGAAATTTTTAGATTTTTAAAAAAATATCGAAATAATTTTATCTTTGTTACTAAGCTTTTTGGTAGTCCCTTAAATTCTGTCCCCAAGATGAGCTGGTCATTTGCATCACAAAAGTCTCAACCTGACCTGAATACTTGAGCATTTAAATTTTGGGGAGATCTTAATGAACCAGCAAAAGAGAATGAGATAGAGTATCCAGAAATATGGGAAAACCAGGTGAGTGTGATGTCTAGAATTCAAGATAAGAAAGTGTTTCAAAGAGGAAAGAGGAATTGATTGGGTTAAATTTTAACAAAAAGTAGAGCTAAATAAAGAAGAGAAATGGCCAAGGGATTTAGTAATAGAGTTAACAGAGACATTGAGAAGTGCAGTATTAGTGGAGTGGTGGGTGTGAAAATCTAATCAGAGTGAATTCAAATGAGATAGGGAGAAAGAAATGAAAAGAGTGATTATAGACAATGTTTTCTAGAGTGTTTTCTAAGGAAGAGAGAAAAATTAAATGACCTATGAATAAATGAGATCATGAGGCTTATTCATTTTTTAAGATGGGGAAAAACGACATGTATTTGTAAGGTGATCAAATAAAATTTGTATTCTAAAAGAAATAATACAGTAAATGGAGAAAATGATGATAGAAGCAAGAGAGATAGATGGGAAGAGCACCTTGAGAAACATTCTTGAGCAGTTAGGGGGAATGTGACTTTGTGACCAGCTGTTAGGACTGGCCTTAATTAGGAACATGGGCAGGTAATTCTTTTGGAACAGCAAAAAAGGTGCAGTATATGGGAGCAGAAGAGGGAGATGATTAGATATAGCAGTAGAAATTAATCTGTGACCCTCTGATTCCTTCTATTTTCCCTATGAGACTGAAAGTGAATTTGGGTGTTAAGAGTGTGGATTGTAGAGGAAGTGTCAAAGGAAAAGGAGAATCGATAGAGGACAAAAATATGAAAGAATTGTCTGGGCCTCTGGGGAAATCAAAGATATCTGGGTTAGGGGAGTCTAAGATGGTATGTTCATTCAGGTGTCGGTGTAGCCAAAGACCAAGGGTCCAAAAAATGTCCCATAAAACTCTTATTTTAACACCAAAATTCTATATTTCAGAGTGGGATGAATCCCTCCATGGCATTACTGTCAAATAGAAATAAAACACAATTATATCTTTAGTTCTACTTTTAAAAAGTCCTCCTTTTCCCAAGAATTCCCAGTTGGTATTGTTCCCTTCCAAAGCAGTCTCATATCACTTCGTAGTGATTTCAAAACTGGCATTCATCACATAAAATAAAAACATTTAAAAATGGCTAATCAACTCTATCGTTCTCATTGGGCAAAAGAAATTTATCGTAGGAATGAGTTTTATTCATTGATACTTTTGAATGAGCTAATGAAGAATAGGATACATTCATTCCTGTTCAGAAAATGTGATAGCTGGAATGTTAGATGACCTTTGAAAGTTCCTGGCAGCCATATGATTTTGCATTTACATTTTGTAGAAAAATATGTAGAGTAGATTTCAAACTGTTTTTGAAATGGGTTGATAGCTCGTTTTGTCGATTGTTTTGAATGTTGATCCAGCAGGCAGAATACATTAGCATTCATCTTAGAAAAGAAATGGCAGCACACCTATTTCTGTAATTCCAATGCAGGTAATCAGTTCATTGGGGGGAATAACAAGCTAAGACTTCATACTTAACTTGAACTGCCTAGCCCCGTGCTCAGTTGAAAAATTCTCTAACAATATTTTGTTGGTTCCTGCTTAGAGATTTTTCTCTGAAAAATAAATGTTTTGCTAATTTTTGCATTGAGTGCTGTTGCATAACTCATCTCAAGGCCAAATTCAGAGACGGATCTGCTCAATAGAAAAGGAGAGAGGAGAATTTTATAGCCTTTATACGACTACCCCATGTGTGAAGAAAGCTACTTGTGTGTGCCAGTCATTTGTTGTTTATACATTTGGGGTGACCCAACCCCACTGGCATCCCATGCAAAATTTTTCTCCCACATTTATTTTATTTATTTTCTTCAGAAACCACTATAACTTGAGTCTCCAGAGGTCTGGACTACAATCCGATTCTGTAAAAGCTTATTCGTACTGCTCCCTTTCTAATTTACAGGTGTAAAACAATCTACTCTATCCTCTTAACCCAAGGGCAAACACTTTCAGCATGTGCAGTTTGATTAATACCACATTCAGACGGAGAAGTCTATTGACTAGAATACCACATATTCAGATCTCTCTTGCTCAAATTTTCAATAATAAACACATTTCTACTATTTTCAGTGTGATTCTGAAAACTTTTATGTTTTTCTACCTACTCAGAGAGCCATACTCCTAAGTAGGAAATAAGTAAATCCCTAGTCTGCTATTGTTAAGTGTCTGCAGATAGTATAAAAGGGAAGACTTATAAGAAACAATCTGATGATAGTAATTCTATGAAAGATAATATACTAAATTACTTGAATATCTCTATTTATAAACAAAGTAATTTAAATGCATTATTTCCAATATTAATTTCTTTGGTAATAGAAATGCAGCACAAGGAAAAAATAAAAATGTCCACTTATTTAGAGATGTGTTTATTTTTTTAGATATTCACTGTCATAAATATAGAAAGTGAATCTCCGCTCAATCTTTTTTCTCGCTAAGGTTAATGAATTTAAGCAAGTGAAATTAACAGTTAATAGCTTTTTTTAAGATTATCATTAGTTCCTTCTAATTTTCCAATAAAATATAAAGATATGAGATTTTATTAGTAATAACTTTATTAGAATAATGAACACCTTCGTCTTTAAGAAGAACAAATAATTGATGGAAGGTGTACCTGAGGAGCATATGCTACAGAAATCTTAAAGTTCTTAATTTGAAAAAATGGAGTCTCTTATTTAAGAATAATACCTTTTTGTAGCGAGCATGAATTTTCACAATGAAATAATAGATCTGATTTTTGAGAAGTGTGAAAAAGAGACAGTCATGATAATTTAGTTTCAAAAGACCTTCAATAAGTGTTCTACTTGATTGAAATTCACAAATATTACAGGCATATGCTATTTCAATTTATATGGTCCCACACTGTGATGAAGTTAAAAGCAACTGTAAAATGAGAAACAAACAAATGAAAAGAACAGGCAGAGGAGGAGCAAAGGGGTTGAAAAGTCTGCAGCCTGGACACTCGACACCTGAGAAATCAAGGTTTGTCCGCACTCTGCTGTTAGGTAAATCCTCTTGGGCCTTACGAACTTCAAACCAGAACTCTTGCTTCTTGTCCGATTAATGTAAAGCTTCGAGCACCAATTTGTTGATATTGCCGCTGCTACATAAAACATATAGCTATTTAACTTATTAACTTAATGTAATATCGCAGGGAGACTCATCACAACAATACTAAATAAATGAAAAATGCTCACGGAAAAATCAATTCATTAGTGTTCTTTGAACACTAAGGTATCTGTGCTTAATCCAAATACATCTCTCAAGAATGTGTGTGATAAGCAAAGGTATTGACTGTAATGTTGAGATTGTAAGCTGAGTAAAATTGTGTATGTGCGTGTGAATTTTTCAATGATGGATCTCATACTCAGATGTTCATGTGCCTTTTGCTCACATTGCTAAATTGTATTAACGATGTTTGGGATATTTCATAAATGAAATAAATTTCTATAGAGTCAGATACGTACCACTCAAAGTTTGGCTACAGTTTTTTAAATAATTGAATATCTCATTAAACCCCAAAACTCCTTGATAAAAGAGAATGTCTCAATATATTTTATTAACATGTGTATACACACATTCATATATGTGCATATATATGTTCACACACACATTTTTTTATATCCATAGAATCTAAAATAAATCTAATTTACTTATTTCTCTGTCAAATTGCCTACTATATCATTGCTAGACGCACAAACCTTTTCTTTTCTTTTGTTTTAATTTTATTTCCTAATCTATAAGTAATTTTTTTTAAATTCTAGATATGTCTTCTGCTATATTTTGACCAAAGCCAAACCTCTTAATTACTTTAGGTAATAATTTATCTGCTAAAACGTGCAAGACAATTGCAGCTCCAATTCAGGCAACTGTTATTTTATCATTAAACTCCATGTTGAATACTTTGCTGGTTTAGATAGCTGACTTGTGTTAAAATTCCCATGAATATTATGTAGTTGAATTTCAACCAGGTAGTTGATAGAATACCAGTTAGGACGAAGGCAATCACATACTTAAATTTACAAAGCATTTATTAATTGAAAACCCACTTGCACAGACTAATGATTGTTTACAAATACTTTGAATTTTTTATGTTAAGAATATAGCGTGCACCTCAATTTTAAAGCTACAAGCCATTCTGAGCATACCCCAAACACAAGATCATGTTGATGAAAATACAGGTATAATTGTTAGGTCATAAAACTTCATGATTTTGGCAAACAACTAAGTGAAAAGTGACGTAAAAACCAACTAAAGTAAATATCTAACTAATCAGAAAAATCTCAGAAAAGAAGGAAGGGTGCTTCAGTTTATAGAAGCTTTCAGAAATCTGAGACCAGACTTCCCAAAATTTTACCACTGCCCATCATTTAAATTTTAGAAATGTACATAACTTGAAATGAGATAAAATGTTCAGATAGGAATTCACACTACTTGTGGGAATCTCCTTACAAACTAAATCACCAGTAAATCTGTAGCACCTACCTGTGATTTATGCCTAAATCCCAAGATACAAATATATGTAAACCTAAGCATATGTATGAATATATGTATATGGAGGTATATTTACCTATACATGTATGAATATACATATTTAATATGGACACAAATATAAAACCTGAAAATAACATTCATCTTTATACTAAATGATGTTGGTTAGAAACTTCAAATATCACTCAGTACCTATCTCTTTACCTACAATTAGAATATCGAATAACTCAACCAATTAATATACATCTTATAGTTTTAAGAACTGGAACTCTGAAAAATAATACTTTACTAATTATGGAAAGACATCTGCTTTTTGCATTAATATCACAGAAATAGTTCCAGATAATAGAGTTGGAATCTTCATTTCCATTAAGAATATCCTTTTAAAAATGACATAAAACTGACAAATAAAAGCTTCAAGAGGAAGAAGGGGAGTCATGAAATCAAAAATATTCTTCTCTCTTCTTTCCATTTATAGTTACCTTAACCAACACCAACTCTGACTTTCCTGCTCCCAACACACAAAGGCATGGATATGTAGGTATATATATATACATATATATATATATGTACATATATATATGTATGTACCATCTATCTATCTATCTATCATCTATCATTTATCATCTATCATCTATCTATCATTCTATTTCTCGACATTATATTCATATAGTACTCTATCAATAGAATACTATGAGATGTATCAAAATGAGTATTTGAATAAATTATTTATAATTGCCGTGTTCTTGAGCTGTTCAAAAAAATGTGCTTCTTAGTAATAATAATAATAAAAAAAAACTTTTGTCTTCTCAACCACTTTCCTCTACAAAGATCAGTCATTAAAATATCTCCTAGTCAGTGAGAGTTGATGAGGGGTAAGCACAAAGAAATGTGATTGAAGGGACACAGTTTAAGCTCTGGAATAAAGAACTAACTATCTATGGCATTACTGATGATTCACTTTACATCTCGCTCTAACCATGATAGGTTGTATATTGAGATACAATTTATTTTAAGCAATTAAATGAAAATAGAATAAAATATTAAAATATAGTGGTCAGTTATTTTTTGCATAATTTACCCACTATTCATTGCCAAATCAAAGTGAAATAAAGGACTATCACGTCAGTAAGTTACTTTATATTTCATTGTTAATTTAAAGCATGCAAAGAGTTAGCCTCAGGAGCTCGATTTTTAGTTGCCAACAGCTCTTGAAGGAATAAGGAAATGTACTCTATTTTGGTACTCAGGGTTATTATTCACAGTACAGTTCGTGTAATATACTCTGCTTTTATAGCCTTCTTCATACCAGCTCTTTCTGTGCTTTGGGATTCTTTTTTCACATCTATTTCACTATTTGTTTTCTGTCCTAGAACAGTCCATAGTGTTCTGTGTAAGCTAAAAAGGGATAATTTGAAAACCTCCTTTGACTACCAGGAAAAGCAGAAAGAAAGCAATTTTAAAGAAAAAAATTGCATTTACTGTTGCTTTAAATACATATTAAAGAGCATTTAAGAGACTGCATACTCAAGGAGAGTAGGAGATTTTTTCTTTTGAAGTATCACTCATCAGGAATACTAAGTGCTCAATTCTGTGTCTAGTCTTTCTGAGAATCAGGAAGATGTCTATAAAAATAGCTAAAAAAAATGTGTATTGTACTTCTAATGGACCATTTTAGGTTAGGATTTTGGAAAGATTTCATGTGACTTGAAGCAAAGAAATGATCATAAACTATATTATAAACAATAAAAATTGCAAATTATTAAGCATAATGTTCCATGATCTGTATTTTGTGGATGTTGTGTTAACTATGATGCTTTAAGACCACAACCAAGACTAACCTATTAGAAAGTTTGGTCCTGGATAACATTAAATTTCTGACTACACCTCTTATACACACTATCTTGGGAGCTAGTATTAAATTTTGACTATCTGTAATGAGTTAGCACCATGCATAAACTTCACTAAAGCAGACCTACAAAACATATCAGCTTACTGTTGTGGGATACCAAACTCCATGAACCCAGGCCATCTTTTTGAGGTAATTTTCTGTGTCCTGACAACCAACTGCCATAACAAACTATCACAAACCAGGTGGCTAGACATAAATTTCAGGGGCACTATAGCCCACCCTTTCATCCTCTAAAATTCACATTCATTCAACATGCAAAACACATTCACTCCATTCTTAAAGTCTCAACTCATTCCAACATCAACTGGAAGTTTAAAATCTCGACTACAAATCAACTATAAAAGTTCCAAATTACACCATCTAAGTCAGGTATGAGTGAGTCTCTGGGTGTGATCTACCTGCAGTGTTTCTGCTGGCTTGACATCCTCAAAAACCTTGTCTTTTGCCCACGTATATCAAGGGAATCCACAGCATTAAACAAAAGAGCTCTCTACATTATCCTTCCTGGGTAATTTTATCTCTACTTTTTACTTCTTTTGAGATGATTTCTTGGGTCTATAAGTCACATAGATGATCCTTCTCATCCCCGGCATTTTCTCCAGACTATGCTAAAGCACCTTTTGATAGAAAGACAGGCTGAGAATTTTCCAAAACATCAAGTTCTGGTTCCACTTTGCTTAGCAGTTTATTTCTCAATTTATCTCTTTCTTCTCCTATTTCACTACAGCAGCAAAGGGAAACCTGGCTACACCTTCAGCACTTTGCTTAGAAATGTCCTTAGCTAAATATTTAAGTTTATTGCTTAAAAGTCCTATTTTGTTGCCCAGCCATAGTATTCAATTCAGCCAAGATTTTTTTTTGCCCCTTTATAACACAGATTTCCTTTTCTCCAGTGTTAATAACATGTTTCTCCTTTCCTTTCGAAACCTCAGCATAAGTACCTTCAATGTCCATATTTCTATCAACAGTCTCTTTAAGGCACCCTAGACTTAGTCTATCATTAGCTTCAATATTTCCGTCTCTACTCATCACTCAATTCCAAAGAAACTTCCACGTTTTAAAATATTTGATACAAAAGCACCCCACTTTTGAGCACCAAAATCTGTATTAGTTATCTAGGGCTGCCATAATAGTGTATCAAAAGCTGGGTGGCCCGAAACAATAGAAATGTATATTCTCCTAGTTCTGTGGGATAGAAGTCTGAAATCCAGATGTCCATAAGACTATGTTTCCTTTGAAGAGTCTAGAGAAGAATCTTTCCTTGCATCTTCCAACTTCAGGTGGTCCCAGGTAGTCTTTGGTTATAGTAGTACAACTTTAATCTTTGCCTACCGACACTTAAAATGGCTGTCTTCCCTGTAGGTCTGTGTCCTCTTCTCTTATAAGGACACCAGTCATTGGATTTAGGATTCGCACTAAATCCAGTATGATATCATCCCAAGGTCCTTAACTAATTACATCTGCAAAGACCCTATTTTCAAATAAAGTTGTATTTTAAGGTCACAGCTGAGATTCCAGTTCAGTGGGGGTGAGGGTGAGAAAGGAACTAGTCAAAATCCTGTGTATTTTTTTTTCCATAATATAGGCAATAGCTAATAGAGTCAAAAACTGTTGTATATGCCATAAAAATGCAGTCTTCTAGTGTTTTTTTTTCTTATTTTAATCCAACGTATGCACTACTAGCTCCAACACAGCTATAAGAATAGATAAATGGCAAGTATTTATAGACTCATAGACTAGAAAGGCTCTAGAAAGACATGGATTCTTTAGATTTAGTCTCTTCTTAATGGAGTTGAATTATTTTGAAGTATTATGAGATTCATAAATAAAAAATACATTAAAGAATAAATGTTTCTATCCCAAGTCAACCTCCTTTTCTTTCTTGTTAGATATAAGCATAAACTTTCTGCATTAATTACAAACTTTTACTTTGAAGAAATGTATATTGAGGTCTTCTGCCCATTTTTTAATTGAATTGGTTGTTTTTTGACATTAAGCTATATGAGTTCTTTATACTTTTTGGATACTATATAGGATGTATCTTTTGCAAATACTTTCTCCCATTCAGTAAGTTGTCTTTTTGTTTAGTTAATGGTTTCTTTCCCTGAGCAAAAGCTTTTTAGTTTGATGTATTCTCATTTGCTTTTGTTGCTGTTACCCTCAATGACACATCCAAAACACACTTTCCATGGTGACAGATGGTTACTAGACTTATATTGGAGATCACATTGTATAGAAATGTCTAATAGCTATGTTGTACACCTAAAACCAATACAATATTTTCTGTTGACTACATTTAACTTAAAAAAAATTCTACCTAAAATTATTATTAGAAAGCTTGAGAATATTTTCACTGAGGCTAGATTTGAGAATATTTTTCTTGAGGTTTGTTTCAGACCAGAAAATGCATTTACATATTTCGAATCACAAAATAAGCCCTTCACCACTTGTAGGAAATTAAAATGGATGCACACACAAAACACACACACACACACAATACATTTCTTCCATATTCTACGAGGAATGTTGCCAAACGAATAAGAGACTCTCTAAGTGAAATCCAAATTAGTGATTTACAAAAGCAGAAATAATTTTATAAAGCTGAAAAAGACACTAGAAATATTCTATTCCAACCTTATAGTTTACATTTGAAGAAAATGAGGACAAAGATATTGAATTTCCCAAAATACCACAGCTAATTAGTGGCAAAGCTGGAGTTGTAAATACTTGGTTTTATAGACTAAGTCTGCTGACATCTCTCACTTACAGACCAAGCCCTTTGCTTGCTACTGTTAGTGTCTCATAAAAACGACAAGGTCTTTAGTTTTTTCTGCAATATTCATGGTGAGTCCTGTGAAACATATGTTCATCTGCCTTTCTCACTGAAAGTCTCATTTTGCAGCATGGTGAAGATCCTGCACAGCGTGAGTCTATGCTTAGGTTCAGACTGTTTAACCGAACCCATTTATTAAAAAGATACATAGGCAAAAAAAAAAAAAAAGGTAATTCATTTCTTTGCTAAAAAACAAACAAACATTATTTCTAAGTTCAATATTATGGGACTGTTTAATTATATAAAGAAGGGCAGTGGCAATAATAATGTCTGTTTTAATATACTGTTTTAGGTATCGAAAGAGTCAATATATGTGAAACCACCAGACACATCAGCGAATATTAATATTCTCTTTACTTTTTAACAGATTATACAAACAAATAAACACAAAAACCAAAATAACACAAACATTAAATCTAAAAGATATTAGAATAAATAGAAACTAAGAGATTATGAAATACTGATAGTATTTAGACATAAGAAACTTACATTCCCATATATGTTTATGTACATATATACACATATATATAATTTGCTTATTTTCTCTTGCTAGAAAAAAGACATAACATGGACACTTTCTCAAATGTGTACAATTTGTTGCAAAAGATGTTTAAATAATTTGATACTCACTGAATTTTAGAGCTGGAATAAATCCTAATACCTACTTAATTTGAATCAGAACTTCTCAACATATTATCATTTGATCCAGATCATTTTTGTCGCTGAGGTACTGTCACACATACTGTAGATTGTTCACCAGCATCCTTGGCCTCTACTCACTAGATGTCAGTACCACTACCACCTCCCCTGCCCCAAGTTGCAATAACCAAAAACACGTTACCAGCTGTTCCTTGGGGGCAAAACTGCGCCCAATTGAGAATACTAGTCTGAACTTGTCATTCTGTTTATGAGATTCAGAAATACCAGGAATTTGGCTGATGTCCCCTAAACAGGCTATGAACTGCTACGAGGTGGAAAGAAATTATAGTGAACTATGGAATCATGTAGACTTAGTTTTGGTTTTTCCCCTGACTTTTACTTTCTGTGTGACTTGGCATAAGTCACTTATATATAGTTTCAATTTTCTCATTTAAAATAGGAAAAAAAAAATACTTCATCTGCATTAATGATTGGATTCTGGTTGGATAAAACAGGATAGTGTTTTTAAAGGTTTGGAGGTATTCTACTTCCACACACACATAAACATCTGTGTATTATTATCATCAACATTGTTAGTTAAGAGCCAAATTTTAAAGCCAGTTCCCTTTATACCTAATGTTATCCACTTAAGCAACACTCACAGCTGCCTATAAAGCAGTATTATCAAAATATGTTTCAGCCATCAGATACCTAAGAATAACCTGGCAATGTCTGCCTAAATGCAGATACCCAGGCCCTTTGCCAGTTAATGTAATTTAAAGTCTGGAGTAGACTTTCAAGTTGCTTGTTTAAAAGATTACCTACGTAATTCTGTTGTTCTCTATTATTTTGGAATTATTGCCATGCTGACTTTTTTTCAGATGTTCCAAAATAACTTCTGTGATTTTCAACCGGTACATGTCTCACTTCAATACTTTCCAAGCATCTCTTATTTGTCAAAATATCTTATTGACATATAATTTTTACTGTCACTCTCCTGCTAAATTTATTCAATGAATCTTTCTCCATATAAAATGCAAGCACTCTAGCATCATAGAATATCCTTCTATGATCTGTTCCTTTTTCTGTTAATCAACTGTATCTCCTACATCTTTCTTTTCTACATCTCCTTCTCCCGTCCTGCCTTTCATAAATCACCCTCCCTAAAATACAGACTCCAGTATTTACACTTGAAACTCCTACAATAGTAAACTTTCTGTAACTCTCAAACACAGGTGATTTTCACAAATGCTATGGTTTGCAAATGTTTAGCCTCTATTGTTCACAATATAAAATCTTAACTATTTTTCTAATCTCATATGATATATATCATAGCTGGATGAACACCTGTATCTGACTTCCACATAGTGATCTCTACATACATTCCCTAATACTTCTGCTCCTTTTAAATACATCCAATACTGGTAGTTGTATAGGTGTGTGTGTGTGTGTGTGTGTGTGTGTGTGTGTGTGTGTGTGTGTGTTACCATGGATCACAGGACCACATTGGCCACTGATGCAAGAAACAATACATTTCTATTCAATTATTTTGTATTTAGCACTATAATTGGCATATAGTAAAGCTTCAATAAATATTTGTTGAAAGAATGAACGAATAGTTCTGTAAGAAAAATGGATATCAAGTCACAGCTCAAAAAGCTTACAAAGTAGTGAATGAGATGACTATACCCATAGATAAACATGAAATAGAATGTAATTAGTAGTCCACCATCTTAATGATGTGTATACAATATTATGGGAGCACAGAAATAGGACAGATATGCTCATCATTGCTCATTTATATTCCCTTTTCTGTTTCCAATCAGATGCAAAAGAGTTCTTTTGTAATGTGATTGCTTGCATTATCTCATTAATCTGTGGATAGCTGCTTTCTGAAGAGGACATGGTGCAAATCAACTGCTATTATAATATATTTTTTAAATACCGATATCAGGATTATCTCAGCCACAGAACTGGCCTATTTCAAAAGAATTATTTTTTCATATTTCTCCTACCATTAATGTTTATTTTATGTTATAATATTATCATGTCTTCTTGGTTTAATGGTCTGCATTATTCTTACTCCAAACTTTAACCTCTTCCTCCTGAATACTATATAATCACACCAAAACTATCTCATATTTCCCTAAAGCAGAGGTAGCATATAAATCTGATTTTCCTCTTAGGCCCGTGAAATTCTAACTGATAAGATTTAGTCACCACCTACTCTCTGTTGAAAAATTTGTGATGTAAAAGTAATTGAAGAGACAGCTTTTGAACAATTAGAGTATATACTTATGCACAAACTCTTCAAATGAAAAAAAAAAATTACTTCCAGACTGATGTTAGTATCTCTAATTTTCTCCAGTTTGCATGTTTTCAATTCTCATGTGAGGTTACTTTTTCAAGTCTTTACTCAACTGAACCACCAGTTCATGGTAGAACCCTAATGCCCTCTAATCTCATGTGTCAAGTAACTGTTATGTGTTCTTATAAGGTTGAACGCTACAGAAATAAATATATGTGTTAGCATATGCACAACCTGAATAGGAAACACATTAAATTTATTTAAATAGCTTACATTATAATTTAATTTTATATATTTACTTTTTCATTTTCTTTATTGGGTGCTACACTTTGTTAAAGATGAATCATTCGTAGAATAAGTCATCCATTTCTCAAAAAGTTACAAATGACTCTTCTTAAATAGTCCTAAGCAAAATAAATCTCTCATATATCTAAGGTAGAAAAAATAGTTGATGTTTTGTTTCTGGTTGATATTCAAAAAGGGAAAAAAGAATCTTATACTTAATATAGTTATTGAGAAGCAACAAGGAGAAGGTGCATTTATAGAAAATGCCTTCAAGAACTTGCTTAGAACTTTTTTTTTTTTTTATCAAAGATGCTGGTCAATACTTTATAGCTTTTCTGAGCTTATGCATTCTGATCAAATTTTGGAATATAAAAGATTAAACTTCTCAGCTAATTACATGCCTGAAGGCACATTAACAATGCAAGTGTCAATGCTCTTTTAAAAATTCATTTCGCATTTTTAACACAGTCCTGATAGCAAAACTTTGAAGGCAACAAAGTGGAAAGTTATATTCTTATTTTAAAAGATAGCCTAGGAACCTCAAGAAATTGGAACTTCATTATTTCATATTATGGAAAATATCAGAGGTAGTATTAAATCAAAATGAATTTTTACATACTTAAAAATTTCATGGATTATTGAACTTTAGCAAGAAGGACCTCAATAATCTTTTGGTCCTACCTTTTCATTTCACTATTGAGATTAGAATGGCATAGAAAAAATTTGACTTGTACAAGCCTTGACAGTTAGAAAGAGAGAGATCTAATATTTAGAAATATTAACTCAACCAGAGAACTTTCCACAGTATGGTTGCCTCTTAACATTGCAAAACCTATTTTTTAATATGATTGAAATATATGCTGCCTGTTATGAGATGAACTGAGTCTCCTGAAAAATCCACAAGTTGAAGCTTTAATCTCCCAGTATCTCAGAATGTGACCAGATTTAGAGACAGGGCATTGAAAGAGGTGATTAAGTTCAATTGAGGCCTTTAGGGTTGGGCCTGATCTAACCTCACTGGTGTCCTTGCAAGGAGAGGAAATTTAGACACACACAGAGATAGCAGGGGCCTGGGCACACAGAGGAAAGACCTTGATGGGACAGGAGGAAGCCATCTACTAGTGAAAGAGAGCAGCCTCAGCAGAAACCAGACCTACTGACACCTTGATCTTGGACTTCTAGTCTCTAAAACTGTGAGAAAGTAAGTTATCTATTGTTTAAACCACCCAGTGTGTACTGCTTTGTTGTGGCAGTCTTAGCAAACGAATTCACTGCCTCAACTATAGAAATATAGTATATACTTTATGATAGAATTCTAGATACTAATTTTTTAATGCCATCTACAGAACACTAAATTTGCATTAAAACATTCAATCTGATGTGAAAAGATTTTACTGTCTTAGAGAAGGGAAAGTCATTTCCAGTTTACATGGAAGAATGCTTATGTAAAACAACCAACAAAATGAAATTTAATACGGCGTGTGGAGTCTATCAGATAAAACTTGAAAATTACAAAGAGTTGCATATGCATCATAATTGACTACATGACAAAAGTAGAAACCATCAAGAGAAAAATGATAAATTGAATTTCACATATTTTATTTTTGACAGTTTTGAAAAATATCAAAAATGTGTCATATATCTAACTTAGTTAGAACCACTGATGCGTATTTCTAATTCTCATATTGACATAGAATGAACACAATATTAACTAAATTTCAGATTTTTTCAAATAAAAATATTAAAAGGTATGACAATTATTTTTATGAAATTTGTAAAAGAGATAAAATAGTAAAAAGAAATTTAGGTTTAAAGGCAGGAACCCATAATTATATTAGCATTTAATTAGCAGTATGAGCATGAGCTCATGGCTTACTTTCTCTGAGCCTCAATCACCAAATATCTAAAGGAAGAATTATTCTAAATGATTTCATTATTTTTTTTATTTTTTAGGGAGAGGCAACCCTTGGTTGACCTCACAGATTGTGACCTTATCAGCTTACAATCCTTTTTTTTTTTTTTTTCTTTTTTTTTTTTTAATGCCTACAGCACCTGGTCTTCCTAGGTGGTCCCATCCAAGTACTAACCAGGCCCAACTCTGCTTAGCTTCTGAGATCAGATAGGATGGAGTTTGTTCAGGGTGGCATGGCTGTAGACTCAATATTTATTTTTTGTCCTAAAATTCATTCTGTACTGAAGATAACTGCTTTATTAGAAAAGTTGATATTTCTGACTGGTTGAATGTAAAAACATCCATTAGTCGCTTGGGAAAGAAAGCGTCTTAGGAGAGAAAAGTAAACCTGTTTAAATTCTGCACTCTGTAATCTTCTTATGAATTAGAAAGGAAAAAGAGTGAGAAATTGACAGACATTTAATTCTTTAAGACCTTTGCAGCAATAAGTCTCTCAAAGCATTTCCCAGGCTTTGTTGTGACAGAGCCAACATGTACCTCAACACTGTCTGATCAGACTGCTGCTTGCCAAGCTGAGAAACTTATTTTGCACCTTTTTTCCCCCTGCAGTTTCCTACAGATGTGACAGAGCCAGTGAGTGCAGACTTATAAACAGTTGCCGTAAAAATCACTAAGAGGTAAAACAAAAGGTAAATGTTTTCTTAAGCAGTCACTCTTCATGCACATAACTTCCTTAGTTAAAGTTCTACTTGGTCAAAATACTCATAGTGATAAATAGATGTTGATATAGCACAGAGAGATCGAAGCAAAAAATAACCGATTCCGAGTGAACATGATTTTAAATGACAAAAAATTTTGGCCTAAGAGGCAGGAGCCATGTCTTGATTTCGCAAGTAATTTAATAACCACGAGCCCTTTAATCAATAAGAGCCACAATTTAATATGTGTAAATAAGTAGTTCATTCAATAAACATTTGTTGAGGATACGGAGGTGCCACACGCTTGTGATTTCCCGAGATTAGAAAAATGAAAGAAAGCTGCAATTCAGTACTGAAGAGTGAGAAGTAAAATGATCATTGCACACCCTTGGAAGGACTGTTATAATAGTCGTGTGCATGCTATGCTGTGGAAGTAAGCGGGAGCATCTACACTGGCCTAGAGGAAAATGAGTTTTGCCCCTTTCTGGCATCATTGGTTGTTGTGCTAAGTCTAAAACACCATGGTCTCCCCTTATCCACAGGGGATACGTTCCAAGACCCCAGTGGATGCCCAAACCCACAGATAGGACCGAACTCAGTATATATTATGTTTTGTCCTATACACACATACCTGTCATAGATTTTGATTTATAAATTAGATACAGAAAGATTAATAGCAATAACTAATGATAAAATGGAACAATTATAACAGTATCCTGTGGTAAAAGTAATGTGGATGTGGCCTCGTTTTCTTGCTCTCAAAATATCTTATTATACAGCACTCACTCTTCTTACGGTGATGTGATATGACACAATGCCTTATCAAGTCCAGAACTTTCTTCACCTTTTCACTTAAAGGAAGCACTTTACAGCTTCTCGTTGCCATATCCTATCGCCAGCATCACTACTCTTGCACTTAGGGGCCATTATTAAGTAAAATCAGAGTGTCTTGAACCCAAGCATTGAAAAACTACTACAGTCGATATGACAACCGGGATGGCTACTGAGTAACTAACAGGCAAGAAGTGTGTATGGCATGGAGATGCTGGATAAAGATGTGATTCACATCCCAGGCGGACAGAGTAGGGCCTGGGATCTTTCATCACACTACCCAGAACGGTGTGCAACTTAAAAATTACAAATTGTTTACTTTTGGAATTTTTAATTTAATATTTTCAAATTTTGGTTGATCATACTGAAACTTCAGAAAGTGAAACTTCAGATAAGGGGGGGGCAACCGTGTACACTAGGCTATCTGAAAGAGCCATCAAAGGAAAGCACAATAGTGTGCACGAAAGCACGGCCCAGAAGAATAACTATAACATTCAATAAGCTTTCAAAAAATATTAGTTATCATTACCATCAAGAATAATATTTTACTAGTGAAATTTCCACACACACTATAAAGCATTTAAGTCAATTTCATCTGTACCTAATTCCGATTCTATTCCAAAGAAAATTGACTCTTCTATTTATTTTACTCGTTCTTTGGCAATCAGAGTATGTGTCTGAAGATAATTCTTAAAAAAAAAAAGAAAAAGTGACTGTTTTTGTAAAACCACTCTGCAAAGTATATAATATGCATTGATAATAATAACTTCATAGGGGTGCTTTCATTTTAATTAATTTGAAACTCAGAAATGCATTAAAGACAGCTTTTTAGTGATAAATCTTGAAGCATGGCAAGCTTACAATATAGTTTCTATGCTCATCAGAAATGAATTGAGTAGATTATTATAATGGCAGTTTTGAAATTCAGCATACCTGTGTGAAGCACTATGATAATTGTCTATATCCAATTTGCATAATGTCAATCATTTAGCTTTCAATGGAATGTCTTTATTTTAACTTAAAATGTTTTTCTAACTTTAAAATAAGAAAAATTTATTAAACTTATGTTTATCTGTAGATCTCTTTATTTTTTTCAAAAGTTGCTTAATGCACATAATTACTTCGCACATTTAAAGTTATTGATGTGACCATAAAATACTTTTAATTGAAATGTAGGCAGAGATATGTTATGCTTTGTATAAAGAGGTTAAATAATTACAAGATAAAAATGAAAATAATTTCTTCTCTTGATTTAATATTCACAATTTTAACGATATGAAGCTTATATTATTATTTGATCATTCTTCCTTTGTAGGGGTCCCATATCTCCCATTGATTTAATTTTGTTTCTATTCAAATTCTGCTAAACTTTTGCCATGTTGGCCATAGGTTATGTTGATTGTGGACATGGGATAACAAGATGGGCATGATAAAGCCACTGACGATAATAAGAGCAAAATATAGCTCGGATCATACAAACATTTTTGATAGATGCAAAGTAAGACTTGGATATTAATATGTGTCCTGTTTGAAGATACTAATCTTTAAGCAAATTCTGTGATGTCTGATATGAAACTGAATATGCCTTGGTTATAGTGTCATTACATGAAAATTAAGCAGCAAACTTCCTTATACATTCTACTATATCATTTGCATAAAAATTCTGACATATATTATACTTAATATATAATAAAAAAACCATTCCATTAATAATAAGGTCTCAGAGAGCTGTATAATGTTTAAAAATAAGGATTCTGAAGTCAGACCATATTTAAGCCATGTCGTATTTCACCCTCGTGACAATAATCATGTAACATAATTATGCAAACCCTTAGCTTAGTACCCAGTGTTAATCAAGAGCTAACATATATTGAGATCTAAGTACATACCAAATATTATGCTAAATGTACATATTCCTTTTTTCATTTAAATATCATCATAAGGCAGTGCAATACATGCTGCTATAAAATCTATAGGAAAATAAAAACTAGAATATTAAGTGCCTATCAGGAGCATTCAAACTTAAATCTTTCTGTCTCCAGAAATCTTAATTAATATAAATTTCTTTCTCAATAATAATAACAGTTAGACAGTGTGTGGCACAAGGAACTCAATAAACATTAGATACTATATTTTCTAGTATAACATTTTATTTTGATTATAACTGATATCAGAGAAGGATTGTCAGCAATATAGTGCCAATAGTCTCCATCGTCACAGCAGTAGTCATAGTAATATGATACCATCCTGTGTATTTCACCTGGTCATGTAATTGCAGTAATTTTAGCCAAATAAACAATTATATGCTGAGATATATTTGAGAAATTAAAAACAAGGTAAGCAGAAAAGGTGGCAACAAATTAGAGTTGTAGCGGACATTAATCATTTTGTCTTCTCAGAATAATATTTCCCCATTGTGAAGGTTAAGATCATTCCTATGTTTTAGAGTTTGCCCTGCCTGGCCCCTCACTTTCAGCTGTGTGCACATGACTGAGGTGGGCACACTCACTGCACATCACTACTCAAGCAGGACAGGGTATAAGCCATGTTGTCTAGGCATGCTTCAGAGACATTTGAATCGAGTTTCAGAGACATTTGAATCGAGCTGTGTCACGACCATAGTATTCATGAATTTCATGTCCGAAGATAGATATAGATAGATTAGGTTAGGTTAGGTTAGGTTAGATGATGATAGATAGATAGATAGATAGATAGATAGATAGATAGATAGATAGATGATAGAGAGATAGATGATAATAGGTAGATAGGTAGAATTTAGAAGTTGTCAGTTCTTTTAACTTATGTTAATGTCTCTAAGATTGTCCATATAATTAAAAGACTGAGTTAACGAATTGGGCTTTCAAAATAATTACATTTAACTACGAATGGTGATAATAAGGATAAATAGCTATCAAATTGACCACAGTTCTCAGAAATGTTATAGAACTACACTCCCACCACAATGACCCATCCACTTTGTTTTAATAATCAGCATTCAGGGCACACATTACTAGCCTTAGAAATGTGAACCTACATAGTTGTTCATGTTTACAAAGAATGAAAATTGTACCAAGAGGGGTTTACTATATTATATACAAAATGTGATGAATTTGTTTATTTTCTATCTTAAATGACCTTATGATAATCACCTACATATCGAAAGGTTTTTATAAAATCTGATTTTACATAAAATCACTTGCTTAGATTATAGCCATCTGCATTTAAAATAAAAACTAGCTTTAGAACAAAACAGCAGTAAATAAATCGAAGAACAAATACTTTTTTCAAAGTCATCAGTTGCGATATCTAGAAATTTTATAAATTGTCAGTTTTCCACTAGTAGATTCAATCAGCAGAGATTTCTCAAAGAGACATGAGGTCCAAATGTTGTCATTTGAAATACAGTGATGTTCATACGTTCAATAAGAATAAGCAGTAAGTTTCACCCTTCACCTGAGAAGTAGGGATGGCATGGTACGGAGGGTGGGCATGTGCCAGTCGTCACTTTTGAATTGTGTGGGACTTTGCTGCAAGTGCCACAGTGAAGAGCACCCTTGACTCCCACTAACTTCCCTTCAGCCGTGGCTGGCTCATTATATTTCTTTCATACATGGCTGTTGGCAGAAGCAAACATAACATTTTAACATGCATAGAGCCTGCTTCAAGCATTTTAATTGGTTTAAAATTGTTGGTAGCATCTTTTACTGTATTAATTTATTGCTTCAGCTTCAGTCAACTGAAACCTTTGCCAGATGGTAGTGCGACCACTGCATACAGAAGAGGAGACTGAAGGAATTTATAGGATGCAAATGCCTCTTTGTCATTAAGTATTCATGAACTTTCTCTTAATGATTATATTGAAAAAGTACCACAAAGGTTGAGATTCATGCCTTGTGAAAATTAATAATCTAATTTCGCAAAATGACAGTTTTGTTTAAAAGTGATGGAAGACATAGCTTTTTAGCAGATACTAATAACTGTAAAGAAAGAATGTCCTTTCAATGGTATTGTTTTGTTCAGATTCAATGAAATTCAAAAGTGGTTGCCTTAAAATTAAATACCCCTTACAGCATGGAATAAGAGGTTATAGTGTTTGTGTATACTACAACTTTAAAACATCACATGTCTATTCATTTAGTTCTAGAAGAGATTGTGCGTTAGTTATACCATAGTTAGTATGTTTCACAATAGCATTACCTTCAAATTTTTCATGTAAAAAACTAAGCTATTCTCAGGTAGAACCTAACATTCCAAAATAGTGTGCGTGCGCACGCTCTCTCTCTCTCTGTCTCTCTCTGTCTCTCTCTCTCTCTCTGTATCTCTCTCTCTCTCTCTTGTCTCTGTTCTCTCTCTCTCTCTCTCTCTCTCTGTCACACACACACACACACACACACACACACACACACACACACACACAGAGCACCGGAATATCATTAAAGTTATTTTCAATTTCAGTTAATCAAAATTTTGTAGGTTTTAGAATCTATTGCTCAATACTACACATAAGCAACTTAAATGCAAATTACATTGGCAGCGCTTAAGGGAAGCAGACTGTGTACTTTTGAATACCTTTCCTGCTGCAAACATATCTACCTATCATCACAAAGGCAAAGCGTGTATTCGAAAATGATCTATATACATATTTATAAGTTGTACCCAGATGGCCAGAATCGAAACACTCCCAGCTAAAACTACCTAAATACTGCAAACATTTGTGTATCCATCAGTTTTCAATGTCTGACAATATGTGTCTTTATGATATGGTCCATTAACTGTACATAGGGCACCGTTGCTGGGATGTCTGCGTAGAGGCAGAAACTTATCTCAAGATATTTGCTTGTAGGTAGTTGCAACTAAAGCCTTGCTTTGTCAAGGGGAAAAATAGGACAAATCCTAGTAAGAAAAATTTACTTCCAGAGGCCCAAGGAAACAAGAAAAATTATAATTTATGAAAATAGATCAAATTTTCATTCTAAAATAGCCTATTACATATAAATTACATTAGATTTATTGATAAGAATTTATATTATTGCTAGAAAGAGAAAAGGAGGAATAGAGAGTGAAAGAAGGATAAAAACGGTATCTATATATCTAAGAGAAGGTGTTTTACAAAATTTATAATTGTCACAGGGTCATGATTTCAAACTAAACTCGATCTTTTTGCTAGAGAGTTCACTGATTCTTAGTCAAGTGTGTCAGGTTTTGAAGTAAGAAGCTTCCCCGTCTTTTTCTTAATACTCAAAAGATCGAGTCATTCTTATTAATATTACGTGTTTTCAAACCAAACGTAATTAATAAAGCAAAGAAACTGTGCACTCAATTAATCTATGCATTTCCCTTTTTCTTTCTGCTTCTGCTATCTGCTAATAATGCTATTCTACAAGCCTCAAGCTTCTGAAACTCTTCCATCAAAGTATTTGAAAATAATTTTTAAAGTCTGCATAAACTATAAAGTGTGTAAATTGTTTTGTTTTCCTACTAGCACTCATTGTTTTCAAGCTTTCCAATTTGTTTCTGTTTTGTAAAATCCTGCTGGACTACCGTGTGACAAAGAATTATAGCCCCATAATTTATAAAGTATGTTTCACAAAATCTTTTGTACTTGTTTTCTGGTAGTCAATTCATTGAGCTATCATTTTCATAAAATAAAGTGCGCAGATTTTAAATATACAGATCAATGTATATTGACAAATAAATGCCTTTATTTAAGCTCCACCTCAATCAAGATACAGAAATGTTCCATTATTCCCTCAAAATGTCTTATACAATCGTTGAAGTCTATCTCTCCACTCCTCAACCCCATGCAAACACTGTCTTGATATTTTTCATTAAATTTTAGTTCTGCCCGTTCAGAACTTAATACTACCTGGAAACATGCCATGCACATTTTATTGTGCATCAGGCTTCTTTTACTCAGCCAAATTACATTCCTTATTTATGCTTTTAGAAAAGCAGTACTTTGCTTCTTTTAATTGCTAGGTGGTATTTTTTCGTATAAATTTATCCATTTACTTGAAGAAGGACAGTTAAGTCTTTTGCCAATTTTTGGTGAAATGATTAAAGTTTATGAGAACATTTCTGTATATATATTTTCATTCCAGTGGAGAAGATAGGAGTGAAATCACTGGGTCATTTTTAAATGTATATGTCACTTTATGAGGAAATATGAAACTGTTTTTCAAATTTTTTACAATTTTATACTATTACATCTTCTAAGACATTTTGTATTAACCATCTCTAGTTTTAAAATATCATGAGTACTGAAATTATATCTCACTGTGGTTTTAAAATTTTTATTTTTCTAGAGCTTAATTATGTCGAGTGTCTATACTTTCTTTTCTTAAAGTTATTTTTTTAAGTAAGTCAGTGTTTATTGGATTATTTGCCATTTTATTGATGATTTAAAAAATATATGTATGTATGTATGTATGTATGTATGTATCTATCATCTATCTACTTACCTATGTATCATCTTCTATCTATTTATCATCTATCATATATACATTCTGTCTTGATATATCATTCTGGATACAAGTTTATACCAGATATTTTCATGGCAAATATTGTACTATTGTACCCTAGTCTATGATTTTTCTTTCTTTTTTATTAACAGTGTCTTTTGAAGAACACTTTTTGTTTTGATGAGGTCTGATGCATTATTTCTGTTTATTTTATTGTTTGTACTTTTGTGTCCTAAGATATCACTATGTGTATATATATATATATATATACACATAGTGATATCTATTTTTTTCCTGGAACCTCTATAATTTATATTTAGTCATATGATCCATCTGAACTTAATTTTTTTCAATGATATAAGATCTTAGTCCAGAGTCATTTATTTTTTTATATGGTGTATATTTGGTTTGCTCATCTCCAGTTGATAAAAACTCTATTCTTTGCCCATTACACTAACTTAGCACATTTGTTTACAAAAGAAAAAAAAGAAAAAAAAAGAAAAACCTCATAAACATGTAAGAGTTTATTCTGGATACCCTTCTGTTCCATTAGTATATTTGTCTGTCTTTTCACTATTAGTATACTGTTGCTTTACACAAAATCTTAAAATCCAGTAGCAAATCCTTCAACTGCATTATTTGCCAAAAATTTTCAGCTATCATTTTCATATATATTTTCGAATGAGTTTGTCAACTTCTAAAAAACAAAAAGCCTGGTGAGGATTTTGACTAGAAGGAAAGATATCGATTCCTAGAGCAGGCTAGCTTAAAAATTGGAGAGTCTCAACTGCACGTGCTCAGTCCATTTTTTAAAAAATAAAAATATATATCAAACGGATGTCACTCCACTCACTATGCCTTTTGACTGAAACTTGTCAGAAACAGGTTGTATCTCTGGAACTTCTCTAGGTCAGAATTCTCTTTAGCCTTTTGGTTGCTCTGAGTTCTTTGGCACCTTTTGACTTTCTTTCTTCTTTCGTCCCACTCATTTATTCTCATCTCACCTTTATGCCAAAATTAATACCCCATTTCTGGACTTACTTTAGATTATAATTCTCATTTCTGCCTTTTTTATAATGTACCACGAGTGTAGGAAACAAGTGTTCAATTTAGTTCTTAAACCCTGTTCTAGCCCCCTGATACTTTCTAAGATAATTGATCATTTAAATATTTTATACTGGGCATTATAAAACCATTTTTTTCAGTATCTATTCCAAAATATGTATCCTTACTATTTATATTGCTTCTTTGTACATAGATATCTTAGTATGGGAATAGACGGAATCAGGAGGGAATATATATATATATATATATATATATATATATATATATATATATATATATATATATATATATTTATTTAAAAGTTGTGTGTTTAATTTTGAGGGAATATATATATATATATATATTTAAAAGTTGTGTGTTTAATTTTGAGGTCCAAATGAGCTGACCATTTTCTTTCTACACTTTCTGCTAGGTTTGCTTTTCATCTGCTCTACAAGTCCCAGTATACTGTCAGTGTTTCATATAAAGTATCAAATATTCATAAACAAAAATAACATGTTCTTCAAAAAATGTTGACAGCACTAGCAACTGAGATATAAAGTATTTTCAATAACATCATTTTTTTTCCTTTTTTCTTTCCATCTATTTTATTCCCAGCTCTTCACAGAGAAAACCGCATTATCCAGACAGATCAAGGATTTTAGCTATAACGCCGCAACCAAATCTCACCAATAATCTGTCCCCATTACATGGCTCACCTTATCTCTCTGACTGAGACAGATGCAAAATATCCAGCAAATGCCATCACAACAATTATTCCTTATAAAAACAATATGCAGCTAGTTAGCCAGAATTAACTTTACATTAGTTTTCAAAGATGATATGGGGTCCCAGTTATTTGGGATCTGAGCCAATCAGATTATAAAGGTAACCAGGACCAATCCAATTATCACAGATAACAAGCATTAAATAAATACTGCCTCAATGAGCGCAAAGCTTTGGAACTTTGCCCCACGGCAGTGAGGGTGGATGCTCTCTCAGACATCTTTACCTGTGAGGGACCCAAACTGGACTTGAAGCCCATACCTGTACGGGAGCAGATACATGGGAACTGGAAGAAAACGAAGCCAGATTCCAGATCAAGCCATGTCTGTTTTCTGAACTACAGTTGAGTAACCCAATAAATATTCCTGATTATTTAAGATGACTTACTTCAGTTTTCTATTAGGTGCAACTAAAAGCAATCTAATTGGCAGTAAATGGTAGCAGAAAACACAGAGAGCATTGTTTAGCTACCTATATCTCCTGTAGAAGAAAATGCAACTATCTTACAAATAAAGATTTAGGCAAGCTACAAGTAAGAAGGGTTAGTTCATCTGAAGTCAATGAGTAACTGAAAATGCAGTCAATAAATCAGAGAATGTTTAGAAAAAGAATATCAGTCTCATGGAGATGAATCTAAATATATGCATCTGCTAGATCATTCATTTGTAAACAAATATTAATTGTGTACCAATCATACGGCAGGCACTGTAGTGGACACTGGATACTCAGTTGCAAAGTGGTCTTACCTCCCAGAATTCAACACCTACTTTCCTTTCATTAAGAAGAGACAGTTCTGCATGACAGAGTGACAAATGAAAGCTATAGTTTAGTTGTTAATTGACATTTTTTAAAAGTTCTTTTATGGACGTTCTTTTGATAATTCAATTTTAATAGCTTTTTAATATGCATTTCTATAATGAAATTTCTATTAATTGAAAATTCTGAATATTAAATTAGCATTATTATAATGTATAATGCATTTTAAATTTTCTGAAATTTGCAAAGGTTGTTATTTTACCAGTTTCTTGATGTATTTTTAAAAAATGGAAACTGTTTTATAAACATCAAAAAGTTATTGTGCATAGAAATCTAATATTTTGACATGTTTATTGAATTTTCAGATTGCTGCATTAAATTATATCATTTAACATTATGCAGTGGAAACAGAATCTTATGGTACAAATAAATAAACTGATGGGAAATATGCTACAATATGTTCAGAGTTAGAAAAAACAGTTGGAAAAATATACATCTTAGACTAAAAATTTTTACCAAAAATTATGCATCAATATAGTGAGAAAATTACAGGTTTTTAGAATTAAAATTTTTCATTAATTTTAAAACTGAACAATAATTTTATAAACAAGATCTTTTCTCAACACTTGGAAAGTGGCTTCTTATACTTTGCTTAAATCCATTGCGATCCACTCAAGTATCAATTGTATCAATACTTAATTCTCTATTATTGCTGAGTATTCAATGGCATGAATGAACCAATTTAACAGTTTGCCTGTAGCAGGGCATTTTAATTTTTTATCTGATTTTGGCTATTATAACTAAAAGATAAATGAACAATGAATCACATGTTTTTATGTAGACGTAACTTTTCACTTTACTAGATCAAGTGTCCCAAAAAGTAATGGTCAGTTTGAGTGGCACACATAGGTTTAATTAAAAAAAAAAAAAAGAAACTACCAAAATATTTTCCAGAACAATTACGAGTGTATCATTTTACATTCCCATCACCAATGTGTGAAAAATCCAGTTTCTCCATATTCTTATCATTTGGTGTAGCCACTGTTTCATTTAGCTGTTCTAATAGGTTTGTGGTGATATCTCCCCATGGTTTTGGTTTGTATTGCCCTAATGGATAGTGACGTTCACGATGTTTTCATGTGCTTATTTACCATCCATATATCCTTTTCAGTAAAATGTCTCTTCATATCTTTGCCCATTTTTATAATTTGTATTTTTTTGTTGATTTTTACTTTTGAGTTTTGAGAGTTCTTTTTATATTCTACATATGAGTCCTTTGTCAGATATATTTGATAAATATTTTCTCCCAGTGTATAGCTAGATTTTTCACTCGCTTAACAGGGTATTTTGCAGAATAAACTTTTTATTTTTAACAAAATCCAACATATTGATTTTTTTTGTATCAAGTATAAGAACCATTTTTCAAGCCTTAGGTCCTTTATTTTCTTCTGAAAGTTTTAAAGTTTTCATCCTACATTTAATTATAAGATTCGTTTTGAGTTACTATTATTATTTTTTGGTGTGAGGTTTAGGTTGTTTCTTGTATTTGCCTGTGGATATCCAATTGCTCCAGTACCATTTGTTTTAAAGGCTCTACTTCCTGAATTGAATTGTTTTGGCGTTATTGTCAAAAATAAGTTGCACAGAACACAGAACAGTTTTAGGCTACTGAAACTATTTTGTATGATACTAAAATGGCGGACACGTGTCATTGTACATTCATGAAAGCCCATGGAATATACATCGAGAATGAACCCTAATGCAAACTACTGACTTTACATGATAATGATGAGTCCATGTAGATTCATTGATTGTAACAAAACTACTACTTTTGTGAGAAATATTGAAGTGAGGGAGGCTGTGCATGTGTGGGATTGGGGGTATGTGGAAACTCTCTGTACTTTACACTCAATTTTCCTATTACCCTAAAACTGCTCTAAAACAACTGTCTGTTAAAAAATAAGCATAATTGTATGGGTTTATTTCTGGGTTCTCTATTGTGTTCCATTGACTATCTATCTCTATGGCAAAATGACATGATTTAAATTACTGTAGCTACAGAATAAATTTTAAAATCTTAAATATTGATTACAGTATAATTAATACTTTAAACAGAATGTTTAATGGATATTATGCCCATCAATCTTATAATTATATGAAGTAATGTACATAACCAGTGCACATATAAAGAAAACTTGTAATTTCTGGGTCTCGTATTAATCACTATTATCAGCATAATCACATGTCATGCCCTTCAACAGACTAACCCACAAATAATAAAATGTCCAGATTTTAAGTTGGGTTTTTCATATCTTAATAATAAGAAAATGTGTAACATTGAGCAACACAATCAAAATCAAGAGGAAAGTAAATGTCTAGAGAGTTCATATATTTTAAAGAGTCTTTGCAATTGTATTAGTCTTAATAATATTTACCTCAGAAAAAGAACCAAGTGATTTTATAATGGTAAAATATGAATAATCTTCACTCACTTGTCTTGTATAAGCAAATCTTATTAAAACATAGGACTCTTGATTTCCTCATAAAACTGTTTCCTCCATGAAAGAAAATTGCTAATCCAGATATTTACCAGAGTAACCAACATTCTTATTAAATACTCTCCATTGCCAGCTTTTCCATATGCTTTCGTTATCTTATTCGCTACAACTGTCCAGCCATTTTTTGCCCACATCTCCCAGCGATACATTTATAATTTCTATGGCCAGTTTTTGCAATGTTGCTGATTAGTGTTATATTTTACTTTAAAAAAAAATGTAGCTGAATTATTTGGGGGAAATCTTGTAAAGACTGGTTGTTCTCTCTAGGAGCTTTGCGTTTGAATCGGGTAATAAAAGTTCTCCCGCGGCAATGTGATTTCCATTGCAAGCATGGTACACTTCATTACAAACGACTTCTTTATTAGACTGCAATCTTCCCCATGTCATCATCCATGCATTATGTGCCGTTTTCCACCCAGCGCCTACCTCTGAGCAAAACTCAATAAAGGTTTATTAAATGAAGGAAAAAAGAGAAGGAGGGAGACAGAAACGAAGGAGCTGACTTATTATGTAAGTTATTGACTTTTGAAGAGACTTCTTCTGTGGCTTTGCCAATTTGTTTTAGTTTTCCCAAAATAAGTTACTAGACAGCAAATTAACATTCATTAACTGACATACTTTAATGTATATAAGACAATGTCATAAGAAATGTTGCAAATAATATTTTAAAGATTAAAATCACTTCTGTGGAATCTTTGTACGAGTTAATCCCTTCAATCTTTACCAAGTCTAAACCACATTACATAGCAGTCCATGGCTGGTCTCTCGTGAGTTCATGAAGATTTTTTTTCTGTTTCCATATGTCATTACATGACACCTTGCCAACTCTACTAGACATATTGATATACAAGGCATAACAGCTTTTGAAGGTGCCTGCATCCTACCAGCTGCTAATACTACGGTAACCAAGAAAATACCATGAATAGTTTTAGGCTTCTGCTTTGTTGTGCTACATCCTATCTTTTTATCGAAGTACTACAATGAGCTGTATTGCCTTCCTCACATTGGGTCACTTTTAGTAACGTGGACACTAATCAATCACAATACATCATTTTGATAAAAATGATACTTCCTTATGTTTCTACCCATAGCCATCTCTATTTAGAAGAAAAAATAAGAATAGAAGTATAGTTTGGGACAATATAAATACACTCTGAAACAGGTTTCATAAATGTCTTTGTCTCTCTTCTGTTTCCTTTCTTATAAACGTTGTCTTCTGCCCTTGCATTTTATTTGGCATAAAGGCTGTTATTTCAAGGAAACTGGGCAACAATGAGGAAATAATGTAGTACAGTTGTATTTTATTTTAGGATCTTTGTCAGAGTTGGGTTAGGAGCATCTATCAGACAGATTCATAATTTAATACCAGGATGATTTGAGAGGCTGACAGAAGCTTAGTCATTAGTAAATACCACAGGCTTGTCTGCTTATGTTCTTTATTCTGACTCCAGCACCATTACTTAAAATGGGATTACATGAATAAAACCAAGAGCAGCCCCCTAGTTCATCCTTTTTATTGTTATGCCTAATAATAATCCTCATTTTCTTTATATGACAAAAAGCTTTTCTAGGTTGAAGAAAATGCATATGTTTTATAATGTTCATAATGTGTTTTTTTTTAAGCAGGATTTCAGTGAGAAGCTGAACATTTTCAGGTGCTTTTAACAAGAATAAAATGGTAATAAAACAAGATATTTCAAACCTGTTTTTAATACTACTGCAATTGTGAGAAGGTAAGATGCCTCTCCTATGGCAAATCCCCTCCCATTCACTGTTATAAATTTCTAAGCAATATGTCTTTAAAAGGGGAGGAGGAATTCAAATCAATAAGTATTCTCCTAAACTCTACTAGTCTGTTTATTTTGGCTCACTCATGACATTTTAACTTAAGCAATTAATGCTTCAAAATTAGCTAGCTAGCTAGCTATAGGTGATATAGATATAGATGATGATATAGATGAGAGAGAGAGAGAGAGAGAGAGAGAGAGAGAGAGAGAGAGAGAGAGAGAGAGAGAGAATAGATTTTTTTTTGGAGGGGATTTAGTTTCCCCTGAAGTTAAGTTTTCCTAATGTGATGACACTATGAGCAGTATACTTGTGTGTGTGTGTGTGTGTGTGTTCTTTCCTTTATGCAGATGCCTTAGCTTTTACAGTCCTTTTTTATATAGTGGAGAAGTGGAACCCCACAAGCAGAAGACAATCATAACAATTTAGTTATATTTTTAAGTGCACGTCAGAGGATAGTCAAAGAAAATAGATCAGTAGAGCCAAAGGCATATTTAAGCTTGATCACAGTCAGAGGAAGATGACAAAGTAATTCCTAATTTTGTTTCCTGAACATGTCTTTATCCATCACTTTTTGCTAATTAACTAAAATAATTAATTTGGCATATTAGCAGTTCTCTGATAAAATAATTATTTAATGATTTATATCAAAAAGAGCATTATATTTTATACAACTTTAATAAACCAATTACATATTTAATTTCTATTTAGTTTCCTTTTTACAATATTGCAATGATATAGGTCATACTGATTCTCTAAATGGTATAGAACAATAAATGTAAAAGATATAATATTTTTATATTTGTATACATTAAATTTCCATTGCATACGTCCATTTAGAATGTCAAGTGAATGGGTTTTCTGATCACCGTACATGCATGTTAAATTAATCACTCGTTTATGCTTGTGAGGTTGTTTAGTGGAAAGTGGCAGACAGTTGTAAATGGCTTTAAAGGCTTAAAAACTAATCAAAAAGCTTACTTTCTAATTCCCTTGGTAAAAAATATTGAAAATTAATCAGGATTATACTAGGCACCATGCAAATTATATAGATTATTTCATAATTACAATGTGAGGTAGTACCATTATTATCTTCATTATACAGATGGAAAAGTGGTACCTTAAAGAAGCTAAGTAAACAGTACGAGGTCACACAACTCCTCAGAGGTCCTGGAATTTGAACACAAGTAGTCCAAATGGGCCTCCCAAGAATAACATTTCAAAATAATAACTGAATACTACAAACACAGATTTTTAAAGTGATTTTTGATTATTTAAACTGACTTGGTATGTCGCTGTAGTTTTAACTTGCATTTCCTTAAGGACATGATGAAGCATCTTTTCATATGCCTATTAGCCATCTGTATATCTTCTTTGGTGAGGTGTCTGTTAAGGTGTTTGCTCCTTGTTTAATTGTTTTCTTATTGCTGAGTTTAAGAGTTTAGTTTAGATAGTGGTCCTTTATCAGATGGATCTTCTGCAAATCTTTTCTCCCACTCTGTAGCTTGTCTTTCCATTTTCTTGACACTGTCTTTCACAGAGCAGAAGTTTTTAATTTTAATGAAATCTGGCTTAGCGATGCTTTCTTTCAAGGATCACATCTTTGGTGTTGTATCTAAAAAGTCATCACCATATCCAAGGTCATCTAGATTTTCTTCTATGTTATCTTCTAGGAGTCTTATAGCTTTGCATTTTAGATATAGATCTATGATCTATAGTGCATTAATTTTGGTGAAGAATGTTAAGTCCGTGTCTAGATTAACCTTTTTTTGCATGTGAATAGCCAGTTGTTTCAACACCATTTGTTGAGGAGACTGTCTTTGTTCTATTGTATTGTCATTGCTTCTTTGTCAAAATCAGTTGACTGCATTTGTCAAAATCAGTTGACAAAGATGTGAACTAGGGTCCACAAATACGATGCTACTTTTAAACAGACACAGGCTATTTGACTAGAACTGGGATATAATGTTAATAAGAGAAATTTTGGATGATCCAAAGTAATTTATACTTGTGAAAAATTGTATGTATATTTAATTTCTTTAAAAGTATGTTTCTATACTAATTACAACTCTAGAAATGGATTATTGTACCCAATCGCCCAAGACACATTTGGTAGGCTAAACAGAGTCCCAAATATGTCCTCAGTCTAATACCCAGAATCCACAAATATTATCTTATAAAGGAAAAGTACTTTGCAGCTAGGATTAAGTTAATGATTGTGATATGGGAAGATTTTCCTGGATTATCCAGGTAGACTGATGTATTCACAGCAATCCTTGTAAGAGTGACAGTGACATGGAGACAGCCAATCAGGGGAAGAGACTAAAATGATCACAGAGCAAGTTGAACACTGAAGATGGAGAAAGGACACAGTCAAAAAGTATAGGAGGCTACTGGAAGCTGAAAAAGGCAAAGAAATGGACTCTCCCTCAGTCTCCAGAAGAAACCAGCCCTGTCGACACCTTGACTTCAGCCCAGTGAAACTAATTTTGGATGTCTAGCTTCATGCATTTGTCTTCTCATCTTATAGCTAGCCCCAAGAATAATTAGATGAGAAATTAACTTTACTATATAACTTATCCTTTTTTTCTTATCCTACTGCTATTCTTAAAGCCAACAATGTTATTTTTAATGATGAAACTCCTTTATACTATCAAAACCATTGATTTCCTTTAGCAACATAACATCTTGCATACTGTAGATAGCAGATCTCAGTGTGACAAAAGGACATATACATAAGAAAAAAACACTAAGAAAAGTAATTTTTAAATAAAACTTTGAAGAAAATACAAGTGGAAAGGTACATACATTGATCCAGATTATACTTGAGTGTTGAAGAATCTGCAGAAAAATCAAAGGCTGAATAAATCAAATTCTTGTCTCAAATCGATTTAACGAAATATTTTTAAGATACCATTGTTTAATTTCATTTAAACTCCTCACATTTTTCTCACATTATGTAGCAAAAATAAATAAGCAATTACCAACTACTCTACAGACAAAGAATTGAAAGTAAAATAAGCATGACTTCATCAATTTTAATCTGTGTTAAGTGAAATAATAACTGTATACTGTCTATTTGTGTATCTATATTTGTATTTTGAAAAGATTTAAAAGAGCTTCATTATTTGTAATTTCTAAGAGATATTCTTCAAAATTATTGGAGATAACTAAGATGCAGTTCTCTATACTAATAATTTTGAGGTCTGTAGATAGTAAATTGGAAAGGAGATAAGAAAATTCAATTAAAAAATCTTTTTAATATACAGTGTTATGATCTAACAAGTAATTGTCCTAAGCATGTGGCTTAATAGCAAGAGATATTTAAAAAAGAGAAAATTATGGAAAAATATACCACATCTAGTGTTTGAATTTGCAAGAAAATATTTATGTATTTTCCTTCTTAATTTATTGCTTCCACAATTTGTAACATGATATCTTTATTTATCATCTCTCTGTGAAAATATGTATCATTATTTCCTGTTAAGATATTCCAAATTAAAATCCACACTGCCATAAATATGTGTAAACTATCAGATTCTTTAAAACAAGCATACAAAAAACTTGCTTTTTACCTTCAAAAGAAAAAGTGTCTCTTACTATGCTTAAAATTGAATAACGTGCAATGAACGAAAATAGTAGTTTTAAAAAGATTTAGATTTATAATTTGCAAAATGCATTGGGTTAAACAATTGCTATCTATTGGTGCCATGCAATGCCTATGTCATAGATAACTGTAATGGCCAACAACACAATAATTTCAATTCTTTTTTTTTTTAAAAAAGCATATGCTCTTTTAATGTTTAAATTGTCAATATCCTTTTTTTTTTAATTTTTGAAACTATAAGATTTAATTTCTGTGATTTAATTTCTATCTGCTAAGTATTAAGATGACATTAAAAATCCTGTTAAGAATCCTCATAAATGGAGAAGTATTCCTACAAAAGGTGGCAAGGAATTTTCAATTTACACCTGAATCTATCCTCTTATCACAAAGAGCTACAATAAACATGAGAATGATCACTGGAACTAATAAAACTGCAAACAAAGAAACCGAAATTATATAGATTCCTTTAAAGCAAAAAAAAAAAAAAGTAGA
Source organism: Pteropus medius (assembly GCF_902729225.1). NCBI lineage: Eukaryota > Metazoa > Chordata > Mammalia > Chiroptera > Pteropodidae > Pteropus > Pteropus medius. The sequence goes on from NW_024348304.1 coordinate 9,332,498, forward strand.
TCAGCAACCTATGTATTAATTTCAATACTAAGCATAAGTGCTCTAATATTTCACAATATTTGTTTATATATTCTTTTCACAATTATATATGTACCCCATGAAAGCAATGGCTAAATCAGTACAATGTTTTTCAACTAAAAGGAAATTAATGAAATTATTTTAATTTATGAATGTATTAATGAGTAGGTCATCAATTAATGCACTTTTAAAATTATACAATTTCCCACTTTTACTTTATTTGTATTTATCTTTCCTACACATCTGATAATGGTGACTACCGTCTCACTAGATTTTCCTGACTCCATGCTTTGCGAACACCTGAGGTGTTTCAGTCTTTGGCCCTCCATTGACATTTCTTTATAATAAGTCCCTGAGAGAGTCTGTGCACTCCAACTTCACACGTATCAAGAGACAATTCCAAAACATGCCTCTAGCCCAGATAGCTTCCTGTCACAATTTTACATGCAGTTCCATCTGAGACTTAACCAAAAAGTAAACTCATTATTTTCACTCCAAAATATGTCTCTTTCTTTTTTCTTGCCTACCATATTAACATCTTAAATATGCCAAGTACTTTTGTCCTCCACAATTTCTTTTCGATTTATAGTTTCCGCTGCTGTAGCCATGATCGTTGGCAGACAGCAATCTTCTCATGCCTGGACAATCACATTAGAGTGTTTTGAAGTGTTTCTGCTGTTCTTGTTTCTAGTATAGACCATACCAATTGGAATTTCTCAAATATGATTTACATAAATATCACTAAACGTTATATTTTGTAACACATGAAACATATAATTTGGATTTCATACGGTTCAGCTCTTCTGCAGTTCTCTTTTATCACCTGGCACCCCTCATATATTTTTTTCCACATTCGTATCTTGGTTTTGTTAAAATAGACGAGTCATTTCATGAAATCCACTGCATTTGCTATTCTTCAAGAAATCTCGTTCATTCAATTGTGTTATGTGCAAATCTCTCCCAGTTTTTGTACTTCTGCCTACTATTTCATTTACAATCTATGCTGATTATTTTGCCTGTTGGATTCATTCTATGACCAACTCTGCAGTACTCTGTGCCATTAATCTCTACAGTGGCTTCAAATGGACCAATCTGATCTCCAGTAAAAAGAAGCCCCGGCAGGAAATCAGCTAATCATAAATCCTAACATGAAAGAGGTCAGGATTTTCATCCCCCAATGTCCGGCCATGCTGTAGAGTGGACACTGGCTGTGTTCTTTTAGTCACAGGCCTCACTCCAGTCAGAAGGCCCTTCACACACAAATATAGATTCTGCCAGTTTCTAGTAATGCCACCCACTCTGGTAGCATATAGAGTAGGGGAAATTATTCTCACTATTGCTAGTCCCTGGGTCCTTCCTTATTATCTGTTGCCATCTATCTCCTAAGACTCATGATCCAAATTAACTTCTCATTGTACCTGTTTATTCCTTTTTATAATATCCATTTCCTTTTTCCAATCTGTGTTTATATATTTTCTAACAACTTAGAGTTCTGTATGTAAAATTGGCCCCTTATCTCACACCACACATCAAAAAGGAATATCAGGTGAACAACAGAATTAAATGAGGATAATATAGAAGAATATCTCCCTCACCTTTGGGTGGGGGAGAAATCTTAGACGACCCTAACGGCATAAAATGTAAAGAAAAATCATTGTGATAAAAGAATACCTTTTGTATGTTTCGTTTATTTAAAATTGAACAATAGGTAAAATTGCAGAAGAATGATAGGATTTAGGATAGCAGTTATCATTGGAGAAGGAGTGAGAAGCAATTGGGGGGTCTGGCATACTAGCAGTATTCTACCCCAACACCTAATGGCTTTAGAAGTGTTATCTTTGTGATATTCCCAATGGTTTACAAAAATCTATTATAGACTTTTCTATTTTTCTTATACTTCAATTAAAAGAAAATTTAATTGAAGGAGACAATAAAGCTAGGTCTCTGAGAATGTGAAAGGAGATGTAATTAGAGCAAGGATGGAGAAACCAAAAAGGAAAACTGGCTATGAATGCAAGTAGATGCATTTCTGGAGGTAGAAAGAGCAAGAACTTTAAAATGTTTTCATGTTGTAACTTCAATTTTCCTTCAATTAGTAAGTTGCAAGTTTAGATTAAAAAAAAAAAAAGTAAAGAATGAAAACGTTCTGACCATCACGGGGAATAAAAATCAAGCAGATTGTAACACACAACAATAGCAGATGTAATGAAGAATCTGACCCATTAGTGATGTTAGACTATTGACAGCTTTTAAGTCATGCCCCTCCTTCTTTCCCTTCTACCTCGTATCCGCCAAGCTAATAAGGAAGCTTGATCTTATGAGAAAGTTTAGCCATGTAAGTGCCATCCAGAGTACATGCCAAATCATCACCCTGGACCCACCTTTTAACCATAAAAACTTCAAACCAGTTTCCTTTCCCAGGCTTGACGAATTTTTGGACCATCTTTGGAGGTTTTCTCTGATCTCTCCTAGAAAGCATCATCATGTGAGTAATAAACCAATTAAACCCTCTTGGTGCCTGGGGTTGGGGGCTGGGGTGGGGAATTGATCCCACCTTTGTGGGGTGATGATTACAGTGGGATTGATGAGTAGCACTGATGGTTGTGTTGGGGTGCTCATGCTTCATTTCAAGGACAAGCTCAGGAAAGTGCTTTGTGCTAAGGTAAACCAAAAAACAGCAATACCCAACTATCTGTTTGATTTTACAAAGTATGGAATTCAGACAAGCAAGCAAAAATACCACTCTCTTTGTGTTAAGTGCCAGTGTTATTAATTTGTACTTGGTATCGTTATTTGTCTTTCTCCCACTGATTATTCCAACTTAAGCACAAACAGCCTAGTGCATTTTACTGATACTGGCCTTCAGCAGAAAAACCCTGCCAATGCATTCCCATCTGCAGCTACATATGCTTTCAGACTTCTTTCTTTCAGGCGACAGAAGGTTAATACATGCTGCTGGAAAAAAGCCTTAATTTTCTTTCATTTTTACTGAAGACAGGCAGATAAACACCTATAGGTAAATCTCTACCTGCAGGCATAAATATGCTTTAAAAGAAAATCTCTTAAGTTATGCAAGATGCTTTTAAAAGGAATTCTTTAGTGTGTTAGCTAATTACAAACCTGAACTGGAAAAAAAAATGTTCATTTTGAATATTCTGGGAGATTTTCCAATTCCTTTAACTGTATTGCAGTCTGTTTGCTCACATCTTCAGGAGATAAAAGAAATAAATGCGACATATTTTTTTTAAACCTTATTCTAAGATTTTATTAAAACCAGTATCTTTGTTCTTGGTTTTAAATCTCAATTGATGGTTGGTGTTATAAATATGAGCTTTCAGTGTCAATACAATCTGTTCGGAATAATGACTGAATAAAAAGCAACTTCATGGCATTTATTTCAGAAATTTAAAAAAATTATGTTATTGAGGGAGTAAATATTTATACTAAAAATACAATAGCCAATTTTGACTCTTTTATGGAAAATCACAGAAATCACAAGAAAATATTGAGTCTTATCATTAGTCCAAAATAGTATTATCAAGACACTTAATTGTTACTAAAAATTTCAAACTGATAAAAACAGTAAAAAAATTGGAGGCAGAGCAAAACATCAATTTATATTTTAAAATTATAATTGTATTTGGATTCTTCAATTATCTGATGATTTAAATTCATTTCAGAGAAAATTCTTGAGAATTTTACATTATAAGCAATTCATTTCCAATATATATTATGATTTAGCATTAGATGGGAACTCTGATCCATATCCTGTGAATTCTAATCTCGAATTGATTTACAATGGACTAGAATATACAGATATTTTACTTCTTTTTTTTGCTTGAGTATGACTCCCATTTTTGATGACTTAAATTGGCTTAATTTTTCATTTCTATGCAACAATTCTAAAACAAGTTCTCGTATCAAGGGTCAGGACATTCTAAGTGAATTGTATTTTAACTTGGAATGTTGTTGAAATCTTCAAAAATAATGTTTTCAAATGTGTTATGACTCATTAACATTGTGGTGGTGTCAGAGTCAGGAACCTAACTAGCTCAGAAAGAATATCCCGTAACTAGAGTATGCCCTTGGGATAATTATTTCTTCTTACTATTGAAGAAAACCATTAACGTATTTTGAGTTTTCATTCATCTATAATACCCCAGTGACGTTACGAGCATTTTAACTGTGGTGGGCGGCACACAAAGTGTGATATGTCTTAGTCCTCCTCACGGTCAAAAACTTCTCATTGTATTCTCACCTTGCAGGAGGGGGTAGGGATCTCTAGTTCAGTCACCTCTTCCAAGCTCCTTGTTTGTTGGTTTGGTTTTTTCATGTATTAAATCTGGTAAAGTCTCAACTGAAGAACAACAACAAAAAAAAACACTTTGGGGACACGGTGAAGAGTTGGCCAGGAACCTAGAAATACTTCAAGCGAGATGATAGCAAAGAAACAAAACTGTTTAATAGCAGATTCTAGATTCTTTAGAAACAGAGTGGAGGTACTTCTCTGGTCTCAATAAGCAAGAAGTAGTTATTATTCATGGAGACAGCAATGCATCAAAAATGAGGCTTTGGAATGAATTACTATCATTGGAAGGGTCCGGTGCATTTGCAGAAAGATTGTGCTATGGACAAATACTTAAGATCAGAATTTAATTGTTTTCACACTAGGGTACGCTGCCAGGTCATGAGCTATTTCATTCACTTATAATGTGAGCATATAGCACAGGGCATGTGAACAGGGAGCATCTGATTATTTTATTCAACAAAAAAATTCTCAAGAACCTGTTTTCTGACAGGTATTGTTCAAAGGTAGGGAAAGAGAGAAAGAAACTGGCAGATTAGTATCCTGCTGTGTATAGTTCACATTTCTAGTGGAAGATATAGAAAATAAACACATACCCATGTCTAAGTAACGCTTTCAGGTTAATGATAAATGGTGTGCACAAAATGAAAGCAGGATGTAGGAATGAAAAGTGAGAAGAAGGATAAAATTAGGAAGCTGACGGTGGGGGGATGTCACCTTTGCAAGACGATGACGTAGTAGAGGAGACAAGAATAATAGAAACCAGCCAAATAGAAATTTGAGAAAGATATTTCTGATAGGAAAACAATAATGATCATAAAGACCTGTAGACAGAAATGACTGTAGTGGGTTCAAGGACAGCAAACTCAGAGAGAGTGACTCAGAATAAATAGGAAAACAAAAGGTAGAAGATAGGGTCTGATTTAGGCAGGGGTCATATTAAGTAGAGCCTCGGAAACTCGAGAGTTTGGGTTTTACTCTGTGATAGAAAGCCACTGTAGGGTTTTGAGTAAGAGGGGGATATGATTTGATCTATATTTCCAGAAGATTCCTTTGGATTGTCTGTAGAATATAGCTAATAAATCAGGTGAAATCAGTGACCAGTTTGCTAATTAAGTTATTAAAGTTATTTGGAAAAGAGATGATGATGGTTTGGACTAGTAGCAGTAGAAGTAATCAGAAGTATTTGAAAGCTTATGGTAAAGCTTACAAACAGTAAGCAGCCGGCTTGCAGATGGCTGAGCAACCTGACAGTTGGCTAATAGACTGAATGTATGATTTCGGGGAATGAGAGGAAGCAAGAATAAACCCTGGGGTTTTGCTATCACTCGCTGATGCAGAGAATTTTGGAGGAGCAAGTTTTAAACCAGAAAATTAATTTCAAATATGTTAAGTTTTATACACAAAATTCATGTTTAAACAAAGATATTGAGAAGTGGAAATATCAGGAGATGAACTCAGGAGATGTATTTGAGGGTTGTCAACGTATAAAATGGATTAAAATCCATGGGGACATGTGTAGTGAACGGAAAGGAGAGAAGAAAAGATCTCAGAAGTGAGGACTTAGATTGAGAACTGGAGAAGGAGTCAGTAAATTAGACCGAAGGAAAAAAAAAACAAAAATCAAACCTAGGAGAAGTTTTTGTTTGGAAATCCACAAAAGTTTTCCTGAAAGGAATGGTGTATTGTAGAAAATGGTTCTTAGCGTAAAGTATGACACTGGTTAAAATCCATCATGGGGGTTGACCAGTGAAGGTTTTGGAAACACTAGAATTGTCAATTTCTTGATAGTTAAACTGATCGGTCAAAATTAGTATTTGACTGTGTTAAAAAAGAACAGGCAAATATGAATATGGGAACAACCAGTGATGTGAAGGCATGGGGAATCAAAGAGATTTCTGTTTGTTTGTTTTTAAATTGGAAATATTTCTGCAGATGTGTTTGTGACATGTGGAAGAGCAGAATATTTGAGTGAAGATAGATTGATAGATTCATTACTGGAAAGATGGTCAGGTCTATTATAATTTCTTCTATTTTCTTGGTAAAACAAGAATCAAATTCACCATTGAGAAGAGAGCTGTGAGACAAAAGAAAAAGGTATAAAATATTCTTTTGAAGAATGATGATCAATGTGACCATGAAAATGTGAGTTTCTGTAGAAACTAATGTGTGTAACTAGGGAGTAAAATATGCAAAGGAATGATATTGAAAATTGTATTGGACTAGATGGGGCCTCCAAACAAACATGATAAAGATAAAAAAGAAAACAAAATAAAACAAAAACCTATTAAAAAAAAAAAACTGTTGTTTAAAAAATAAATCTGGAGTGTGAAGTAAATAGTCTAGTGCAGCTTTCCCCCAAACGAATGCTCAAAAAATATTTCTGTTCAATGCAATGAAAATAGGTGTTCCATAAGAAGAAAGATCAACGGTCACATAAGTTTGAGGTCCACTGACTTAACTAAAACAGAGTTTGGTTGATGGTTTATTTTGTTTTATTTTATATTTTTTAAAATGCAGGACTTGTCAGAGCCTTTAACAAGTCACTGGGCATTCTGAATCTCCAAGAGGTGATTTTGTTGAATGTTGTTTGAGATTTTTTTTTTTTTTTTGGTGGAAGTGGTGATCTCCAAGAATCTGATTATTTTCTTTTCCCCAATGCACAGTCACCCTGGTGAATGTCTACAGGTCTTTTTGGAGAAGGCTAAGAAAAATAAAAGTATGAATTCTAGTGTAATTTAGAGAATTCAGTTAGGGAGGGTATCTAACCTAGTACTTCTGAACTTTGAATATTTTAACCACACTTCCTTTTCATTTTACTTCTACTCCATGACTGCTTTGCATAATGCCTTCCACCATCCTCTGTTTTGCCTTAGATTAATGAAGTGAGTGTTGTGAGATTTATTTTGTGTGATACACACAGCTAACATATCACTTATCCTGTGGTAATCAAGCACGAACCACCTGTTGTTTTATTGATTGTAATATTATACTTAACTATGGAAGGAGTAGAAACAGCTTGTCTATTTGAATATGATCTTGGATTTCAAAGAATGCTTTCCTCTGAAGAATGTTACATTTTAAGTAAACACAAATAAAACAAAAGCAAAACGGCCAAATTTTCAAGTCGCTTCAAGTTGTTGCTGAAGATGAGGAACTTGAGTAAAATCCACTGCATTGCTCACAGTAGCTGAAGAGAGAATGTCTGAGATCGAGAACCCTATTTTCAGAATTTAGAGGCAGGCAGAGACAAACAAAAAAATAATAATTCTAATCTCATCATTTCTAGAGAGAGCAAAAGAAAAACACCCCTGTGCTGTCATAGTATTTTTTCTCCTATATTAGTCTGTGCTGCTGAGGTTGCTGCAAGTTCCATATGTTAATAACTGAAATACCAATTCAGTGTACCTGGGTCTACAGCCTAAGGCCATCACTGGACGTGACTCTGAGAATGAGGGCAGCCTCACTTTGTTGAGTGATTCCCATCTCCCATCTCTACTAACTGGCCTGTGAAATCCGGAAGCATCATCTAGGTTTCAATTCAAAGCATAGCACAAGGCTATTGTGATGTCTGGGGCCCCTGGGCTCTCTGCTCGCTGCCCACACAGTGGCCGTCATCGCATTCTGAGCATAGAGAGTTTGGTTTTATCTAAGTGCTCCAAATCCACTGTCTCAAAAAGGGATGCCGTGGGACAGAAGTGTCTTTTATTGAAATGAGCTGGAAGCATTTACATCCATGAGAAAAGCTGTGCTTTCCTAAGGATACTCGAAAATGACTAATTGTGTCTGGTGCCAGGTGCACAAAGCAAATCACTTGGTTTTGCTTTCACAGTTTTTAAGGAAAAAAAGGTACATAGACTACAAAGAATCAGCATGTTGCTTTTCAAGATGTATTTATTGTTTCTGGTGATGATACCTGCTTTTTTTCTATTTATTATTCCAGTTCAATATCCTTATCTTCTTTTCTTTTTCTCTTTTATTTCCAAATTGAATTGTGATCAGAAGAGCGAATAAAATTGCATTTTACAAAATTCTTTGTTGATTCATATATAAATTTCAGAAAATGCAGAGACTGACTGTCAGGAGATTAGCATTTCTTTCTTGAGATGTTCTTGGTTTGATATCCCTCAGACTTGAGTGAGATTAATGGGCATCAATAGATCAGAGCTCATGAGCATGCATATTTTAGCCCATCAATTCTTTTGTTAATTTAAGTGTCATATTTTCAATGCTGTTTGCATTATTCTTCTTTTCAGTTCCAATTTTTATTCTCCTGCTATATATTTTTTTTCTCAGAAATGGAATCATATCGTTGTCGTTCTTAGTATTGTGTGTGCCACATTTGAGTGGTTATTTTTTTATAATGCTTAAAGATTAAGACTGATTGTCACTTAACTTGCATGAACCTTTTTCAAATATTCTCCAGTTGCCATAATTTGGTTCAATGAGATATCATTCTAGAAATGTCTTTTTAAGGCAAATTAACTATGTCAGATTTATTTCATTTTGTTTTGATCTATAAATTAGCATTGTTGTTTTTTTTTTCCTGGTAAAAAATAATTATAAAATGAGCTTAAATGAGCAGACTCACAGAATATCTACCTTTATAACTCAGTTTAATATTTAGTAGATGAAATATTCTTTTGGTTAATTTTATGATATCTCAGTATTATTAGTTTAGTCCTGATGTGCCACCAGATATTTAAGAAACTTTTTCAGTGGGGGTTCAACCAGAGAAACAGAACTAATAATAGATATATACTAAGGGGTTTTATTGTAAGGAATTAGCTTACATGATTGAGAGGGCTGCCTAAGCCAGTACAATGTCTGTAGGGCAGGCTCTCAACAGGGGGAGAGTGGAACTCTCAGGCGTGAGTTGAAGATGCAGCACAAAGAACTTCTGCTTCCAGGAAACCTTGGATCTGCTTTAAGGACTTTCAACTGATAGAATCAGGCCCAGCCAGATTATTTGGGGGGTTCTCCTTTGCTTAAAGTCAACTGATCATGAACATTAATCACATCTGCAAATATCTTCACATCATCTAGATCAGGGTTTGATTAACTAACTGGGTACTGCAGCCGAGCCAAACTGATGCGTATGACTGACCAGTAAAGTCCAACACATGTCAACATGGCACCCATATACATCTCCTTAAACTATGTTTCCTCTCCAAATAAAAACAATAACAAAGTCATACTTTCCATCTAACATATGACTATCCTGTTCACAACCAAAAATGCACTATTTTCCTGAAGGGGGATGCATGTTTGTTGTATAATGTTTACTTTCCTATCTGATATCCTGTTACTTAAATACTGTGATGTGAAGTTAACTATTATTAATATATCTTATGTTTGATGATAAAGGAATAAATGGGAAAGATGTGTGAATGGGGAAAAAATTGAAAAAATATCTATTATCTATCTATCTATCTATCTATCATCTATCTATCTAATCTACAAACATATCCATAACAAAATAAGCAATGAAGGCTCAGAAACATTAGAGTCTTCATTTCTGCAACTAGTCATGAGGTCAGAGCTAATATTTACAACTATATTTTTACTATCATTCCAGCACCTCAGCTGGTCATGGTTTTTGCCTGATGAGGTGACCTAAATCTTAGTTTCTGAAGGGTTCAGGACATTAGCCATCCCGAGTTGGGTTCTTTTCCATTATTTTGACCACAAGATATGGCAATACTGGGAAATGAGTTCCGGAATCTCCTGTGTTCCAGCCATATTCTCCTCACCTCCATTGTGGAGAGGGAACCATGCGAACCAATCTTCCCTTGGCGGTGAGCATTGGTCGCCCCAATCAATATAGGAACTTCCCTATTTGCCTGTTGATTCAGATATGAAGAGACCAAAATAGCCAGTGACAAACTCAACTTTTAGTTCAATAGGATCATTGTCATGCCCCCTGGTAGAAGCATTCCTCCCTTTGGACTTAGACATCCAAACCAGGAGAGCATAAAATCACAGGGACAGAATGTAAAAAAACAAAAACAAAAAATTGCTAGTCACAGCAGTGAGTGGTGCCACTCCATTTCCATCCCTTGATTCCTAGATCATAAATACTGATTGTGGGAAAAACAGTGCTCTCTAATGGTCACTAATGTAGACCACATGAGTCTCATGGAGGAGACTGCCCCAGCTCCACAAGGTATGCCACCTAGCTGACATTGTAACTGAGTCTTCAAAAGACCACAGAACGGTTCTGTCTAATCAGCTGATATCGGATGGTGGAAAGCATAGTATAACAGGTAAATTCAATGAGCATGGTGCCATTACTAAACTTCCTTTGCTGTTTAAGGAATGATTATTGCTTTCTTGATTGGAAACAATGCTACCTGAAATGCAAAGATGATGGACAGTCATTTTTGTGTATCTGCAATGGTGATCTTGACAGAAGCATGTGTGTGAGACAGAGAAATCCATATCCAGAATAAGTGCTCCATGGACACGGTGCTGCCTCTGCCGTGACAGACTTGGTTCAATGTAATCAGTCTGTCAAAAGGTTGCTGAGGATCACTCTGGGGAGTGGTGCCATATTAAGGACACACTGTTGGTCTCTGCCGCTGGCAGGTTGGGCATTCGGCAGCGCCTGTAGCCAGAACTACTTGGTGAGTTTGTGTCCATGTTGCTGAGCCCAGTAATCACCTTCCACTTTGTTCGTGAACCCGGTGAGCAATGGCAGGAGTGGGTGAGAAAACAGGCTGACTCGAATCCACTAGTACAGAATCCTAGCCACTAGATCATGCTCTGCTAAGGCCACCTTTTGATTTCCATGGGACACAAATGTGTTCACAGCCTTTGCCCATTCATGAGTCCATCTACATATCTCTTCCCAAGACCTCCCTGTCACCAATTTTCCTATGATGTTCCTTCAAAGTCCTATTGGCCTCAGCCTACGAATCGATACATACTCATACCTCTGGCTATTGTTCCTTCCAAGGAAATGGCACAGCCGAGTGCTTCACTTGAAGTTCTGCCAACTGAAAGGATTTCCCTTCACCACTGTCCTTCGCAGCTGTCTTGAGGAGGACCTGGAGTGCCACGGTTGCCCTATCAGATGGTGCCTGTACATTATAAAGGACCCTCTACAAACGAGGCCTGAGTTTTCTCTTGCCCAGTCAACTGATCATAGAAAACTACCTAGGAAGCCACAGGAGCACACTGAGAAAGAGAAGGAAATGAAGCAGGAGTGGGGTTATGTGCACTTGAGCCACTTCCTCATGCGCTTCCTTGTGTCTTCAGGGATTGCTCTATCTAGTCCAGTAACATAACCACTTCTATTTGAAAATAGAGTGCTGCTGAGCATGTCCAGCTTTATGGCTTGGTGAGTCAGAAAATATCCAGTTCCCGATGGGCAGCTCAGCTTGCACTGCAACCTGGTGGCTGGAGGTTAAGCTTTAGGTCTACTAAGACCCGATAGCAAGTCATGAGCTGTTTCTCAAAAGGAGAGGAATTATCCATGGAGCATGGCAATGCTTTGCTCCCAAATCCTAAAGATCTTCTTTGTGATTCGTCTGTAAGTACCCATCAAAGGCTAGAGACAGCATTTTTATCTACCACTGACACTGAAACCACCAGTGCATCTGCTCAATCATAGAGCCGGTGTGGCAGATTAGCCTGCGTGGAAGTTTGCAACTGTCATGGAGACTTTTCTTCTGGACTCTAAAGTAGTAGCTCTTCAGGCCACTTGGTGTTGGGCCAGAGAGCATACTTAAATGAGAAAAATATGTTGCCTCCAAAATGCAAAATAAGTACTGTGTCTCTTTTTCGGTTGGGCCAGGGGAAGCAGCTGATCCCTTACCTTAGAAAGAATATTACAACATGTTCCATACTACTGAATCCCTAGAAATTTCACTAAGATGAAAGGTCCTTGGGTTTATTTTCCACCTGTTACATGCAAATAATTCATTAGAGGGAACTGGCTTATATGACTGCAGAAACAAGCCCAGAATCCACAGGCAGGCCGTCAGGAAAGGAAAGATAAAACTTTCAACATGAGATGAAGCTACTATTCAGTTCACATGGTCTTTCAACTGGTTATATAAGTACCACTCAGGTTACCTGGGACACTTTCCTTTACTTAAAATCAGCTGATTATGAACTTCAATGACATTTACAAAACATCAACACAACACGTAGATTTAGTGTTTCATTGAAAAACAGGGGACTTTAGATGATCCAAACCAATACACACAACCGATATTCAGTGTAACCTTTGCACTATAATTTATGCATCTCTGGAGATTTTTCCTAATTTGTAAAATAAGGCAATGCATATATGATCCCTCAACTTTCCTACATCCATATCACTTCAGAACTTCCACATGATATTCCACCATTAGGTTAGATATTAAGCAAAAGAGCAAGTGTCATCATAAACTATTTTTATAAACTATTTCTATACTACTAAAGCAATGTTTATAAGCCCAATTTATCCTAACTTTTCATCACCATTATTTCAGGCTAAATTTAACTTCCATCTTAATTTACCGTCTGTATAGTTTATTATTTAGAAAATGCTTATTTTCACACAACAAGGAGTATTATTACAAGATAGGGTCAGGCATGTCATAGAAATCTAGACAGTTTAGGGGTAGAAAAACATACTGAAAACTGGGTTGATGGAAGTTAGAGAAAAAAAATAAAATTCCAGTAAAAATTATAGTAAAAAATAAAAGAAAATTGTAAAAGGAAAGAAAAGGCATGTTTTACCTTCTTCACAATTTTGGTTTTGAAGTATCCTTCTTTATAAGCATACAGGTCTCTTACAGAGATGGGGACTTATATTATAATCACTGGATCTTTGGCACATAATTGAACTTGAAATCTCATAGAAGTGTAGGGCATTGCTGTCAACCTTCAGGTAAGCTGTGTCTGTGTCTGAGTCTTAAAACAGAGACTTTTCTTCAAATTAAGTTTTTTAATTGCCTGTAGTATGACTATAAAAGATTTCTTCTTAACATTTTTTTTTTTTTTGGAAACAGGAAGAAATGGGATTCTCAGTTGAAGTCTGTGTACCTTAATCTAATGCAAATTACCCCCAAAGGCCTGAACATCCCAACTAGCCAACAGTAAATCTTTTTGATGTCTCTTAAAATAGCTGTTTAGACTTGGAAAATAAGAATAAAGAGTTTCCTCTGGGTTTAGTGTCAAAGGGAGATATTCTCTGTTCAGCCCAGCTAATGCAAAAGCTATTCCTAACTTTCATAATAATTTCCCCCCTGTATGACATGATACACAATATAATTCCCTACGTTCATTTTGTTATAGAAACTGATCTTCAGAAATATAAATTTAGTTTTCAGTTTAAATCATACACCAAAAATTTATATACCAGAGAAGTGGAAAAGTTAAAAATATGTCATTGATATCTAATATCAAAGCAACTGTATGACTTAAAAAAATGTAGAAAAAGATTTTTACCAATTTCTGTAGTAATTATGTTACCTATTACAGGATTTAAACTCTGATATACAATTGCTATTTAATTTTCGATAGTTGAAATTTAGTTATTCTTCTTTGAAATGATAAAAACCACTGAAGAATTTATTGTACTATTTTATTACTATAGCAGCTATTCACTAGGCAAATGAAGCAAAGGAATTTTAGAAAGAAATCTTCATGTATCTTACTCCTAAAGAACCTTTAAAACAATGGTTTTCAAACAGGGTTAGCTTTGTTTCCCGCCTCCTCTCCCACCAGGGAACATGTTTGGTTGTCACACCGTGGTGGCAATGGGGGAATGATACTATGGGCATCTAGCGACTGGAAGCCACATAGGGAGCATACCATTCCGCAGTGCACAAGAATTTCCCCTAAAGAGTTATCCACCCCAAAATGTCAATACTGCTGAGACAATTTATTTAAAGGAATAAAATAAAGGTGATTAATGTATATTTGTTTTTTTAAATTAATTGATTGATTTTTTAATTGAAGAAATGACTTAAATTTTTCCCCTGTCTACCTCCCCCTCCCTTGATGTATATTTGGATATCTGAGAATTATTACCATACTATTGACAGAATGCTATATTAAACACTACTTTATAAGATCTAAATGGCAGTCACATGCATTATAAAAGTTTCATTCAGATAGATTCTGCTGTTGTTTTTAATTATTTTATGCTCATTTTACCTTATTTATTTATTTTTCCTCCACTCTTTGATCTAATAAGTATTTCCTAGGCCACTGTTTCTTTAGTATATATTTCCATGACAACCAAAACCTCTCTATACACTTTCTTTGATTTTGACTTTCCTCTCCTTTTATTTCATTTTATGAATGGATGTTAATTTTATAACATCAAAATCTTGCATGCAGGCATTCAACAACTACTTATTAGGCATATTTTATTATCCAGAAGTTATCAACATTTGCATATTAATCGTGAAAGAAATAAGAACATCATAAAGAAGTTGGTAACTTGGAAAGATTGCAGAGGGAACCAACTATGAACTAGGCCCTGCTTGCAATATGTAAAATAGATTTTGCATGGGGTAAGAGGCTGGGAACCAATTAGATACTGGAGAATGAATTTTAACAGGAATAGCAACTCTTGAGATAAATATAGGAAGTCAAGACATTAGATTTTAACACCCTGGAGCAAGTATAGATCAATCGAAAAAAAAAAGAAAACTTTAATAAATGAATATTGATGTATACCACACTTAGAAAGAGGGAGAAAGAATAGAATAGTGAAGAATTGATCCAAGTGGTTAGAAAAGAGAAAACACGTTGTAGAATAAGTTAACTAAATCTAAGATCATATTATGTTAATTATTGTAATACCACACAGCAATGATTCACAATTACTTTATTTAGAATTGTTGTTTCCATTCTGATAAACAAGATTGGTACATATATAATCTGCCATTATATATAAACTATCTGTCTATATAATACTAAGATATAATGGACTGGGACATTTTGTAACTTTTGACTCTGCACTGTAAATTATTACTGTCAAAGAAAGCATTTTGTCCTGAATTTTACTTCAATTTTTACAGAAAATCTTCATGCGGATGACTTTGTGAGTTAAAAGACTGGGATGGCTTAGACATTTTAGTTTTTTCATTTCTTTAGTTTTTTTTTTTTTTTTTTTTTGCTATTACACATGTATAGGTCAATTTAGCCTAAGACAATTTTACACATATTTGCATAATTCACTTATTCCTTCAAAACTCCATTTCGTCGAGATTTCAAAATTAATAAGTATGTAATTGAGCATAATATCCTTCAAACTGAGTCAGATTAATGGGCATTAATATATTAGCATTCATAAGCATGCATATTACAGCCTGTCAGTTCTTTTGTTAATGTAAGTGCTATAGATATAGAACATAATAGTTTCATTAATATAGTTCTCTCCTTTGTAATTCTTGTTATGGTCACTTTACCAAAAGAGCATATTCAAGTGACTGTATCTTTATGTATCTAGGGTTCCTTTTTTCTTAATATTCTGGCTTGACACTCAGTGGAGCATTTTGATACAAATACTTGAGATTTTGTTCAGCTCAGGGAAATTGCTTTGTTTCTATGATAGCCCCCTTCGCTCTTGTTCCGATGTTGTATTTTTATAAAATTTCTATGAAGTTTTTTTTCTCAATTTTATCTTATGATTTACATTTTTATATGTTTGTTCAACAGAACTAAGGGAGAGCAACAAGAGCCTAGGAGAGATTACCAGCATATCTCTGTCTACGTGATTTGCCTGAATGTGTTCTTTTTCTCAAACTGACTGTGTAAGGTGTAGAATGGCAGAGTGAGAATAGCTTTTAATTAAGTAAGAAATTATGTCATCGTGGTAAAAGAATTTAGGAATTTTCTACTCTACCTGGCATCTGGAATCTATCTTTTCCCCCTGGCTACTGTGGTGAGATATGATTGGCTGAGGTCTTGCCCAGCTTTGCTGTCACCAAAATACCCAGGCTGGCACTTACAAGCTGGGCACCAATGCACAGAGAGCACTAGGCCTCATGGTTGGGAGTGGAAGCAATAGCCACGGCCTCTGAGCACATCACTTAAGCCATGGCCAGTTCTTTTTCTACTATAATCATTCCAGTAAACCCTCTGTAACTTCCTAATAGTTTACGTTGTTTGGGGTGTATTTTTCTTTTATTTTTGATGTTCTTCATGGAAAATTAATCAACAACCACCTCCAACACCTCACCTCTCTATATTTTTGCTCAATCTCGTTTCAGCTGCTTTAAAACTTGAAAACTTGCTTAAATTTTGTTATCATCTTTGACACAATTCCTTCTTTCTAGTGATGCTATGGATTCATTTACATCTCTTCAATTATATCATAGATTATATTGTGGGGGGGGTGAGAATATGCATTCAAAACTCATCTCTTGACAAGGAAGTCTTAATATTTTATCTTTAATAAAATTTTAATGTACCTTAAAGAGCTGTACATTCAGAGACATCTCACTTTCTTAAACTATCTAGGCTGTGTCTTAATTAACACTCTAAACTAACTGGATGTTTTAGCCATTATCTGAAGTATGTGTGAGTTCCCTAATACTCTAATGCCTGAGCAGCCTGGATTTTGTTCAATCTGTCTTATTTATTAATACTTGGCACTGAATCCGATTGGTACAAAGTTCTATTCCTCTAACCTGATTACTGATTGGGGAAATATGTTTATCAGTTAAGTTAGATAATCAACATTGTTCTCTCAAGATTTGGGACACAAGTCACAGGGAGGAGATATTCTCCTAAAAAAAGCAAAATTTCCAGGAGGATATTCTCCACAAATTTTTTCAGAAGTCTAAAATTCTGCTTTAAGACATAAACATATTGCTTTTGAAAATTAAAAACCAAACAAAAAATACTCTGTTTTTTTAATTTTACTTTTGTAAAGCATCTGCTAGGAATTAAAAAGAAGCACACATCAATTTTTTTTCATCAAGCGGCTGACCATTTAGTGGGACGGGGGCTTATAAAAATAAACAATAGTTCCTTCTACCCTGATTTCTAGTTATAGCCCTGCTGGTTAATCATGACCTTTGATAAGTAACTCAATCTCTCAAAGCCTCAGCTTCTTGTAAAATGTAGAGTCAGCCTACACTTCCTGTACAGGATAATTAGGAAGATCCAAGGAAAGAATTATAAAATCAGTTTTAAATATGTCAAGATATTGTACAAACGTGTATATCATTTCATTAAGTGAATATAATTTTGCTTGACTGAATAATTTGAGTTTGATTTAGTCTTGCATCGGAGAGTGACAACTCAGAGGGCAAGCAGCATCAGCAGTGTAGATACCTAAGAGAATGCAAACTGTCGTGTGGAGACTGAGAGGCAGAGATTCAAATGTAAGTTCCCACATTAACGACACCAAGCACTTGAACATGGAAACATGCTTTCGCTTCCCTTATTAATAAGCCTCACATTCTGACATGAACAGCCCTGTGACAAGGAGTATGTTGCTTACAAGCTCTCTCTCACATTTTGTATGATTTAGAAAAGCGAAGAGAATGACATTGAGGAAGTGATAGCTTACATTTTACCTTTGCATCAAAAGTAGCAGATGTGAGTTGGGACAGAATGAACAAAATGCTGAAAAGTGCTAGTCTGCTTACTTCTAAAAAGACAAGTTCTTCTCCCAAAACCATCTGCCATGTAATCAGATTCTCTGGTCATCACAGACAAACTCATTCAAATCAAAGTACAGATGGTCGTTTATTATAAAACAACACAGGAGGCTTAGAATAGATGATACATTTGGTCATTTTTGCACATAAAGTCTCTGATTAAGTATGAAAAATGTGAACATTTGTTTATTTTGGAAAAACTGCTATTACTTGTCAAGCATGACCAATTAGTTATTTCTAAACTATTACCCATATAATTAAGAAAAACAGCCATCTGTAAAGTCAGAAGTTTTTGTTTCTTTTCTGATCCACATGTAAATGTAATTTCTGTAATCTGATTTACTTAAAAGAGAATTACCAAGCAGAATACAAGACAGATGATAAAAACGACTGTATTTTATAATTTCTTTCTGTTTATTCCTCTACTTATGTGATATATATAAATAGCTATTGTGGCTAGAATAAGAAAAACAAAAATGTATTACAAGAAATCTTACTAGATATTTACTTTTCAAATACAAGACATGATTGTTATAAAGAAATGTGAAAATGTCACATAAGAAAGTTTATATTATTTTTATCACACTTAAGCATTTATTATACTTAAATGGGGAAAACTAAATAACTTCTTTAAAAATAACTTCACTGTAATTCATTTTTAATGTGATGCATCTATATGTTAGTAGGTACATGTATATGCTTGATCTTAAAAAATACTACTCTAATATTTAGCTAATCAATACATATTTACAACATGATAATTTATATTTCATTTTTATAAAACAGCATTCTTTACCTTAAGCAATATTTCTACATTATAGGATTCAAAATCAAATTGTGAGCTATTCGAACTAGTCATGCCATATGTGATTTTCATAGTTTTTTTCTTCATCACAGTCAACACGTTCTTGAATTCTCAGACTGGCAACGGAAGATGTTACAAAAAAAGAATTCATGCACCACTTACCATCTCCAGATGTCCCCTACACTTATTGTTCTTGTTATTTAATCATGTGCTCAGCTGTCATTTCATTTTACTACGATTTTTTAATGTTAAACATTTTTAAAGACTATAAACTCTATTTAATTGAAATTATTAATGCATAAAGCAAAAGTATTTAGATCATATCTCTTACAGCCAATTACTCTTAAATTACTTACTATTCTGATTTGAAAGGGCCAGTAAAAAATGAAATTCCATAGGAGGCTGTCAGAAGAATAATCTGCTTATTTAATGATTTTCATTTACTTTTAATAAGTCCCAAATTAAGAAAATTCAAGATCCTGGTAACATGCCATATATAGTGCATGTGTGAGTATCAAGTATTTCTGCTATATATAAATAATCAGTAGTAAATATTTCCCATTAAAAATTTTCAACTTGTAACATAATCATAAGATTTAGTCAAGTTTCATTCTGCATTTAAAGTCATACAGTATTATTTGAAGTTTGTGAATAGGCCCTTATGGTGCCTCAGAAAACACTGTGAGAATCACTGTTGCAAAACATACATTACACAAATGCTTTGAAATCGATGTAGAATATGACCTGATAACCCAGGTTAGCCTGTATAATATATATTGTATTATTCATACCTGATTTTCCCGTATGAGCTTCAACCTATATTTTATGAGTGTATCTGTATCTTTTATACCCATTAGCCACATAACTACTTACAACTGATTAGACAAGGATATAATGCTAAAATATTTTAAGTTGAACGATGATGGAAAAATACAGAACTTGTTTTAATTGTATGAGTTTTACTGAAAACTAAGAAAACATTGAGTTGAACATTGTAACATTTCTCTAAATTAGAAAACAAGGCATTATATTTTTGTTTTTGCAAATTCATACAGTAGTTTAATTATATCATCTAAAGCAAACCCTCTAGTTAACTGCCTTAGTTTAAAAAACACAATCTAGTTAACTGGATTATAAAGCAAACTCTCTAGTTAACTGCCTTAGTTTAAAACACAAGTCCTGTTGCTTGTTTTTGTTTTGTTTCGTTTTGTTTTTGTAACTCTATGCGCAATATTGACACACTTTACACTTGTTCCTCGATATAACATTGAAAACGAATTTGTAAAACCCTTAGATCTAATCAGCTGTGGTAAAACAGCAACATAGAGCACTCAGAGTCATTCTACTCACAATGCTAAATTCTAATGAACCATAGACTTCACATACAATGTTGATTCGCATTATTTTTGCTGCTCGCCTGCCAAAAAGCAAAGGAATTTTGCCATCAGAATTTAAAAGGAATGAATTAATTCTTCAGTGAGGAGTGCAACTAGAAAATAGCATACATTATTAAATGATTTATGGAGAAGTCCCATAGGATGATCCTTTTATTAAAACTGTGCAATAATGCCATGTTCATCAGATCAGAGTAATGATGTTTCGTAAAGTAAATAATTAGTAAATAAGAATTATACTGAAGAAAGATAAATATAAATTTGCTGACTAGATCTGGAACAAGTTGATGAGTTAGAATGGAATCAGTGTCAGGGAAAAAATATAAAGCAGTTTCCTTCCTTCCTTCCACCCTCCCTCCCTCACTATTTGTAAAAGGAAGGAAGGAAGGAAGGAAGGAAGGAAGGAAGGGAAGGAAGGAAGGAAGGAAGGAAGGAAGGAAGGAAGGGAAAGCACACAAATCCTTAGGAAAGTAAGGAAGCTTGTTTTCTACTTCCTCTCTAGGTTTGACTTTATAGTCAGTCAACTCTCAAGGAAGCGTCTGTGTCACTCACTGGATCTCAGATCTTATCACCCTACTATTAGAACACAGTCTTTCTTACCTTGCGTTAAGAAACACACAACCCTCTTTCTTCTAATTTGAAAATCACAATTAAGTGTGATGCTCCCGCCTTCCATTCTCTTGACAAAACCTCCCAACAGCCCGTAGTGGTAAGTCTTCCTATTCTGAGGCAGCAGAACTCCCTGTGTTAAAACATGGCAGCCTCTTTTGAGATTTGGGTTTGACAGTTGGAAACTTCAGATTTATAGGCACATCTGAGATGTGAGAATTCATAATATGTTAGAGAAAAAGGGCATGACAGATTGCTCTACAATTACATTTTTTAAAGGCTTTATATCTTTGAATGAAATATTACATTTAAATTCCCAAGGGAGAGAGAAATAATCAAATTTCCCAAAATAATAGAGGAATCAAGTAATTGGACTGAAATAACTTCAAATTTCTACTTCACATTGTATATAAGTTAAAAACTAGAAAGTTGTAACATAAATTAAGTTTTTATTTTAGTAAGTATTCCTATTAACTGAAGATTTTAAAAAAGTGAAAAAGAAATAGGAATATTTTCTCAATTTCGATAAAGTACACAAATTCATCACTTACGGTAAAAGTCAATATTAATGCTGGGATAATTTTTGTGTGATTTCTCTATGCTTAACTTTGTTAAACCAGTTAGGCAACTGGATGCTACAAATATCAAAATCTGCAGACAGCGTAAAATTGATTAACATTTAAGGATTTATGTCTCCTTTGACTATTACATATTTCAAAGTAGTACCATAAAAAAATTCACTTTGCAGGAAAGGAGATACACAAATTCCAAATGTGGTTACCTGGAAAATATTATATACTGACATAAAAGACAAATATTAACATTAAATGTATTTCTCTTTGTCAACTCCACTCAGAAAGCAGTTATTCCATTTCTAGACACTGTCAGTATTACAAATAGGTAAGTGTGTACATAATGTGATTTCGAAGGCCCCCCAAAAGACTCCTATTTACAATCCACACACACAAAAAAAGCACCATAAATCTATTCATCTTATTCATCAATGTCTCATGTTCTACGAAAAAGTTTTGGATAGAGTTCTGGGCTCATTTAATGCGGTTACTTTGGGTGATAGCAAAATTTGGCCTGATTAGTCATTCATACCTTAATATAAGTGAATTTATAAACTCTTTGCAAAGATCAGTTTTGCATTTGGATGCTGTGAAGATTCAAAGTCATAATAATCTTTATTTGTCTCAGGGTTCTTTTTCTTTCAATATATGTGCTTTTCTTGAGTGAAACCTCCAGAAATTATAAATACGAATCTCACCTAAATCTGAGGTATGGTAAAGAAAAGAGAAAGTGGTATCACTTTCAAAGGCTATTTAGTTTTGTCTACATAAAAGACAACCTTGTGTGTCACGTGCACAGTATTCTGTCAACATTTTAAGTTACATTGACTAACGTAGGTATATCTGCAAAGAGGAAAGACATGTATTTGAGAGGGAAATAAAAGTGAGATACATTTTATCTTAATACTTACATATGCTGGTTTTCCCATTATGAAAATCCAGAAAGCAATAATCAAAAGAGGTGGCTGGGGGAGGGGGAAGAGAACCCTACATATCATGGCAAAAGTGAAAACGAAGATATTTGTTTGACGTAGTCTATTGTTTTCCATGAATCTGATGGGGGAGCAGCATGAACAATTGCTTTTCACGCCTGTCTTATGTCCTTACATCAACCCTCGTCAAATGCCATGTCATGAATACAGTGCGCTGCTCAGAGGCAGATTGTGGGACATGTCATTATGAAACTGAAGTTCTTACGCCTGGAGAAGATTGATAATAATAAAGGTCTTGCATCACTCCAATTTAAAATGCTGAGATTCTTCCATAAAAAGCACCCTGGTTTCCATATTTAACAGTAAAAAATAAATATTAGTTCTACTATTTTAGCATTTCATACTGAAAATAGCGTTCTTTCCCTGATACTTATTTTGTGTATTGCAAAATACATAATTTTTGCATACGATTTTGAAAAATGTGATCACCAGCACATAATCATTTACTGCTTTACTTAGAAATAGACTGGTGTATAGTTTATCTTCAAATCATATTTCTTGTCCCTGTCATAATGGTTGTTTTGTTAAACATTTCTGAATCATAATTCAATAATGTGAAATATTCACTTTTTAAAATGTATATCATTTTTTAGGAGACTATACTACTTATTATGCTATATCTACTACTAATGAAGTATCCTGAAAATAATTTGATACTTTAGAATTAATTTATTTGTAACTGTTTTGCCTTTGGCTCTGGCAAGCATCAATAACATACAGTCCCTGTTTTTCTCCACAGTATCTAACATTTAATAATTTATTTACTTATATGTTGATAGTTTGTATCCTGTCACAAGGATGTAGTTATATGAGAGTAATATATGTTTCATTATTGCATTCTCATCACTTAAGTCAGTGACTACCTGTAAGGTCAGAAGTTGGCTAACACAGCAGTTATCAGACTTGCATACTTAAAAGGAGCAAAATTATAACATTAGTAAGATAACAGTAACTAACTCGGTTTTTATAAAAATTAAATGATATTCACATATGATATGTGCATATTAGTTTATCTAAGCCAAATGTTATTAGTGCTTGTTATAGGTCCGAGCATATCACACAATTAGTAGACAAGGCTTTTGGTTGCCAGACTACGGGCCTCAGTTTCCTGCTGTCTATTAGCTGGAAGCCACCCTCATTTTCTTTCCAGATCAGCCACCATGACCGCTTGCTTCCTTGAAGCTAGCGAAGAAATAATCTTTTAGCTTCTAGATGATTTACAGTCTTATATAATCGTGTACACACAATCACCTTTATCCATCACCTCTTTCTAATTAAATGTAAGTCACTCTTTCTGTCCCTACTCAAGGTAGGGGTTCATACAGCATATAATCATCGGTGGTGGGGATCATGGAGGCCACTCTGGAGTTTGTCTGCTACACTGTCCAATACTTGAACTACCTTTTTTATGTAATAAAATAAAGTCTTTAAGATTTCAGAAAATTTTTATTTGGACTTACTCTTACTTGTATCTAGAAGTATTCTAAGTGATGCAACAACCAGAATTAGTATAGAGTAAGACTGGTTAGACAGTTTGGGCATTTGAATTATTAATGCATTTTGATACTGTAACATTAGACTGAGGAATTTCCAATGCATAAATTATAATTTTTCCACACTAAAATATGTTGGAATTGATATATTCCAATATGTATGTTCAAAATGACTGCCTGTATTTTCTTTCTGGAATTATCCTAATTGCTAAATCTGTAAAATTTTAACATAAAAGTAAGAGAGGCGTGGAAGAAAGTGGTTGCTTCCTCCATACAATGAGGACAATTGGACAAAAAAAAAAAGTATATTTCACACAGCAGGGCAGGCCATGGTGGCAAGAATGAAAAGCTGTGTTCTAGTAAACTGAACACCCCAGATGGCCACTTGCAGACTTTTGAAAAGCAAGATGTTGAGTCTTCTCATGACTCTGCAACTACAGAAACATTGATTTCTTCAACAATGAGGCTCCCATTACGCATACATCATTAACCATTAATAATACTGAGAAATGGAAACTCAGGAATATTAAGTAAATATTCATTAAATGTTTATTTCTTTTAAGACTAGTATTTTAAAAAGGAGTAGTACATTGAAAAAATATTTAAAAGTGTTACAAGGCAAAAAAAAGTACAAAAAGTTGAGATCTTATACCCAAAATTTAAAACTCTGTAGCAAGAGCACTCAAACTGTTCTCTAAATGCTTGATACTCTGTTCAGCCTCGATTTCCTACATGTAATCTACAAATGATGTCATTATTTTGCTATGGTTCCCAAAGACACTGCTGATTAGTAGCCAATCTGTGTCTTGCATGTTACAGACCTCATATTTTATCAAATTGCTAGATGTAACAGTAGTATCTAATAATACTCCTGCCATAACCGGAAAGAGTGAGTTCACACTATTCATTAATCTGTGCAAATAATTTTATCAGCTAGTGCTTTCCATGCCGTCCTTAAAAGAGAAGTGCTGAATAATTTTGCAACAAGTTGAGAAAAGACACGACAGATTATGGGTAGTTATTCATATTTGACTATCTATTAAAATGAGAACTGGCACAGTCCACAGCCATTTCACATGCCACCAGCTGAAACCATGGGAGAACTTGAATGTACAAAGGCAATTCTACCAAACTTCGTCATGACTAAGACTAATAATTAAATATTTTGACAAATAACAAAAGCGAATCCACACAGCTTGATAAAATAAAAGGTATAAACGAGGATCGTTCTAGGCAAAGCAGAACATGTGGTCACCTAATTATAGAGAGCCTGACCAACATCAGAGGTCCGAGACACATAGGCAAAACATCTTCACATCAATGGTGGCACACTGGGAGAAGATGACCACCAGGATGGAATGAGGGAGAGACATTCTTCTTCCTGCATGTAAATATGCTTAAGGGAAATAACAGCTCAGGAAATTTGCTGATACTAATGTGTTACTTTTCTCCTGGAGATTCTCTTCCCTCTTCCTTTTTCCAAGAAGTTTTAGCATGACTTATAATAACACTATTCCTCAGTTATTTTGGCATATCTAAGATCAAGGCTGCCTAAAGATAATCGTTTGGTAGGAACTTTGGAAAGCTGAATGTTCTTGATAGAAATCGTATCAGGGGTCAGAGCACCACAGGAGAGATGGGCATAGCATTAAAAAATAAATAGGAGAAGGGCATTATCTAATATTGGAAAGATGATAGAGGATGCAGATATTATAGGCAAAGATTTCTTAGACTGGGCACAGAAAAAAATAACCATACAATTAAAGCATAAAAAAATACACTTCGTCAAAATCAAAATAAAAAATAACTTTTGTTCCTCAAAACATACTGTTAAGAAAGTTACTAGGCAAATCACAGTCAAGGGAAAATACCTGAAAAACATATATTTGGTGACATATTACATTTTAAAAATTCTGTAACTCGATAATAAAAGAAAAGCATTTTAAAAATTCAGAATACATTTTAAAAATTCTGTAACTCAATAATAAAAGAAAAACATTTCAATTATTTTGAAAAGTGGGAAAAGACAGATACTTCTCAAAGAGGATCCGTGAATGGCCAATAGCGATATGAAAAGATGTTCTACACAGTGGGTCATCAGGGAAATGCAAACTGAAATCGCACTGAGATACCACTACGCACCACTAGAGTTACTAATTTCTTTAAGTCTGACAATACCAAATGTTGGCAATGATGTGGCACACCTGGGACATTCATATATTGTTGGTAGACTGTCAAATGGTACGAACATTTTGAAAAAAAAATTGGTAATTTCTTTAGTAAAATTAAAGACTACCCTTGACCCAGAAATTTCACTTCATTGTGTTTTTCCAAATGAAAATATATATGTCCACAAAAACACTCATACAAGAATGTCTATATCAGCTTAATTCACAGTTGCCAAAAGGAAAAAATGAGGGCAGATGCCAATTATCAGGAAAATAGATGCAATAAAATACTACTCAGAAGTAAAGAGAATGAACTCCAAAGACACACAGAACATGGGTAAATATACAATCGGATGACTGACGTTCCTGGCTTGCCTGAGACTGAGGTGTTTTCCAGTACATGGAACTTGCAGTTCTAAACCAGCACAGTCCCAGGCAAATTACAATTGGGAAAAAAAAAAAAAAAAGTTTTGTGCAGTTTCCAAGGAGTGAAGTGTACAGTTATCTATGAAAATTGTGACATTTACAGTCTTCTGTCTTTGACTATCATTTTTATTAACTAAAGATATTGTTTGAATAACAACAAGCAGAAAAAACGAGTAGGGTACTAGTGTCCTTTATGAATAAAAGGTCCTTTATACAACTAAAACACACCTTAAACAGAATAGCGGAAACTGCCTGAACACATAAAAGATCAGAAATGTGAATGTCAATCACAGATAAGCTAATATGAATGTATTTAAATATATATATATAAATATATATAAAATAAATATAAATATAAATATAAATATAAATATATATATATATATATATATATATATATATATATGTTATATAGCTCTCTCTCTTCATCTCAGTTTCAAAGTTTGGCTCCACCCTACTACAATAATGTGGAAGAGCCACTGTGAGGTCAATTAAAGCTCGAATAACTAAGCCTTGGCCCACCATTTTTAAGGAATAAGGGTTATAGTTTACTACATATTAAAAGCACTTCATTAAACAATTTAGATTAATGGCTTGGAGATCTGTTGGTAGCTATTAGTACTACTGACTGTGAAGCAGCTGCTTGATTTAATTGGCAAACACTTGTTCTTTTCATTTACAAGCAAAATTAGCACCTACACTCTTGCCAATAAATTAGACATTGTACCTGTTCTGAAATGAGAACCAATAACTACTGATTGTAATTAGAGCGGATACCTATCACACTTGCCTAAGGCCTCTACGGTGCTTATCCTCATCTTAGAAAATATAAGGAATTTGTATATCTTTAATATAGCAACTTCGTCTGTAAATGTCACACTTCTTTTAGTAAACATCTGAGGGAGTAATGTGCCAAAAATCTTAGTTGTTGTGTATGTTGAATGGAGTCCCACCATATGTAAGAAGATAGATACGCAATAGAATATAAGTGAAAGTTTGCTACAGAATTGGTTTTGCAAATGCATGAGGCATAGTTTTATTCATGTGGCTGCTTTAAACTCATAAAAACACAACTTTTATTTGTTAATAAAATCATGTGCCTCT
Source organism: Pteropus medius (assembly GCF_902729225.1). Taxonomy (NCBI): domain Eukaryota; kingdom Metazoa; phylum Chordata; class Mammalia; order Chiroptera; family Pteropodidae; genus Pteropus; species Pteropus medius. Next base: position 9,360,001 of record NW_024348304.1, read on the forward strand.
TAATAATGGGGGTATGTTCTGAAAAAATGCATCTTTAGGTGATTTCAGTGTTTTGTGAACACACACGCAAACCTAGATGGAGTAGCCCACTACACACTGTGCCGTATGCTGCAGCCCATCACTCGTAGGCTACAAGCCTGTACAGCATGTTACTGTACTAAATATCGTAGGCAATTGTAATAGTGTTCGTGTATCCAAACATACCTAAACACAGAAAAGGTAGTAAAAATATGGTATAAAAGATTTTAAAAAATGGTACACCTGTACAGGGCACTCACAATGAATGGAGCTCACAGGACTGGAAGTTGCTCTGGGTGAGTCAGTGAGTGAGTAGTGAGTGAACGCGAAGGCTTAGGACATAGTGTGCACTACTGAAGACTTTATAAACACTCTACACTTAGGTGACACTAAATTTATAAAACAACACAAGATTAAATGAAGCACAAGAGGAAATGATGCAATCAATGGTCACGATGTATAGCGCTGCTGCCAGTGTTACACAGCATACTGTTTCACAAAAACTTTTTTTATATGTAGGAAGAGTAAACTCTAAGATAATAATGTAAAGTATAGTAAATACATAAACCTGTAACATAATAATTTATTATTATCAAATTTTATGTACTATACATAAGTGCTATACTTTTACATAACCAGTAGCACATCAAGTTTGCTGCCACCAGTATCACTGCAAACACACGAGTAATGCACTGTGCATATGACATTAGGGCAGGTGCTAGGTGACAGGAATTTTCCTGCTCCATAATAATCTTACAGGACCACCGCTGCATATGCGGTCCATCACCAACTGAAACATTGTTATGCGGTGCATGACTGTAGTGTACTTTTATACTTTTAAAAACCAAGATAAGAATGGCTGTATTTACTTTCGGAGCAAATTAGTAAATTTAGATTTTTTGAAATATCTTGACAGCAGTCTTTCTAACCCCTTTCAATCCACCCCCATCTCCTCCCCAAACACATTTGGCAGAAAAATTAAATCTGAGGTCTATATAGGAAGATAGGACTACATTTAGAAAAAATGTCTAAATAGTAAATTACCAGATTCTCAGTCTATCTAGAATCTACTAGCCAGACTGGGTCAATATGATTTAGAGCAGAAATCTATATATAGCAATCCCTGAAGTGAGTCTTTAAAAACATTCTAAAAATGAAGATGATAAAAGATTTTGGTGAGCATATCAAGTCCAGGCTCTATCATAACTATGAAGATACCATAATTAGACACCAACAGATATCTGGCTGTCTAAATTACTTTTAAAATTGAAATATAAATAATTACAATGAATTTCTGATTATGTACAGTATTTTTAATTATCAATTTTCAGTTCTTCCTCACTAAACAGAGCCTATACGCAGCACCTTGATTTTGACTTCTGTCGGATCATTAACTGGGATAAGGAGGGCGCTGAGTCACTTTGGGCAGGCGACGAGCTGGGTTTGTGTTTTGTTGTCACTTTGGTCACCTACAGTGTACTTGCAATGTTATCGTGGTAGGATCCAATGCTAAGGACTTTCTTGCCCCTGCTCCAAAGGCGGAGTGGTTTGTTTTGTTTGTTTCTCCTCATGTTCTATGAGAGATGTATCCAGGCTGGGCTGAGGCCATGTGCCTTTCCCGCAAATATAGCCAATCGTACCTGCACAGCTACGCAGCTGACACAGACTCTGTGATATCCTACTTTGCCTTGACTTTCTCATGAACACCAGATGGGTGTTCATGAAAAAGAATCTACAAATAGTCCTTTTGTGTGGTGCTCTCAGGGGTCTCATAATATTGCACTGTCCCACATTTGGCTTTTAGCATTTTGTTTAAACTTCGGCTAATTTCTTCTTCCCTACCTACATGGTGGCTTACATCATTTTCTACCATGCTTTGTATAGGTAGATGAGTCTCTGCTTGAAAACTTTTGTTTCTTCCTGGAATTTAGGCAACTGGCTTTCTTGGGATCTCAGTTTTTTGATAGTCTCAAGGAAAGTACTAACTTTAGATGTTGTTCTGATCTTTTTTCTTTTAAAGTGGGGAATGATCTTCTTTCCAATTTTCTACATCTTAGACAAAAATTGTCTACGTATTTTGATCACTTGATTTTCTTCCTCCACCTCCATCCTTTGCCCAGCTTGAAAGCCCTTTGAATTAAGTTAGGATTTCCTCTGAAATTCCTATTAAAGTCACTCTGTGTCTGTAAGTCAATGAAGTACTAAATAGCCCCATACCAATTTTAAAACAATTTGAACACTGGCTTTACATACAATAAGGATTTTTTTATATATACAAAAAAGAATTATATGATATTACTAACTTTTCTATACATGTTGTTTTGCAAGGGAAGATAACACAAATCAGAAGAATCACAAATACCAAGTTCTATTAACTTGAGGAAAGAAAAGAGAAAATCTTAACTGCTGACACTGTCATTTTTACTTCATAATATTTTTATGTGACTTTGCCTTTAAAACGGCATAGCTTAGTTGAAATATTGGATTTCTCTTATTATGTGTTATCAAATGACCAAGTCTTTACGATAGAGACTAATATTTTATACATTTGATATAAAGAATCTACAACATTTTTGATGCAACATTTTGATTAAGCCTATCGCTCTTAACTATTTATTCATCGTATCAATTCGAGACTATGACACGGCTCCACATTACCTAATTATTCCTCACAATTATTCCTCACAATTCCTCTCTGCATATTCACAATTTTACACAGAACATTTTTTTCACTGAAATCTAAATACATCCTTATCACTGCTATTTTGTGCCTTTATCACAAGTTATCTGTTCTCTCCCTCACTTATTATTCTTTTCCTCTTTATTTTTCCTAATATCTTCTTTCACGATTTATCTAAGCTATTAACTATTTCGTGAATTTTCCTCCAATCATTTCATTCCATATTCTTCTCTGTTCCCTTAGCTAGAGTGACGCATTATTGTTCCGTAGTACATAGTTTCTAATGAGTGCTCTAATTTGGTATCTTGTTCTCCACTCCTGAGGTGTTAACCTGGTCTCCACATGCAGAGCAAGAGGCTCCCGGAGAGCGAATAATGGGTACCTTTTCATTATACAATGTAATTCCTTAAAATAACTGGTGCAGTACTTAGCACCACTTATTAGCCAATAGTTAACTGACAATCATTGGTTAATTATATAGTGAAATTACATAATATTTTAATTAATTTTCCATGAAAAAAGTCTGAGCCAGTATACATAATAAACTCAGTCACTGTAAAGATCAAAGACATTTAGTAAAAAAAAAAAACAAAACAAAAAACAAATTTGGAATAGTGTACTTATAAAAATCATATCATTTTCTGAATCATTACATGTTTATTTTCAATCACTGATTTAGTGACTGATAGAACCATCAGTTGCAAATAGGAAAAAAGTCATAACTATTCGGTCTCTAGATATTTCCATTTTTCAGCTCATTGAACTTTGTGCATTAGACTAAAGTTCAAATACCAAATGCTCTAGAGGCCAATGGACTATTTTAACAAGGCATTAAAATAACCTAAGCAAATTTAATTTATTTCAAAAGATGAGTTGTCAATTTTTTAATTGATTACAGAAATAACATTTAAGAAACATTTTGATATGTGCTTGAATACCAAATCAGAAGTTATTTCTTGTAAATTTTCCTTAATATTTTATTAAACCTGTTTCTATATACTTAAATACTTACATCATTAATTTAACTTGCTTTTTCTTTTTTTTTTAATTTTAATAAGCTTTTGGTTTTAGTATAGTTTTAGACTTTAGAAACGTTTTGAAAATACCTGATGTATCTCAAACCCAGTTTGTCTTATTTTAACACCTTATGTATGTATAAAGCTTTAGAAAAAATGACATATATTATACCACAAAACTAGATTCTAATATAGGTTCCTGTGACAGAACATGTAAGCTATTTTTTGTCGTTATATAAATATAATATTTGTACTAACATATACAAAATTGAGACTGTGACAAATAACTAAATAATCATAAACTTAATAAACATTTACTAATGATTGAGTTAAATATATTTATCCAAAAATGATCTAATCATATAGGCAATTATGTGTTTGGGAGGCATCTTTGCCTTAGCATTTTATTAAGTTTAAAGTTTCTGTCCTAGCATATATTTTATAAAGTTCAATTGCGATTGTATTAAAATAATCTTAAAAGTGAAGAAGCTTTCCTGATTGGAGTGGGGGAGGAGGGCAGGGAAGAAGAGAGGTATGGAGGAACAGTCAAAGAGGCAAAAAGACCCAATGGAGCTGACTTTGAAGATGGAAGAAGAGGGTCATGAGCCAAGAAATGCACAACTCTAGAGGCTGGAAAATGCAAAGAAACAAATTCACTCCTATAGCTTCCAGAAAGAAACACAGTCTTAACAACACTTTTATTTTAGCTCACTGAGATGCAAGTTAGACACCTGATCTGTAAACAATATAGACAATAAAAATAATAAATTGTGACATTTTAAGATAATAAATTGTGTCATTTTAAGCTGCTAAGGTTGCAGTAATTTGCTACAGCACCATTATAAAACTACCATACCCCTTCATTTAATAGACTACTTCTGATCATCTAAAGCTAAAGTGGACAAGAAAGCAAAAATAAAGTTCAAGAAAAGATCCTGTTTGATGACTACTGTCAAGCTGACTTGGCATTGGAATGCTGTTGGGTTTTATTTCATGGATTCATGAGAAAATAATCCCTCCATCCCAGAAGAGCTCGCTCACTGTTCCATTCATATGAGTGAATGCTTTTCATCTGCTTAGGTCAAAATGTTTCTTTAGGTATGCAGTACTGCCCTTCCATCTTTTATGCCCGGAGTTCTCCTCATCCTGTCAGGTGACCTTGAACCTGATGTGAGGTAACTAGAGGCTATCTCTTAGTCATGAAGCACACAGCTAATTAGTAGAAGAAATTCATATACCCTCACTTATGAAAAAGTATGGAGCTCACGGTAACGTGATAATTTGCTCAAAAATCATAATTTGTTCTCTTACGCAAGCATTCTGCATCCTCCAAGTCTCCTTCTTTGCCAATCCTGCAGAATGGCCGGTTTAGATTATGGAGAAAATTCTTATCTATTGTGTTGAGATTGAAATATAGCAATTAGGATTGATTTGATTTACATATTAACAGACTACTTCCCATTGCAATTATTAAAGGTATTTAGTCATTTGAAAATATTACAGATCAGCAGTAGGAAATGTCATATTTGACAAAATGCCACAATGTTATTAAGAACCTAGTCTTCTTAATTATTTCACTCTACTGTATATGTTGCTTTTATTTTACTTTTTGGTTTTCCCAACTCAAGGATAAGCAACACAGCTTCAGAAAATTAGCAGGAAGAATAGGTGAAAAGACTTGGAATCTGGAATATTTTTATGCATCTGTCTCTGTTACCAAGAAACTAAATATGCACTAGAAACTACCTTTTGTCTCATGAGACTACTTCTTGAGACTCGTTGACAATAACTATGCTATATGTATATGACCACTTTACCAAACAATGAGTATGTATTTTAAACTTTTCATTGAGTGTAAAGTTTATACCTGTGTAGTGGTTAATTTTATAGTGCGTATTGAAGAATGGAAATCTTTATGAAAGAATAATTTTGCTCAACAATTAACTCTCATCATTAAATTATGAAAAAGGTACAAAATATGTTTCAAAATATGTAATATATGAATTAGACAGACCATGAACTCCGTAAGGAAGAGTCTTCAAATTAGATTGGAAAAAATACATGTTCCTATTTTTAAGATACTATCAAAAGGTAAGACCAAAATTCATTATTCATGGATTTTTACATCTTCAAAACATTGTCATTATCATTTTGTGATAAATAGACAAAGAGTTATACCATCAAGGACACACAGAAAATGCTTTTTCTCCAAATTAGCTTTTATCAAGTTAACTATTGTTCAGACATACATTAGTTTAGGAGGAGATAATTTATACAGATTCCAATAATAGTCTCACTGCCCTGGATACCAATCGATAGACTTTTTCTTATATTAGTCACTTGATTTTGTCATTTATACTGACATACAGACAAAGATCACTGTGCAAGTTTATAAAGAGAAAGAGTTTTGGCTTGTTAAAATATTGTTTTTAAAAACAACTTTCAACTTTAGTATATTTTAATGACCTGAGAGCATCAACTAACAATGTTTTATGTCCTTTATCACCTTATTTAAATATCTCCCTTCAAAGAATCTTCCTCATTAATTCTTTGCTGGTTTGAACTGGTTACCTACTAACGCAATTAAGTGAAGATATTAAATTTTTTCTAGATCGTTATAATTACGGCAATGCAAATATGCTTGTTGTATATTTAACATCGAGACCATAAGATTATGCTCCCTAAGTTAGTTCAGGATATCTTTTAACTGGAGTGGCTCATAAAGCTGGGGCGAGGGGCGGGAATTGAAGACAATGGGAAATTACACTTCTGGCTACTAAAACATACCACATTTTCTTATATTCCCCTGTTCACATTCTTACTCAATTAGCTTTATTCAAATAAATCTCTTAAAAGAGATATTTGTATTTTAAAAAGTTAGGAACCATTTTTAATATAGAAAACAAATATTTTTAAAAATCAATTTGGTGAGCTTATTCTTTATGGAGATAGAATAGTAAGGAGTGTGGAAAAGAATTTATATATATTAGTTACTGACAGTATTTTATAAAATAGTTTAAATTTTAGCATTTATCTGAGATTTGAAATATTCCAGGCTCTTTCATATAACTCAAGGTTCACTTACTAAAAAAAAAAACTCTACTGGCTATTTCAAAGATCCTATTCATCAAAGTAACAACTTTATACAAACTATAAAACTTTCATTAATATAAAAGAACATGAAATAATTTTCATATAAATACGATGGTGATAAAACAAATTTAAAACAAACAAACAAAGTACCCCAAATCCTCTATGTGTGGAAGTATGGAATATTAGAAAACTATCTTTAAAGAAACTTCCACAGGTCTTGCAAAATTCAAATAAATTTTTTAAAAAAATATGTATACACTATGTGGCTTTGAGATAGTCACCAAAAACATCTTAAACTAAAACCAGTTACAAAATATAACAAAACAAAATATTTCAGCCCAGATTAACAAGTGACTGGGATTTTTTTACTGTAGTAGATTTAACTTCATACCATGACAGTTGAAATCTTCAAATAAATAGTTTGACAGCACAATTAGTATATCAAGAAAAGAGATGGGTACAATATTAACCTGCTACAAAAGAACACACAGAAAAACTGAGAAATCTCTTTCTCTCTCAATTGCTCTCTCTCCCTCCCTCTATCCCAATTTATTAGACAGTATTTTTCTTTTTCAAATATTGAAGGAATCCAAAAAGTAGATAAAGGAGAAAATAATGCTCATCCCTTATTCTAGCACTCAGAGATAACTTATATTTCAAAATATATGGTCATGATTCTCATCTCTCTTTCTCTATCTCTCTCTCCCCCTCCCTCTTTCTCCACCCCCATATTTTTATAATTTTTTATGATTTCATGAATTACTTAAAAATATTTTTGATGCACGTGCAGAAACTCTGGCTTATTTCTGGAGGTAACGACATAACAGATCTCATTGTAAATCAGTGAATAGGTGTCTCATATTCCATAATCTTAATATTCCCGGCAAGACTACTTTACTTCCTGGTACCTTCACATCACCACTGTTACAAAGGACTGTTTCACATTTCTTCTCTACCTTCAATACTCCAACACATCTTAAACTCCTCTTACGCTTACCAGATGCTTTTGCCTCGTAATTGAGAAAATATAAACAAACATTCAATAATCATCTATCATCTGTCCTCCCACTGCCAAAACTATCAACAAACCAGTATCCATATGTAAGGGCAGCACATATATGGAAAATTTCTGTACCTTCCTCTTAATTTTTTTGGAAACTTAAAACTGCTCTAAAAACAATCTTGGAGGGAAAAAACATAAATCTGTATAAAGACAGTATGTTGTCTGAATAATAAGTGGCTATATTCTTTTACTTTTCCCCTTATTTCTTCTTATAACTTTAGGGACTCATCACTAATATTTGTGTTCTCTGTAACCTTACAGGAAAGATACACAGAACGTGTATAATAAGAATTTTGTAAGTACAAAGTCAAATTTCACCTTCTGTTTCACTTTCAGACACAATACACAGCCAGTGTGATGCTCACAGATGTCATTCACCCAAAAATATGGACCTCTGCCCTCTTAACAGTATTTTCACTGTATTTTTTTAAATCAGTTCTATCCTTCCCAAACTCCTGAGGTACTCATGTTAATCCAAATCTTATTGAAGCTGCCACTTTTTAATTTTCTCCCCACATTATGTTCCAAATATGATCCCATCTCAACATTCTTTATTTCCTCTCTTGTAAATCCTCCAAATGAAGGTATATATAATGAAGAGCATGTAAGCACGTCTCACACCTGCGTCTGGATGTCAATTTGCTATTCCTGTTCTCTGGGGTTACAAACTCCAGTTTCCAAGATGTGGTCACTAAAAACCAGGACGAGTGCCAGGGCTACTGTGTCTTATTCCAGGCTCTGCCACTCTATAAACTAACCAGACGGTGCCATTTCAGTGCTCGGTGTTCTTCATCCATAAAATAAAAATAAAATTTTTATTAAAAAATAAATGACCACAGAAAAAAGAATCAAAGAATGTTTCTCTCGAACTGAAACATTTATAAATCAGAATGATCATCAGTGAAATAGTGAAAACTCCTGGAGTGTTGTAGCATCACCTGGACTGGACTGGAAACAGTCGCAGGTTGAAGGGGAAGCTGTAGCTTAGGCAGAAGCTCTAGAACTTGAATCATATGAGGGCAATGTTTAAGGATTGTGTAGATCTGAGGGATCTGACTAAATTAGAAGTCTCGAACATAGAATTACATGCTCAAGTTGGCCAACTATTCTGTACAGCACGTTTTGAAAGCTGAAGGGCTTGTATGGCAGCTGCAAGGTAAAGACACGCTCCTCTCCTACAACTTTACAGCGGACTACATTGAAAATCAGGCAGGAAAATTTGTCAGGAGAGTGGCAGAGTTGCAAGTTAAGCTGAATTTTCCACCTCAAGTGCGCTCTTATGGTAAAGTAAAAGTTATGACAGTTGAACACTTAAAACCAGAATGAGATTACCTGGGTGCTTATAAGTTAATATTGATATCTGTTTCGATTTGTAGATTAGCACCAGATGAGAGTACCATTGGGCAGGGACCTTTCTGTAAACTGAGGACATGTTTGTTTACTGATGATGATGATGATGATGATTGATGGTGACAAAGATTATGGAGAAAGGCTAACATTTACTAACATTTACTAAAATATGTGCCAGAATTGTTCCAATCTATGAAATAGTGTCACTGCAATACCCATTTCATGGATGAAAACGTAAAGAGCCATTAAACTGTTTTCTCTAAACCCCAAATTTAAAAATCTTAGGGCCAAGATTTCAACCTAGGTACGTTGAAAAGTAATAAAGTAAAAAAGAAAAAAAACACTGTGAAATGTAAATCAACTTGGACTTTGCCTTAAGAACTGTTGAAGCCTTCAAATATTTGCAACAGCTTTGATTTAGGAGTGTGGCGTTTATTTTAGAATTCAAAAAGAGAAAGAATATTGTCCTACTTTAGAATATTTATGTGAATATTTATGTAAAGATAAAGATAAAGAGACATATTTCAGGGAGGCTTATGAAATAGAAATTAGAGTTCTTGGAGAGTGATTAGATATGGAGTGAAGTGTAATCAGGTATAATATTCATACTATTAAAAACCCAAAACAGCATAAGTACCAATCAATCACATTGAATGTCAGATTAATCAGAACAGACAGTAGCAGCTTTAAGCTAGTTGTGTCCTGGCTCGTTATCTGCTCTGGGTAAACAGGAGAGGCAGAAAGCGTGTAATCTACGTTTGTGATTTAAGTGAGTGGGTAATGATAATGCTGGTCTTTGTGACTGGGATGTACTTTTGTAGTGAATTATAACACGTGCTTATTTCCTTCGCAAAGCAGTTTTCTGTGTTAACTTCTTATAAGCTTATTATGAGGATCAAATAAAATACATCTTTGTTGTCCATTGCCTAAAAATGTAGATTAGTATTATTTAAATAGTTTTGATTTTGTGTGAAAAATGCATATTTAAAATAATAATGCTCTTTTGAGTTTTTTCATCTTATTGAGGTATGACAGACGTGGAACATTATATCAGTTTCAGGTGTAGAAAATAACGATTCCACATTTGTATATATTGTGAAATGACCACGATAAATCTAGTTAACCTCCATCACCATATCTAGTTTCAGAACATTTTTTTTGCCCATGATAAAAACTTTTAAGATTTATTCTCTTAGCTATTTTCAAATATGCAATACAGTATTGCTAACTATAGTCGCCATGCTGGACATGATAACGCCATGACATTTATTTTATGACCAGAAGTTTGTACCTTTTGACTTCCTGCAACCATTTTGCAACCCCCACCTCCTGCCTCTGGCAACCACCAATGTGTTGTCTGTATCTGGTTTGTTTTGATGTTGTTGTTGCTGTTGTTTTTTTTTTTTAGATTTCAACTACAAGTAAGATCAATATAAGGGAGATCAAAGACAATATTTGTCTTTCTTTTTCTGACTTATTTCACTTAGATATTGCCCTCAAGGTCCATGTTGTCATAAATGGCATTTCATTCTTTTCTTTTATGGCTAAATAATATTCTTAAATTTTGTATTGATGATATTCTGAAAGTATATACACCAGGGAATAGACACATAAGAAAAATGTATTTGGAATAAAATGCTCTACTAATAATTTCAATATACCTTAAATTGAATGTAAATCCAATGCCCAAATATAGTAGGATATTTTAACAAATTATGGCAAATTCATATGACTATACACAAACACTTACTGCTGGAATTGTAATATATATGCACCTACATCAAAAAAAAGGTACACATTTGTTTTGTAGATATTAGTGTACGTGTTTATTATATTACAGGTGGCATCGCTCTAGCCACCTCTCTCCAATAATATGATCTAAGGTAGATATTTGACAGTGGACCATGGAAAAGCAATAGAAATATAAGTAAAATTAATATTGTACAAATTTCCATACCTTAACTTCAAATGTTAGGGTAGTAAATTGACACAACTTATTTCAGTATAATTTGTCAACAAATTTATATTTGCACACATATATAATTAGATACGTGTTTAAGGAAGCACATCAACAGATGCTTATCACGTGATGATTTTTTTTCAATTTTTTTTTTTTTAATTTTTTAGATGAGGCAACCCTTGGTTGACCTCACAGATTACAAGGACCTTGTCAGTATACAATCCCTTATTTTTTTTATTTTTTATGCCTACAGCACCTGGTCTTCCTAGGTGGTCTCCAATCCAAGTACTAACCAGGCCCGACCCTGCTTAGCTTCCAAGATCAGATGGGATCGAGTTTGTTCAGGGTAGCATGGCCATAGAATCACGTGATAATTTTTAATAGTATAAAACATTAAAATCAACTTAGGTATACACAGGTAGACAACAGATAATATGTTTTGTATGCCCCATGCCAATACACAATGAAATCCAAAGCATCGGTTGAAATGAACAAATTAAATATAATTGCCAACCTGCAGAGATGTTCACAATCTATTGTTAAGTGACAAAAGAAAAAATTTAGTATTATATAATATGAATGGTTCCTTTGGTGAAGCTGAGAAATGAATTCTATTCTTAAACTCCAAGGCTGCTCTGTGTTCCACTGTACTCTGATGCCTTCCAGTCATATTAACAAAAATTAGCATAAATATAACCCCTGTGCCTTAGATTCCCCTGATACAATGAACCTCTGATTAATTTCAATTTGGGGCATGGGTGCCTAGCAATACAGATCATCCTTAATTTGACTTAAGCCCATGCTCAGTCCCTAGGAGAATAAAATAAACCAATGAACTTATTTGTTTACCTTGGCAAATGGATTTATAAGGAACTACAAGGAAATGCTTGTAACTCAATTAAGAAAGAACTCTAATTATAGGGAAATAATGTTGATAAACATTACATTTATAATTGAATAATATGATAGTCTTAAATAATCAGATACGTGGGAAAATAATAGAGAACGGAGAGAAGGAAAATGAATAGAGACAGGAGATAAGGAGTGAATGAGGAAATGAGGGTTAATTTTATTTTTCAGGTCTTCAGTATGTGATTCTCACATACTTTCTTCTAATGCACGTACTGCCCGCACTTCTGTAAAGCATGTCATAAACCAATGAACTGAAATGCTTGATTTTTCTCTGTATATTCTATTTTGTTTCCATGACTTTGCTCATACTATATACCTTCTACAGATGTGTCCTTTTCCAAATCTTTGTGCGTCTAAATCTTACCTAATTTTGAAGAGTGGCTCAATGACCACACATTTCACAGAGCCTTTCTGATTAATCAGCATCCCAGAGGAACTCTCGATGGAATATCCGATCATACTTCATCTGAAAATGTTAGTAACATGTAACCTGTCCTCCAAGTGCAGTAAATATTTTCGTGTTTTACTTTGCCTCTAAATAAATATAATTCCCCATTTTTCATTATGGAGATATCGATGTTCTTTTTCTTGGATTGGATTGTTTGCTTCTGAGTTTATTATTTCTGAACCCTGCTTGCCTTTTCTTCAGAGTTTTAATGAATCGTCGGAACTTCATAAGTTTTCCTTTGAAGTATTTACAGAGCTACAACTAAAGCTTGTTACTTATTGAAATAGCTTTATAGTAAGACATACCTATATTATTAAAATAAAGCCTGTTTTTATCAATACCTTCATCACTGCTTAAAAGATATTTCCACCTAATTTTAAACTTGATCTTGTTTATTGCATAAGTGTGATAAATCTATACAAACTGCTCTCTGAAATTCTGTCTTTAGAAATCCTAAAGGTTTAACATAAGCACAAATCAAATGGGTTCTAAAGCTGCCTCTGGACATAAAACTATTTGACCTAATTAATGTATATTACATAATACTAAGTATTATACACTAAGGTTATATATTTATATATTAATATGCATATAATTTCTTAGAAATTAGAAAACTGAGGTTACCGATATTTTCATTTCACGTATGTACTTTTGGTGTGTATAGATATATAATTAATTTTCCTGAGTGCCTACCCGATACAGTGAGGTTTTCACGATGTTAAGGTTCCCAACTATTCCAGCGGATAATAATATGGCCAGCTGATGGTATATTTGAATATGCATAGATGTCTTCTAGATTTTATTTGGTAGAGAACATTTTTTCTATTTTTGTTTCATTGTAGCTAACAACATTTGGTTACTATTGCTAACGCTGCTTCACAAACTCTGTAGCTACCACAACAATCACTGATATACCAAAGGGCACCATTTGCAGTCACCTGCAAGGCCTATGGCATCTGACCCTTGACTGTCCTAAGCTTATTTATACTATCTATACTATTTATACTTATTTATATTAATATGTATTATTTATATATTATCTATTATTTATCCTATTATCTATTACTTGTTCAGTCTTGTGCCTTAACCAGACTAGTCTTTTCCTTTAAACCAGCTGAGCACCTCTGTATGTTAAGGGATTCACATCTTTTTTAAAATGTTTTTTCTTCAAATTGAAAATATTAAGCTCTTTCTTTGGCTGTATGACACATCATCTTCACAGAAAGTTTTCCTGAAGATCCTATAGAATAATCCTCATTCTTGTATTCAATTTCTTTAAATAAGTTCTATTTATTCTCTTTATAGGGCTTGTTACTAAAATCTCACTCATTATTTATTTAACATGGTTAATCTTTTTCAACTCCATCAGGACATAAGTTCCTTTAAAACAGAGCTTTATTTTGTTTAATGCTGAAATCCCAGAATAGAATAGAAAGTGGCACAGAGTAGCTTTCAGTAAATACATTAATTAATACTTTATAGCCATACAGATGAGGAAAAGCAGTAGTGTTTCTGGCATTGCCGAGGGTGAGGAGAGGTTGTGATGCAGAGATTATAATGGCCCCACATATCGAATATTTAAAAAGTTTCAAATAATAACGAATACCATTTCTTCCTTTAAATCTTGAATTACCCTGTTCTAAAAATAGCAAAAAAAATAGTTTTAGATTGTCATACACAGAAACACTTAAATCAGGGGAAAGCGACATAATTATTCCAGGAAAGAATATTTCTGCCCATTGAGAACTGGCTACTGTAGACTGCAGAGCTTTTGCATACACGATGGAGTTGAAGGGCACCATTTGGATCAGCTCACAGACCAGAAGAACCATAGTCACTGCTCTATAATGATGGAGTTGCCAATGTAGAAGACTAACTGTCGCTAGTTATTGCAGCTTTTCCTACTTGGATAGGGCCAAGAAAGAAAAAGAGGGAGAGAGAGAGAGCGAGAGAGAAAGAGAGGATGTACTTGTAATGAATTCGAAGCCTAGAATATATCATTCCAAATAGGAATTAGAGAAGGAGAAGAAAAAGAAGACACAGACGTTATGTAGAAACAGATGACCACTTACTGAGGGGGAGGGAGAAGAAGCGGAGGGGGAGAAGTGTGAGTGTGTGTGTGTGTGTGTGTGTGTGTGTGTGTGTGTGTTTCTTTGTAAGAGGTATGAAGACACAAAAGAGAAAGTTAATTCAAATCTTTTGTTTTGTTTTGTTTTTGTCATAGTACAAAGAACAGAGAAGGGAAAAATAACCCTTGCAAAGAAAATTAAGTGCTATTCCTGCCAACTGTCTTGGATTGCTTGCTCAGTTTTGAGTGATTAAAAGAAATGTTATGAACCGCAATACTTGACCTGTTTGCTCATAATAAACTTCACCATCAAGTCCCATATGTTTTGGCATGAGTGAATTATACAGGTTTACCTCATTAAGCTCCTCAGGGAAGTTAAACTACCAAAGATAATTATTTTGATCTTAACTATATGTTTTTTTAAATAAAGTATGAGAAATATATTGAAGAAATATATTTTACTTATAATAAAAATTCCTATATGGAAACCACTCATGAGCTCATGTAGCTGTAGTATAGATACCAAAAGATAAAACATTGATCTAATGTATTTATTAGGATGATAACAACAAAGATACATATAGATGAATCATTTTGTTAATGAGAGCAACTGTATGGCTAAAAAAATCTATTTGATTTATATAATGTTAATTTAAATAAGTATTATTTTTGTGATGAGATACTTTTTTTACAAATGTTTATACTTGATCCCCTTTCAGACTATTATGTATCAAGTGTTTGCTTATGTGCTAGTCTAATAAGACTCATCATCTGTTGCAAATGAACCCAACTGTATTTCAAATAAATAAGATACTCAACTGGAAATAAATAATTAATTGAAACATCTTATGAATGTAGCATTTTTGTTTGTTTAGAAAATGAGTAAATATTTTGATACAGTAGGAGCCAGGGACCTCACAATAGAAGAAAGAATTTCAAATATTGAAAGAGACAAAGGAAGAAAATTGTTGGCCTGGTTGAAACTGGAGGCATTTATATGGACCAGTGCTTTCTAAAATATATAAATGTGTAAATATGCAAATACAAGCATTAGATTCCTTGGAGAAATAATTAATTCTAGGGCTGGATCAGAGAAGTACAAGGTGAGACCAGAACAGAAAGTAAGCTTGCCAGGACAGAAAGTAAGCAAGAGCAAAAAAAAATGGGTGTATGTCACAAGGACACAGGTACCATCTTGAATATAGGCTTCGAGTGGCCAAATCTGGGGCCATTTGATCGACAAAATAATCAAGAAGTGTAATGAATTATAAATATTGAAATAAAATTTAAATTCATGAGCCTATACCTATAATAAATGTTGTACAGATGGTTGGATGGATAGGTGGATAGATAGACGGATAGGAAAAAAAAACAGTGGGCTCTTGCTTTCAGTAAAATGGCCATATGTGGACTGCTGAATTTGAAGGAAATGATGGAAATTGAAATAATCATTTCAAAATCATCTTATTAAAGACTGAACCAGACAATACTCTTCACTAAATGATTAATTTGGGAGTGATGGGTGTTGGTGAGGATCTAAAAGTGTCTTAGCATAGATTAAATATTAAAGATCAAAGATTAAATTGAGTGTCTTAAAACGTCTCAGCATAAACTGTATATTAATTACAATGGCAAAAAGTAGTCACCATATAGTGAAAAGTTTCCTAAGTTCAGTACCATATCTGTATAATTTTTAGTAATTCTAATGGGCCAAAAGATATGGAAACCAGTTCTATTAGAAGATCAGATTCAAACAACTTAATAATTATAAGCCAAAGACTTAGTAACCAGCTGTAAAAATATACATATTTTTAAAGAAACAAAGAATTATTCTTTTTCATTATTAAATAACTTAATACTTGATGCACACTTTTGGAGCACCGAAACAAATTCTCACTGGGTTTGAATCACAATGGATGCCGTGACTCTCTACATTGCTTTTGTGTAAACTTGTTTTCATCACAATGAACATTAACCACCTAGTTCTGTAAAGCTATAGCATCTTTGAAAGAACATAGTATGATCTAATGTAACTGTGAGGTCTCTTCAAGCTAACAGTGAGTACGGTTTCTGGTAGATGTCAAGTACCATTGTATTTCTCTAGAAAATTAAAAGTATCTTAAGGCACCCCATGTGTTCATTTTGGGACCCCAGAGTGCATTACCACATAGTTTGAGAACCATGTTTATAATGAATATGTCAGACAACACCTTGGCAGTGTGATATAAATTCACATTATTAATGAGGGGCAGATGGACATGGTGTGTCATTGGATGGACACTATATTACTTATAAAGTATTGTGGCTAGGAATATAAAACCTGAACCTAAAAATGAGGAAAAACATCAGAGAAACTCGAAAGACATGCTTTAAAATCAAAGTTAAAACAAAACAACAAAAACATAGGGAGTTAATTTCCAATAATATCAATTCATAAAGTTTAAAGAAAAGCTGACAATGTTTTTTCATTGAAGTAGAATAAAGAGAAATGATAACTCAATATAATACTTGATCTTAGACTGGAGCATTTAGTGAACAAAAAATTCGCTACACAGGACATCATTAAATCAATCAGCAAGCTAGACTACAGAGAGCAATTTGAATTAAATTATTATATCAATATTAAATATACTGATGCTCATAATGCACTGTAGTTATATAAAAGAATATTCTTATTCTTACAAAATTCATTTTGAAGTAAAAGGGATAAAGGTTAACGATATACACAACTTATAGATTGTTTGGAGAAAGAAAAAGAGAAAAAGAGAAAGAAAAAGAGCAAAAGATAAGTCAAATGAAGTAAAAATGTTAACAACAGTTCAACATAGATAAATGGTTGATGAGTATTCTTTATAATATACTTACAATTTTTATATTTGAAATTATTTACAAATAAAAAAAGTAAATGTTTTATAATTTATCTACTTTATAAGTATTTGACAACAATAATTTTTTTGGAATTCTATTGGAAATAAAATATTTTCATGCTTTGCCTTTTATTTATTTATGAATCTATATGGCATGAAATTTTCCACAAGATAGGGTGAAAAAATTAAAGATGTCTGATGGAATTTCTCTCACTTTGGCTTTGATTATAAAGTGTTTCTTTTTTTTAATGATTTTTTTTCTGTTACTAATTTCATAATCTCCCTTTCAAGTTTGTCATAGTCAAACCAGATTAATTATGCATTTATATTACCCATCCAATTTTTGAGCTAATTAGATTGTAAATAGCTTGATCTCTTTCATATTTTAATCTATTTTAAAAACCTGTGCATATTTAATTAATGTAGAAACACTCACTGATAAATTAAAATTACAACTTTATACAGATTTTTCAGATACATAAGATGCTGGTTTAAGTCTTTTAAAATTAACATAAGTTGACGGATGATAATGTTAAAACAATGAACTTACTGTACTTATTTTACCTTCTAACACAATGTTAATGCTTTCATGATTAACACTCTATGCAAATATCAAATGTTTTGAGTTGATGTGTTTGAAAATATAGTGATGGGCAGCCTCCAGTAATGAGAAATGATCATGAATATGCACAAACGAATCCATCTGCGTTTTAACTTGCTCATCTTAAGGGTACCCTTATCATCGTCTCTGATGTGTTCATAAAATAATCAAGAATATTTGAAATAGTCGAGGGGGAAGTGTATTTGTAAGCAGTGGGTAAGGATAGGTACAATTTTGATCAATTATCTTAACTTCTGTTAGCTTAAGGAAGAAAAACAAATAAGAACAAACAGAAACCAAAACCTGATCACCATAGCTGATATTTTGTCAAAGTAGGAGATGTGAGCTTACTGTATGCTCAAGATTTTGAGCCACAGAATATAATGGAATGGAAAATGGATGGCAACCTCTACTTAAAACCTATGCACTATGCAAAGTACAAAAAAAAAGTCTGCACTAAAAATCATTTAGTGCCTTTTCCTCACTCAAAATCCCTTACTTATCCCATATCCTACCTCTACACTCTATCATCTACTAACACTTCATTTCGATAAGTTTAATTTGCTTTTCATCTAAACTTTAGAATACTTTCCGCTCTGACCTCTGAAACTGCACGTCCTAAGCGGTATCGATATTTTATTCGTGTTTCACGCTTTAACTTAAGCACTCCCCCTACCCCCAACTCCACCCCCCCGCCGAGAATTACTTTACCAGCCGCCTTATCCAGTAGTGACTATTCTCTCGCCCCTGTGCCACACACTCAACTTCGTTTGCTGTGCTTGGTGTTCTGTTTGCTCCTTGCTATAATATCCAGATCTATACTCACTGATCTTGTAGAAACTCTGCATTTGAGACATCTGTCCTTATGTCTAGCCAACATTCCTCTGCGCACTCCTTTCTGTAACATGTCCACATCTAACTTCAGTGTCCTCTCCAACCCAATTATTGCCAACATTCTAGGTGAGCCCCGTTTCCATTTAGATGGCCATTCCAATGTTCAGCTTCTTTGTTCTTTAATCTCCCCATAGCCAATGATTCTTTCCTCTCCTTCCTCAGCCACATACACTGACATTACAAGCTAGATCCTGTTCCACCCAACAGTGTGCCCACCACCCACTTTTGCTTCTAATAATAATGCTTTCTGTACCAACCTTCTCAGCTCACTTGTGAATTACTTCCATTTGACCCTTCTTTGATCTCATGTGAACCTTCACTTGTCTGCTTTTCCATATTTTCATTCATTGTCCTCATCTTTTTCCCCTTCATATACATCTTATGTTCCATGGTTCATTATTTTAATAATTCTCATACCAATACCCTAAACTTCATTTGCTTTTTTTACTCTCATTGCACCCATGAGACAAATCTAAAGCTTGTCCATCTGCTTTCTCCATTTCCAAACGAGGTCTTCTCTACTACTTGAGAAAAAGCACTCAAAAAATTGATCATTAGCACTATGCATACTGTCGAGTAAGCTCGACAATGGTCATCTCTACCCTCCTTAGCAGGAATCCTACGTCATCTATTTCTTCAACTACATATGTTATAATAAAACCTTTCAACTGGCAATGAAGCACGTTCAAGTCACATCATCTTTAAACAATCTACTGTACCACACACAATCTCCACGAACTATCATGGCATTCTTTCCTTCCTCATGATTTAATTTCTTTAGAGTGGTCGGCATCCACTTTCTCTACTTCCTTGCTTCATTTTTCATTCCTCAGCCCAATTCCACGTGTTTTGTGCCTCAATTAGTCTATCAAAATAGTACTTACTCTAATTACTCAGGATCTTCTGGAGGTTAATTTGAAAGCATATTTTTAGGTTTCTTAATTGTCCTGTGGATTATTTTTTTAAACACATTTTCCTCAGGTTTTGACACCGACTTCTATTTATCTCATTCTGTTGTTATCTGGATTCAGCTCCTTGGTCTCCTCTTCTACATCATCACCTCTATCTCTCTCAGCACTGAAGCTCCTCAAGACTCAGTGCTATATATTTTCACTTCTCAATCTCATCTCATCTATGTTAATAATTCCATGGTAAACTATACATCACCTATATTCTAATGATTTCCAAATTTATATTTAAGTTTCTTCATTGAGCTCTAGACTCATATCTGCAACTGTCCACTTAATAGCTAAAGACTCTAAAATGTTTCTTGGCTCTAGGTAGAATATTAAATTTATGTTAAATACAAAATGGTCAGAGTTACCTCAGACTTAACAAATTCCAAATAAATCCAGAATCTCTTCTGCATATCCTCCCCACCACAGAAAACTGACTGTGTCCTCCAGTGTTTGCTATCTGTGATTGATACTTTTCACCTTTATTAATATGACAGCTAATGAGAAGTCACGGTTACCTGCCCTCACATATTATATCTTATTTATCACTAAGTCATAGCCACATGGCATTAAAATCACTTTTTTTTCCCTTTCCACTATCATTCCACTGGTTCAAGTCACCATCACACCCTATTCCTAGTCTTACCATCGACTTAGCTTCTAACTAACCTACATACCACAGCACAAAGGACAATAATATCTCATAAATTCTTCCAGAAGCTCTATGTTCCTTTTTAATATACTGTTTCTTTGGCTTAAAAGATATCCCCTTCTATTGTATTCCCTACCCACTCAATCATTTCCCTACTTAACTTTCCTTCTTTAGATATCTGCTCTATATTAATGAATCAAGAGCCCATACCTAACTAGCCCTTTCCTAACTAGCAAGATTACGATGAATTTCTAGGATCTATGAGCTTATGAGTTTTTATTCACATAACTTGCAGTTTATTTTTAGGTACTACACTATAGCATATTTATAAGAGAATGGTCAATTTCTGTTATTTTCTGACTGTTTTACCCCCACTGACTAGCACAGTTCCTGGTACACAGTGGGAACTACTATGTAGTAACTACTATTTGTAGAGTCAATGAATGAATAAAGATAAATGCTTTGTTATGCTGATACCTAATACCTTATTATACGCAGCTTGTATCATTCAATAATATTGAGTAGCACACAATTCAGCTCGGAATACTAGCAAAATGTACTATGTGATTCTTATATAAGGGACACACAGGGCATATTTACATAAAGGGCGCAGGGGGTATAATAGGCAAAGTTTTCATTATGTTTTACAAAACGATTAGATATTTCTTTAATGGAAGTTTGTAGATATTGAGAATGTAAGATGAATTCACCTGAGTGAAAGTATTTCTACAGAGAACTAAAATGATTTTTGTTGTTGTTCTTATAAAACTTAATATAGTAACAGAAATTAGAACACCGGTTCCAAATGCTAAAATGTCAGTCATCTGAAGTAGAACAAATTAAATCTCAAAAGATTAGCAAAGGGATTTGTTTCAGGATCTGGGGTATAGCTGAGCCTGTAAGGGATGTTAACTTGTTCTAAGTATATAGATTGGAAAATATTAAGAATAAGTAGCCAAGTAAATAATTGCAGATTCTTTCTATACTTAAGCGAGGCTTATGAAAGTTTTAATTATAAATCATAGTTAAATCCATTGATGGATGTCAAAAATATAAATGTTTTTGTTTATTTAAAATAATTCATATGGTTTAGATATCAGATGTTCAGGTGACAGAGTAGATAATTCTGTTCTAAAATTTGTAAACTCACATCTATTCCTTTCTAGTTTGAAAGATAGTCTGAAGAGGGTAGGTCAGAGAGATGCCTATGACCTAATGTTAATTATATCTATAAAGGGCTTAGAAGCGTGTCTGACACATAGCAGCTGATTTATTTTAATGGTAAAATTATTATTATTATAGATACACACTCAACCAAAAATATATCATCCCTGTAGAAAATTTACATTATTTTCTTTATTACATCCCCTTTAAAAATCTGGGATTTGGGTTTAAAAACATGCATCTAGACACATTTGTATACCGTGAACAGATTTAGTTTGTAATTAATTTGAAAAAGTTCATGAAATAATTATATAGTGTTCTATAACTTACTTTTGCTGATTATACGTGTCATAAAAGGTTAATCCCAATTACTCAAAACATAAATAATTAAGTCTATGAATGAATAGTGTGTCAAGAAGTTTGAAAGTTATTTACATATAAAAAGCTAAGCTTCTGAACAATATTTCCATTACTTCAGGGTCTGGATTATCCTAATGAATTTCATTCAAAAAATGTTTTAAGCTTTTACTATATTCAGTATGTAATCAGAATAGTTGAGGATTGGAAAGGTTAATCAAATTGCATCTTTAGTCTCAAGAAAATTTTAGTCTATTTAGAAGGGATAGACACATACGCAACAATAATAATCATGAAAAATGCCACAAATATTGGCACTTTGAAGAAATACTTCTGTACAGAGTATATGAGATACAGTTTTTTATGTATGCTGTATGAACAACGTACCATTTAAGAATGTTCACTGTAGAATTTTGTGGATTTCCTCTCGTCCCAGTAGCATGCATGGGTTGTTTAGATATTGAGAGAGCTGAACCCTATCTCTACAACGATCACCTGACATTTTATATTAGTCATTGGTAGTTTTCAAGAGATGGTTGGATCCCTCTTCTCCAAATCACCTGTTTACCTATTATTGCTCCTTGTGCAGGCATCCTTTTGTTATGAGGTAAGAATACATCCTCTATTTGATCATTGGATTGGCAAACATCTGTATGTATGAACCGCCTTGCTTTTTGAGTACAGGGACTCCTCCCCAGTCTACTTCCACAGATCCTGGCCCTGTGCTTCTTAGCTTGCTGGTTGTTACTGTTCTAAGGAATGGTTGACCTCTCTTTAATAACTAGGAAAGAGTTCCAATCGGTTGATTCCATGAGCCTTTAATTGGACTCTACTCAGTGTTTCTGTGCCACCGAAGGTCAAGGAGAATTCTGCACAGGAAATTCCATGTACCAGCTCACATTGTAAAAATGGAGGAGAGAGAAAAGAGTGAGAAGCACATATAAGAAATAAATGTCCTGCCCATCTCTTCCTCCTTAAAAAAGCACCTTACCCCATCACTTTGGAACCACTGTTGTGGGTTTCATTTTTTCATGATTCTGGCTCTGACTTTTCCTAGTATTTATGAGTGTGGGCAACCCACTCCAACACATCTGAATATTAAGGGGCTATTTTACCTATTGGAAGAAAAGACTTTCTGTTTGCCCGCCTGGGTGGGTGCGAGGGCCAAATGAGATACATCTGAGGGCTCTAAGGATTGATTGTATGCGATTGGTTTCTAAGTTGTCTTCCAGTTGAAACCCCCTCCTCCTTGCCCTACCTCACTCCTAGCAATTAGAAGTTTGATTTATGAGGGAAATAAAGAGATTGTCAGAAACTCACAGTATTTTACATGAAAATGGCACATGAAGATTGTGATTTATAATAAGAGTATATATTTGGTCCCTGTTCCTGGTATGGAGCTTCTTAAAACCATTGCCATTTCCTAAGTTATGACAGCTATCAAGGTGTCTTTTGTTGTTAGTGGGGTGATTCAGAAAGCACCTAGGTAAGTGGTGAGTCCAGAGAGGTCTGAGAAGCTCTGAACCCTTTTCCACATACCTTGCCCTATGCATCTCTTCCACTTGGCTTTTATATCCTTTTATAATAAACTGGAAATCCAGTAAGTAAGATGTTTCTCTGAGTTCTATGAGCTGCTCCAGCAAATTAATTGAATCTCTGGAGGAGATCGTGAGAACATCTTGTAACAGTTTCACTAGGGGCACAAATGACAACCTGGACCTGTGATTGGACGTGGGGGAGCAGTCTTACAGGACTGAGCCCCTAACCTGTGGGATCTGATGCTGTCTCCAAGTCGAGAGTGTCAGAATTGAATTGAATTACAGGACACTCAGCTGGTTTCTGAAAACTGCTTGGTGGTGTGGAGAAAAACTCTACACGCTGGAATTGGTATCAGAATTATAAAGCTGGTGAACTGTTTTACTGACATCTCTAGTCCCATCAGCCTCCCCTCCAATGTAAGACAATTACTGACAGGTGTCATGGTATGCTTTCCTCTGATTAAATATGTAGAATCTCCCTCTCTCCCCTCCCCCCGCCCCACACACACACACAGTATAGCACAATGATTAAGAACACAGTCCAGAAACAGTTTCTTGGGTTCATATATCAATTCTAATACTTATTGTGTGACTTAGGCTCAGTTATTTTATTTCTGTGTCTTAGTATCTTTATCCATAAAAGAGAAAATAAAATTATCTTAAACACAGTGCTGTTATGAGGACTCAGTGAGATAATATATGTAAAATACTTATAACAGCACTCAGCATTCAGTAGGTATTAGCTAATAGTACTTAATGATTATTGTATAATATATGGGATTTGTCTGCATTTAAAAATTGTATAAATTATATTTCATACATATATGTATATCTTTGTCTTTTTGTTTAACACAGAACATAACATTGCTGGAAACTCATCCCCTTTGATATATAGGGCTAATTCCTTTCTTTTAACTACAGTATAGTATTTCATCATATCAATTTAATACTAGAATATGTATACATGGTTTTCAATAGATTTTAATAGAAATTGTATAATATTTTTGGTATTTGTATATGAGAAATTTCTAACAAATAATAAACTGGAATTACTGGTTTTTATTAAATTGTAAGTTTTTTTCCTTCATATGTTAAAAGTGGAACTTTTTCCCCCTAAGCAAAAATAACTCATTTTCCAAATTAACTAGTATTTCACTTTCTAAATGTTTAGGAAACTTTTTTAAATTACACATTTGTTAACACTTGATATTTCACTTTAGAGTTTCTGAGCTAATTAAGAAACTATATCTTTTTTTTTTTTAATGGCTTTCCAAAACTACTAGTGAATTTGGGAAAATTTTCCTGTTTACTATACTCCTACCTGTATCTGTGAATCACCTGTTTCTATGAGCTACCAACACTCTAGTGAGTTGTCTGTTACTTGTATTGATTAGGAGGAGTTATTTTTATATTATACATATTCACATTTTGGGGATGTATATTTTTGTAAATATCTTCTTCCAATATAGTAATTTTAAAAATTAGCTTTGCAGTATTTATGTTATACAGTATTTAAGATTGCAATACTTGAAATTTAAAACTTGTTTAATAAATACCCAGGTTTCCCAAATCTATCATATAAAATATAACATTTTTAACATACCTGAAGCTTCTTGTATACTTCTTTTCCTTTCAACAAAGGTACTGAATTTTGAATTCCATTAGCATTTTTTATTTTGATATTTCTAAAATATGACCTCTTGTTATCATGCATTTAAACTTGTAGAAATTGTGTAAAATCATATATGTCTTGCTGGATATTACCTTTTCACTCAACTTTGTTTTTGAGGTTCATCAATACTAATACTTGTCATAACTACACCAAATATGGTTTTACTGCTATATGTGTTATTTGCATACAGCTAAATTGCTGATATGTTTGAAATTGTTTCACTACAGTGGTTTATGCTTTGCAAATATATTCTCTCATATCCTGCCATTTTATATTAGTTTTTAAATTTTTCCCCATGTGCCCATTTGTAAATGTTTTACTTTATTGGAATTAATTTATGTTTACCATATATATTTATTATACACATTTGAATCACTATTTTTATTCACTATCTCAACTCTGAACCTGACATACCCAAACAATCAAAAATACTTTCAATTCAATTACTCCACTACTCATCTGTAATACTCTTTGTTTTTCAAGATATTCATCTTTGAAATTCAATATCTTTAGATATACTGATGGATATTATGTGCTCATATTTATATTAGGATTGTTGTACATAAATCTATGAGAGAAATTAATTTATAATTTTTTCTTTCTTGTAATGTCCATGTCATATTTAGAATTCAGGTTATTATTGGTCCCCCCAAAACTTTTTTTCCTTCCTTATTCTGTAGAAGAGTTCAATGAAGTTTTGTGTGATTTCTTCCTTTAATATTTTGGGGAAAAAAATCACTGATGTCACTGAACCTGGCAATTTCTCTGCATCTTAAATTTCTTCAAAAGATATTTAAATGTTTCCTTTTTCTTTTGTGTTCTTTTCTAGCATGCACATGGGCAATTTTTCTTCTAAAAACTTATTGCAAATTGCAGTCATTTGCAATTATTTAAACTGTCAAATTTATTGGAACATATTTTAGTCCGTGTTTGAGTAATACATATTTTAATCAACTATAAACATCTTTTTGTGTTATATTTCTCTTAAGTAATATAGCTTAATTTTCATGCATTTTGCTAGTTAATTTCACTTTTACTATCAATTTTCAATTTGACTATCTTTTTTTCTATTTGACCATCTTTTCTACTTGACTATGTTTTAAATTTCACTTTTACTCCTTTCATGCTTTGTTCTGGTCTAATCATTTTTTTAATTAGTATACTTTTTTTTTCCTATTAACTTGTACGTTTTTTTTTATAGTGGATACCTTGGAGAATCCTTGATTTATTATAGTCTAGAATAAATGATTACTCATCAATTCTCTGATATTGCTAAAATATTAGAACATATAAACTAATTATTTCCCTCTTCTATGTTTTATTTTTTTACATCTACATGTTTTAAAGTTTGTAAATATTATTTTTATAGTCAATTTTTTCATATTTACATAAATGTTTATCACTTCTAATATTTGCTACTCCTTCCTTTATTTCTGTGTTACAGATCTTATCTATTTTACTTTTGCCTGGCAAACTCATATTGGCTTTTCTGCTGCCTGCTAACAAATTCTTCTGGTTTTATTTATCTGAAAAGTCCATATTTCAATTTGATTTTGGAATGTTTTCTCATCATGCATAAAATTCTTTTCTTCCAGCACATTGCAAATGCCATTCCATTATATCCTGACTTTCCTCTTTTGAAAAATTTAAATTTTTGAATATCTTCTAATGATACAATCTATGTTGAATATATTTAGAGAACTATTCACTAATTACAAGTAGAGAGAAAATCCTTTATGTATGGTTCCATATTAAAAGGTTCTTCTTTTATAAAATATTAAATCATTGTGTCTACAAATGTGTTTTGTCCTCATACAAAATTCTATTTTTATAAAGATATATGACTCATATTAGACCATACTAAATATCACTCTTGTTGGCCAAAAATGATTGACTATCTGAACTATATTGAGTATTCTCGTTTAAAATTATTAGTACTTTGGGAAATGCTATAGTTTACCTACTGAAAATTTAATTTATTTCTGACCTTGTTTAAACATCAGTATATATCATATCTGCATTAAAAATAAAAATACTTTCAATGTGATATATAGGAAGTTGAATTCAGAAAATGTATCAAGGAATGTAAATTAAGCACATTTCTATTAAAAGTGTTATTAGATATTAATTTTTTCTACAAAATGTAGTCCATATTTCCTCTTTTTCTGAGTATCTTCTGAATATCCTCACATATTTCTTTATGAGCATATCTGTAATTGAAAAAGAAAATGAGAACTAACCAGTATTCTGAGAACACACTCGGTTCGGGGAGGAGACTCCCTTTTAGACATTAAAGCTTGTGGATAACACACCAATGGAAACACACATAGTGAAGCTAAAGTTGTTTATTCAGTGTTTCACCTGATGATACTGTTGGTTTCCGACTCTGCCCTAGCACAAAAAATAAGACTTAGCTAGTATGCTCGTGCTGTTAGAAATATATTTTCTATAGAATTCTCACTTATTGTCATCATCAAGATACAAGGCAAGGGAATAAATCTATGGGGAGAAAAGGCAAGGTTTTCATTCCCTATGCAAAGGGGGCCATATTCCTTTGAAGGAAAAAAAAAAATCATGTTCAATATAATAATTGTTTTAAAATTTTAAAATACTTTGTTCTACTTTTTTCAAGAACTTTATAGTGTAGTTCCATTATAGATGAACCCCATGACTTATTAACATTCTGGAAATATGTTCTTTCTCTTAAAGTCACGTCAGAGTACAGATGGAAAGTCTTATTCATCTTGGTTATGTCCCTTTGTGCTAGCCCCTAAATGGAATTTGAAATGACTGTCAAAAAATCTAGAGGAATAAAAATGAATAAAAAGCTAAATCATGATGTAAAGAATAAAAGGATTTCAGCAGGATGGTGGTCATCTGTGGCAAGAGACAAATCACATTTAAATTTTATCGACAGTATTTCATAAAGACTCGCCTCTAGCAATGGCCATACATGAGCCTAAATGGCTTTGTGTGCACGTGTAAATAAATAAAATCTCTCCCATATCAATGGAACAAAGGAATAGACACTCAATTAGAATGTCCGCGTTGCTAGCACCAGGGGCTCTGAGGCGTCCAGTTTGGTCTTTAGAGGCAGTCAAGCTCCAGCAGAGCAGCATTTCAAGACATGGTCTCACCTACGTTTCTGTGAAATGGCACCTTTCTAAACTGCACAAACATGGAAGTGAAGGGCTTAATAACTAACAATCCAATTATCTAGTATAGTAGGAACCCATTAGATATAACCTTTACATTGCTCAATTTCTATTATAAACTCGCAGTGAGAGTGAGATACAGGTTCAGAATTGCTCAGAACTTAGATTTTAGTGAAAGAATAGAGAAAATGGGAATCTAAGTTCTGTATAGCACACTGAGCCGTGTCCATGCCACCTAAGCGAGTTATTCTCAACATACCTTTATTTTAAAAGGTAAATATCTTTTAGTATTTCATAAAACTGAAATTATTCAATGGGTTTACCGTAGAACAAGGCAGATAGATTGATTGATACAGACATGTACCAACGAGTCCTGGCATCCTTATTTTCTGGATGTAACTGATGTATAAACCTAGATTATAAAAGAGTGAAGAAAATTTAGCGATTCATGTTTGGAATATAATTAGCAAAATTCTGGAATCCAGATTTTTCATGCCAGCTTGCCCAGAGATTCCTTAGTTCTCTTGTCCTTTAAGTAATTATAGGTAAGGGTCACTCTGAGGGCTTCCCCTGCCTGGAAAGATTCTGATTCAGTAGTTGCACAGGTGAGGACAGGCATGTGAATTTTTTATCAGGTGCCTCAAATGATTCTTATACCTCCAGAGATTTGCAAACTTATAGAGAGACTCATCTGGGTACTGTCAGCCTGGTACTCAGTTGAATGAATTCTCAGGAAAAAAAAAAAAAAAAAGTAACGTCTATGTCTCCTAATGACACTAAACATCAGCCTGGACATCAAGTCAAATATCGAAGAGACTGAGAGTTGCTTATAAAACAGTGGTTCTTCTCTTCCTTATTCTTTTCCTCTGCTAAGCTATTTTATCTAGGGCCACACAGTCCTCAAAAGCATTTTATTTTAAATAACAAGGTACCTGCTGTATCTTTCTTCTTTAGCACAGTAACCCAGGACTTTACAGTGGCGTGGGTTGCCCAGAATAATAGCTCAATTTCCTAAGTCCATGTAATGTTTCAAGCTTTGTAACTAAGTATTGTCCAAATGATTATAAGGCGATATGTCACTATAAGTTTTTAAAGATTCCTTTAAAAAGAGGACACGATTCTTTATTTTTCCGTTCTACTTTGTGCTAGATGAAACAAAGATATGATGGCTAGAACTAGAAGCAAATCAGAATAGATCACCTCAAAATATGTCTCTTTGACATAAAAATTTCTGTGAGCTAAAGACGCTTAAAAACAAAACAAAAACAAAACAAAACAAAAACAGGTGCAAGAAGAACACTCTGATTCTCCACTTCTGTTTCCTGAAAGCAAGAAATAACACCCACTATGGAAGATGGCTTCCCTAGACCAGAGGGGACATTCTATCAAGGACAAGATGTTGAGACCAAGAGAACTCTATGCAAACAGACCTTGTTAAAATAATTCTTATCTTCTTTTAGTCTCCCCACATATTTTACTTTTCCACAATCGCCTGTCTTTGTTCGACCTCATACAGAAGCAAACAAGTTTTGCCATTTCTTTTGGTTTTCACTCGTGCATCACGCAAAACTTCCACTATAGAAATTATTATTTTTTTTTCCTGTTGACCTGTCTTAATGTCAATTTCATGTGTAGGCCCAGTTGGAAAATGAAACAAAACAAAACAAAAACAAAAACAAACTCTAAGAGGGTGAAGGTAAAATTTTGCCTCCACTACAAACTCAAGTGGCCTTTTCAGTGTTTGAGGATAAGCTGCAAGGAGAGGATACACTAAATATCAGGCTCCTTGAAAAATAGAGATTCTGAATGTTTCCGCCACACACTGCTTATCTTTAAAAATTACAACAGTTTATGAAGCATAGCAGACTCTTAATACATATTTACTGAATGAATGATTTCTTCAGACGACATTTCCATAAAATATTTTTAACTTTCAAAAGTAATCGTTCCTTGACTTTTACATTTGACACTGTCATTGAAAGAATGACAGAGAATTAACATAACCGGACTTCTTTTGGAAATAAACTATTCAGTGAATTTTTTTGCTAGTTATGGCTGTCACTATGGCAATTAGATTGAAGTCGTGAACATAATTATACAGCTGTGTGCATATTAACTGGTAATTCTGTAATAGATGGGGATATTATTTAGGAAGAAACGTACAACTACTAAAATAGAAATTTTGCCTTTGACTTCACTCTAGTTTATGGGGAATTCACATTCATATCTATATCTAAACCAAGGGGAGGGTGGGAATCCGTTTAGTATTATATTGTGCTTTTAGTAATAATTAATAGATAAAATTAAAATGGATATTTCATCCTTGGCAATTAAAGTTCACGCCTCTGCTGAGGTTTGATTTTCCCAGCTGTTAAACGCAGGGAGTTTTTCTAAATTCGAATAGCAACTTCTCTAATTAGATTAAAAACTCTGTGCAAAATTGACTCGATTTTTTTATTTATTCAAATTTAATCATTTTCTATACAATGTAAAAACTATTAGCTACTCATATG
Source organism: Pteropus medius (assembly GCF_902729225.1). Classification (NCBI taxonomy): domain Eukaryota; kingdom Metazoa; phylum Chordata; class Mammalia; order Chiroptera; family Pteropodidae; genus Pteropus; species Pteropus medius. Next base: position 9,390,978 of record NW_024348304.1, read on the forward strand.
TAATAGCAGAGATTGCACAAATCTTGATAATATATTTAATTTGCAAAAATATAGTTAATATAGTTACCAGTATTCCAGAAAAGAGAAAATAAAAGCATAAAAGTTGTAAAGTTACTTGTTCTCTCCCTTTTTACCTTACCTGGATGTTTTTCTTTCTTGAAAATGTTTTGTTAATTAAGCTTGTAACTTCTTAGAAACGTGTTTATAAAGAAGTAATCATAGTCTATCATAGATCATGCTGTAAATGAGTAATGGACTATCCTATTTACAATTTTATATTTATTTGGAATAAAATATTAAAAGTAACAAGTCAGGCTGAATTTATTCAAAATCGATTTTGCTTTTCTTAAAAATGAGAGAAAGATAGCAACACATATAAATAATAGTTACTTTGGAAATTAATATTCTCAGAAACTGACATTTTTCTGACAGTCTCTCCTTTTGCACTTGGTGCATCTGAAACTCCTTGCCATGCCATTCCTCAAAGCCTTTCTTCCCTGATTTTCCTAGCAACACACTATCCTGGTTTTCCATTACCTCTAAGACTGTTTGTCCATTTTATTCAAAGACTTCTCTTATTCCTCCCGATTCCTAATTATGAGAGGTACATCATCCTCGGCGTCTATTTCTGTGCTCTGTACACTGCTGACTTTCTTGTTTGTCTTTAAGAATAACTTACACATTTAAATCAGATCTCCTTCAAATTTCAGGGTGGATTTTCTTCTGCCTTCATCATTTGCACCAGAATAGAAGCTAGAATCATCCAAACAGAAAACACATCCAAACGAGCAACTAATTTTCTTTTCCTCTCACAACTTCTAAATCAGTGTCTCTCACATTGCCAATTTCCTTTTATTCCACTACTTTTAAGTGTCTTAATATAAATATTTCATAACTATTTATCTCTACTTACCTTTTTCACTGTCATTATTGAATCATCACCAGTTCAATTTTTTCTAAACTTAAACTTCCAAATTTCAACCTCAAATGAATTGAGTGACAAAAAATTATTATGCTCCTTCCACTCTCTCATACATTTAACTATTCTAGAAAATCTGCATTTGTATTTGAAGACCGGACTCTCTGATATAACATTACTTGCACAAAGCACACATTATTAGAATTGACTTTAAATTGAAATGTTAAATGAATTTATCCTGAATTTTCAAAGTCGTCTGATTTCTCTCTATAATTTACCAAAAAGGTACCAACTAAACAACTTCAAAACAAATCATTTGGAAACTACAGAAAAATATAGTTAATCTATACAATTATTTAGTTCAGATGAAAAATACAGGCGTACCTCAGAGATACTGCAGGCTGGGGTCCAGATCACTGTAATGAGGCATCACGATAAAGCAAGCCACATAGAATTTTTGGTTTTCCAGTGCATATAAAAGTTATTTTTACACTACACTGTTGTCTATTAAGTGTGTAATAAAATTATATCTAAAAACTGTACATACCTTAATTAAAAATACTTTATTATTTAAAAAAAAAAAGCACGATCTAAGCCTTCAGCAGGTCATAATCTTTTTGCTGATAGAGAGTCTTAACCTTCAATTTGCAAAAAACACAGAGCCTGAGAAGCACAAGGAAGTGCAGAGCAATAAAACGAGGGCTGCCTGTAAAGAAATAGACATGTTCTGCCATAAATATCTAGGTAATAAAAGAAGAAAAGCATTGGGTATACTGTCTCTATCCCCCTGATATTTTGCATGGCATAGGCACCAACTTAAAGCATGACACTTATTGTATCCTCTGTATACTTAGCTCTCTATTACAGTAACTTAACACGTCTTCTGATAAATGTGACTCTACAAGACAGAACGAGATAATGGTACTGCTTTCTTCGATTTTCTTGCCTTAGGCAGAGAAGCCTTGAAACTACAATCAGTTTACCTGGTCCAGAAAAGTATGCAAGAATATTTTTAGAGGATTTCTTTAAATTCATGCTTTATAAAAATGTTTAAAGAATTTTCTTCCAAACTGATATGAATTGTTTTCATGAGTGTGTATGTGTATTCGTGTGTGCGTGTGTGCGTGTGTGCGTGCGTGTGTGCGTGCGTGAGTGTGTGTGCGTTTGTTTATTCCAGCCCTTACTCCATATATCTTAAGAGAATTGTTCCAGGCCAGCCTGAATCTTCCTTTCTGAAGCCCATCGTACTTTTATCCCACACATCATTCTTGGGCTTCGATCATAATAGCTGCTCTATTTTTGACTAAAAAAAATAGACAAATTAATCCCTGGATGGCTTTCTCCCACAATGCCAAGATTGATTATACTGTGGTGGAAAGAACCACTTTAAATCCGAGTAGAGAAGGGGCTTTCCAACTATTTAGATACCACAGGAACCTTGACATTTCCTATGAAATGTCAATAAGTGGACCCCTGCAGTAGTGCTGCCTCATGATACAAGATTGGGCCAAAATGTACATTATCATCACAAAGCTTTACATATCCCCTTATGTGTACAGTAGTAGGAAAATTAAAGCTAATCATTTTTAGTTTTTACAGTGTCTAAAAGGTCCTTAATTGATAGCAATAGTATTCCATTTAAAAATGAAAATACAATAACAGTTATTTCACTTACATGTATAAAAATAGGAGAAAAAAATATTATTAATCCTCAATTTTAAAATGATATAATTTTATTTCGAATTAAAGGTTTTGATAAAATATTATTTAACCTACTATTGAACGTACTATACTTTTATGCAGATAAAATAATTGAGATAAAAATGAATTTCAGGTGGCGAATGCACAATACAACATATATGTGACTTAATGCTGAATTGTACAGTTGAAACTTATCAGATTTCATTAACCAATGGCACCAAGATGAATTAAAAAAATGAATTTCAAAATTATTTTAATCACAATATAAAAGTAGTGGCTCACTGATTAAATACATAGTTCAAATCTCAATAAAACAGTATTACATCTCTAATTTTATCTGCTTATTATATAATAAATATTAGAAATTATAACCCAAGTTATCTCAAATAAAAAAAATGTAGCTTCTGGATTATAAGTATTTTATTGTTAATTTCAAAAGAGATTAGCCTTAGGTAAGACAGATGGAAGAAAATAACTGAATCCTAGGAAATGCTTAATTAATTAATTTAGTTAAATTAACTAATCATAAATTTTGATTTTTCAAACCATTTTTTAATTTTTAAAAAGTTATATTTAATCAGTTTTATTAATGTGCAATGTACATACAATAAAATTCGCTTGTCGTATGTGTATAAGTCAATGACTGTTAGTAAATTTACTGTTTTGTGACCAGTATAACAATCCAATTTTAAATATTTTCATCACCGAGAAAGACCCTTTGCTTCTGTTTACACTTTTGTTTTTGTCCCCACCTCAGCTACAGGATAACCTATTTTACAAATGGAGAGATTTGCTGTTTCATAGAAATGAAATTATACAATACCTAATGTTTTTTGTCAGGTTTCTTTCATAAACATGTTTTTAAATTTTGTCCACATTGTAGAATGTACTTTGTTTTTCGATATTGCTTTGAATAGTGTTTCATTTTCTGGATATACTACATTTGTTTACCCATTCAGTAGCTAGAAATCTGAGTTATTTCTAGGTCTTTTTGGTTTTTATAAATAATGCTGCTAAAAGCATTCCCCAAAACATCTGTGTGAACATATGTTTTCATTTCTTTTAGATGGATCCTAAAGATGGAATTGCTTGGCTGGATGGTAAATGTATGTATATCTTTTGAAGAACCTCTTTTCCAAAGTGGCTACATCATTTTATACTCCCACCTGCCGTGTAGTACGGTCCAGGTCTAGCCTGCTGTGTAAATGACACGGGGAACTTAAATGTCCCAGCCAACTGACCCAATTAACTGACGGACATGTGAATGGGCTACCTTAGATCATGCAACAAGATCAATTCATCAGATGACTGCAGCTGTGAGCCAGATGAACCTGGAGTATCATGAGCAGCTAAATGCATAGAAATCTTGTTTTAAACATTATCATGTCACATAAAATCTTCCTTGTTGCTAACCATAAAAAGAATTTTGGATTGTATGAAACTTTAGTTTTTATTAGGAATGGCAAGTTCTGTTCCTAAAGAACAGTTCTGCTTTTAGACTACTGGTGTTTTTAGTGGAAATTTTTGGTGATCGGTACTATTGCTAACTTAAATACCAGGGGTATGGGAAAGAGCACAATCTTTTGGCAAGAGCCTCCTTGATGGCACTGCCATTGGGAGCCACCAAAGCAGTGCCTGACGGCTGGAGCAAGGTCGACCACGTTCTGCTTCTAAATCCTGCACTGAGCACTGCTGGGCTCACCCCTACAGTGACAGCAAGAGAAACCATGACCTTCTGCAGCAGGCAAGAGCATCTTAGATGCAGAGGGCCATGGAGCCTGGAATAGCAGTATGCGGCCTCTTTCCTGTATTTTCTGGTCTTTGGATAAGGCCACCCCAGGTCCCTTTTTAAACCCCTCTATCTTTTTCTGACAACTTTGTCACCCAACCCATTGTATAAAGTGTCTGTGCATGAAATGTCAAGAGTGGGATCAATTCCTGACTGATCCTTTGTTAAACGTCCCCTAAAAATCCAGTTTGAAGAAGCCTCCACATCCAACCCTGAAGGGAGAGAAAGCCTTTCTGGACATGGCATTTTTAAATATACATTTCGGAAAAACTTGTACAGACTCAGAATCTGGTATGTGTTTTCTATCGTGCGAGAACTCGCCTGGGACAAAAAAAAAACATGTTAGATCATCATGAAAGAAAAAATGCTCCCCTGGTTTTGACTTCCACCCAGTGTTCCCATTTCTAGAACAACAGGAGTTCTTTTTCTTTTTAACTCAAATAATAGCAGAGTGTTACAGCGAAGAAAAAACAAACAGTGATGCATTCTCCCAGCTCTTCAAATTCTTTCTCCTTACACACCGAACTTTAAACATCAAATACTTCCCTCATCCCCTGCCTGCTTTAGTGTTTCCCTCAAAACCCAATCAGCCCTTCACCAGGGACGTGTCCCCTCCCTGATCTCCATGGTTAGGTATGCACTTCCACGGTAATATGTCACAGGACCGGGGGTCTCTGCTTTCGATGACTGAGATGACGACTTTATAGCTACAAGGATGATTACTGGATTCAGAGCTGTCCCTGTAACTCACCTGTAAGTTTTATGAATACAGGCCATTCATTTGATCATTTTTGGTATTATTCTCACAATTAAATTTCCCAGCTCTAGCCTTATGTAATTGGAGATTTAAATCTTAGCTCTATTTTCTGCTTGTTCTATCCATCTTAGGAAGTTATTCTATCTCTGTACATCAGTATCCTAATTCACTTCGTAGCTATGTTACTTTATGCCATGTATTTAATTTTGTTAAGCCTCAATTTACTTTTATTAGCGTTTAACCTTAGGCAGGATTTAAAACCTTCTTAGTCATTGTCATGATAAGAATAGGATGTTATTTGGAGGATAAAACAATGCATATGAAGTGCTTATCATAGTGTCTTATACTTGATAAGTACTCAGTAAAGCTTAACGTTTTCCTTGTTGTTTTTTTTCTAATGCAGGTAATACCGTAACATAATTGCTATAATTAAATTTTATATAATAGCCTCTATGTAATTTATATTACCTATAGTAGGTGAACAAGACATGAAAATTAATATAGTTTGTATTATAGAAGATGCCTTTATTGTAACAAGCTGTCTTCATTGTTAGACAGAAGTTCATTCATTGAAGAGTACATCAGACAGAAAATTCTATTTCTGGTTTTGCTACTAAGTATCATTAATTAGCAATGGGGTCATAGTAATAATAACATCAATTATAACAATAAACCTGTATATTAAATGTCTACTATAGGCTAAAGACTGTCCAAAGAAACTTAAGTGGTGGGTTAGACAGCAGTTTGAGCTCATAGTTGACCTCGTAACATCATATCTTTGGAAAATATTTAATGATACCTAAGAATGTCTTCACTAATAAAATGAGATAATAATAATACTTATTACGTTAGGTAGGTATAAAATTTAAATAAGATATTTAAATTTTACCAAATTTAAACGTAAGATATTTAAATTTTTAAATAAGATATTTAAATTTTACCACATTTGGTTCTTAGTATAGTGTTTCACCCACTGTAGATGCTCAACAGGTGGCGATACTTGAGACTGGTACCAGGATCCTTATCACTGTATGATGCTTAATTCTCGAGCCCTCTGAGGTCTCCCTCCACTTGACCTATTTAACCACCTTCTCTACACTTCTCTAGTGCGGATGCTTTTCCCTAGAAGGTAATTTCTTCATTGCTCTCTTAACACTCCCTCCAATTTCCACGTACGTGCACTTGCACAAACCCCTAGAGGTGTTAGCTGCCGGTGATGCTGAATGAGGAGAGTGAGCCACAGAGGAGCAAGCTGCACTCTTTCCAGGCTCCCTCGATTCCTCTCTTCCCTCTTTCTCTTCTTCAAAACCTGGCTCAATTCTATTTTATTGTAATAAGTCTATCCGGCTATGTCAACCCATTTTGATACTTAGAGAACATGTAATAATACTTAATCATCTTTGGAGTTTTAAAATAAACATATGGGTATGTCCCAGACAAGACTGCAGGCAAATGGCATTAACTTAAATAAAGGAACTTTGCCAAAGCATTTTTTTTTCTTATCAAATGTGTATGAAAAGTGGTGATATATTTTTTTTCCAGTAAGAGATCTATGAAAACTAATGATCGCTGTATGTATCCTCCATCGTATCCTCCAAATATTAACTGTTCAACCGGGTCAAACAATATTAACATTTGTGCACCTTTCTGAATCTTGCAAGTTGAAATTCCTCCGAGGCGCGGCTCAGTGTTCTAACTACGTGGCTCACTGGGACACGGAGTTAGAAGAAACTCAGTGTGAATGACAATGTCCGGTGGAAGTCCAACTTAACATAGAGTTTGCTGGTGGGCACAGATAAAACCCCAAAATGACACTTTTAAAGTGATTTTCCTCAGGCTGATTAAATTTTCCTACCAGTTTTTGAAGTCTGGAGATGCATACAGCAGTGAAATCTCTTTCATCAAGTACAGCACAGAATGATAAGTGGAATTCCACTGCTATGTTGAAATAGAGTATCATCTTGTTATAATAATGAGAAATTCTTGAGGAAGAGTACTCAGCTATGTGAGCTACAAACTCATGTTTGATTTGCAAATATCGTTCTTTCTAATGGGAAAGATCTGAACAAAGTAATTTTAAGCAATAAGAATACTTTAGCTATTTTGGTCTAAATTTAAATTTAAGTGAAAGCTCGGCTTGCAAATAAGAATTTTTCATTGTTATTAATTTATTTTGTCAACAGTATATTATAGACTAAGTCAGCACCGCTTTATGAAAATAATATTGTTAAGTAAAGGTCTATTTTATTTCTTCTCTTTCCGATTATATAATACTAGCCACTTTTGAAAGCTTAGCAGAAAATTACAAAGACCTGTCTGGAGCAAGAGAGGAGAACTAATTCAATTATAATAAAAAGTTTTTAAACCCAAGCCATAAGGGTTCTTGCTTTTACTATTTTTTCAAACCTTCTGGAGATTAAAATCGAAAGTCTTTACGGCAGGACTGCAGACAAAGCTAATTATCTCAGAAAACTAGACAATTTGATAAGGTTCATATAAATTGGAATATTTTAGCCAATATAATTAAAATGTTAAAAAGCTAACCTCTAATAAATCAACATTTGCAAAAGCCAGTGGACCTATAAAAGGAGATTATGGAGCAAGTCACGTTATTATATAAGTGTAGATGTATTGAACCAGAAATTAAAGTATTCATGAGAATATAAAATATTTTGGTCTTTGGAAAACGTGATGATCAGTCTCAGAATTCTTCACTATGTTGCACTGCTTCTGTTATTCTACACACAAACATGTTCCACATAGCCCAACAACCAACTGAAAACAGCAAACTGATACTCTTCAACCAAAAACAGGTTGAATTTATTGGTTTAGAAAAGTTTAACTAGAAACGATACAGATGCTTAATGTTGTTTTTAAAAGTACACCTCTGGTTATGTCACCATTCTGTTTAACCTTAAAAACTCATGAAAGAGTCTCTGTGAAAAATCCAAAAGCATGACCATGATTTTAGCTGCCTCTGACAACTGAATGAAGAGACAGCCACAGATGAACAGGCTACATTCATACAGATGGAAGGGTCGGGGGTGGGGTGGGGGAGGTGTTTGGTCCTGTTGGCCTCATGTGAGCCTAGAAGAAAGAAACTAGGACCTAGTCCTTTCAGAAAGAACTGTGGTCAAGAGGCCAGGTTGGAGGGTTAAGTTACTCAGAGAGAAAGATTCAGCATAGGGGAGACTACTGAAAGTTAGGGGCTGCCAAGAGGCACTGTAACGCCAGTTAGTGGAGGCATGTCCTGGAAGCTGAAGGGAGAAGATGGACGATGTCCTTATGGACCACTCAGAAACGAACTAACCGTAAATGAAGTACCTTGACATCACCAACTATGCAAGATCTGTCTAACTTTGTTATGTCACCCATCTCTTCTCCCATTTTCAAAACCATGAAGGACCAACAAGTATATAAAATGGGGAGGGGGACAGAAGGAAAGAAGGCAAGTTCAAGGAGGAAGAGTGAAACCAACACCAAAGTCAATGAACCAACAAAACACTCTTGACCACATTTATCACTCCCCTATCTTGCTCATTGCAGACTTTTGAGATTAAGGAAATAAGGCAGAAGTTCTAGTTTACATCAGACAACAAAAGTTTGTTTATATTTGACAACATTCTCCTTTGTTTTTGTTTATTTTTAAGCCTGGAAAATTTAGACTATCTAATGAGATGTGAAAGAAAGTACGAATGCTATGAAATTTGTTTAATATATCACCAGGGCAGGAGCGTTGAAAGAAGGTACTTTAAAAAATGCAATTGCTTTTTGTTTCATTTCCCACAAATTTAGATTGTTCACTAAATTAGGTGAACAATTATTTTGACTTGACATTATGAACCCAATAATATATTTTTCTTTCATACACTTCATTAAATCTGCCCTCAAACCACACATGCACCTTCTGATAGTATGTCATACTGTAAAAAGTCCTTGATGGGTATTTATCCCACAGTTGGCCCTCAATAAAAACAAGCTTTAATTTTCTATATTTTAATTACAGTACCTATAGTATGTGTGTGTGTATACATTTTTTTCAATAAATATTTGGTGATATAAATCCATTTAATTTTGAAATGAGTAACCTGGTATGTGCTCATACATAAAGATTATGTGGATTAGATTAGAATAGCTCTTCCCTAGTAGTATGCAATACCAGATCTATAGCAGATCTATGTATGTATACATCCATCATACAGAAACATGCACACATGCACGCACGTGTGTATATACATGCAAATGTACATGCCTGCATATATCTACACGTGTATGTATATGGTCTCTTTCTTGACTCTACCTTTTATTCCATTCGTCTGTTTGTCTTTAATATAAACACAGACTCTATTAATTGCTACAACTTATAATGTCTTGATATCTAAATTTTTCTCATTTTGCAGAAATTCTGTGGCTCTCTGTGGTTCTTTTAGCTTCCATATACATATTAGAATCAGTTGGCCAAGTGCAATAATAACCATGCAGTCAGTTACTTCCCTCAAGAGCCTTGGATACTTGTACTACGCGATAGGTATAGAAACCAAGCAAAGGTATGATCTGGTTATTGCTACTGGTGTCCTTGCACCTAGTGCTTCTCAGTGTATAAAGCCAGGAAACATATGAAGTGTATGTAGGCACAAACACATGTGCCCCCATATCTGTATTAATATCAATCTGTATATTCATCAAAACCCGTGAATTCATACTGATATCTCTAACACCACAGAGCTCGCTCAAGCCATCCTCCAGTCTTTATTTGTAACTTCCTTTTCTGACAGTTTCTCTGACAATGAGAAACTGGATTTCATTATCTACTATATATTTACTGATTTGCCCAGTCCTAAAATGCTAATAGAACTATGTCAGAATTGCTATCCTAAAACTCTGAAAAACAAATTTACTAGAGTACAAAACTATCAGACAATTATTTTTTCTTTTAGTATATTCAATATTAGTATTGAATATTGTAATATTGAATATAGTATATTCAATATTATATTATTCAATATTTCCTTATATCTATTCCTTTTAATATATTCCCTTATAGTATAACTATTATATTATAACATAGAATAATCAATATTTTCTTATATCTCTTCTTTCGTCACATGAAATGCAGCTTACTATACAGATACGCTTTTTCTAACCAAATCACCTAAAAAAGAGACAGTTGAATGCAGAGAGAGTCTGGCAGTTTTAAAGCTACAGGTAATTTTTGAATTCTAGAATTTTACATTAAAGAATGAAAGTTAGGAATTTTTAAGGCTCTAGTTTTTATTCTTATTAGTTGGCATGTTAGAGAACTATATGATTAAATTAATCATGGGGAATCACAATATTATACCTTTTCCAGGACAGAGAAGACGTCTTATAGGCAGCATGTAAGGAAAATGCTAGTTGAAAACACACATCTAACATTTACATATAAATTATCTTAAATGTAGAACAGGGGATAAAAAGGATTTAATATACCCATTGGATATGTTGATAAGGAAACTCTTGTTCTGTGGTGCTTCCCTTAGACTACATAATTCATGCTAAATCGCTATGTGGATTTGCCTATTCTGGGGGAAAAGTCAAGCCCTAAAAGTAATACAGGAGGAATGGAAACACTAAACCCACCAAAAGGTAGCAATTTTTTCATGCATTTTACCCTGTCTTTCATTCTAGCACGCTCTTTTGTAACTTTTACTTATAACCACCAGGGCTCTATGCCGATATTTTCATATATCAACACAATACGGAAAGGAAGAAAGGGGAAGAAACGAGCATTTTATTATTTTCTGCAAAACAAACAAACAAATACCAATTTGGTAAAATATCACTTCTAGCCAGTTCACTTTTAGACTTTAGTCAGTTTCATGAAATCTAACAGACACAACATGTGCAATAAATCTCCACAGCAATTGGAGGTGTTTTTCTTTCTAAAAATAACACCATCTCTAGGGGCCTTTCTTATGCTTCCACAAAGTATTTCTCCCCGTTTTCACCACAAGCACTCCAATTACTAAAAATCCACATTATACGCGCTCTATAGTTTGATCCCAAATTCAATCTACCTTATCACAGAAGGAACGTGAATATATTTAGTTTTTCACCTGAAATGAAAAGGTGTCAGATCGATTCTTCCTCTCTGATTTCCGTGTTTGACTCTGGCATTATTACAAATTGCCCTGAGGCATACATATCTTTCCTTTTAATACGATACCTCAAATGCAAACATTCCCTGATAGTTATTGTTCAATATTATATAACCAAAAAGAAATGCCACCTAGTTATTAAACTGTCAGAACATTAAAAGTGAATAAATCATAACAAACTTTATAGTATATAAAGCCATAGGCACAGTCAATTTTCCTCAGAAGAGGCCTTAAGAAGTGCATTGAAGGAACTAAAGGACTAAAGCTGAGAGTAGAAATTTATTATCTTCAGATATTTTAACTATGTCAGGGAAAGTCACCACATCCCTGGTTCCACAAAATTAGTAAGGATGCAGAATTTCGCTTGTACTGATCATCCTTTTATCATTTAATATGTGAATTAGTTAAAGAGAATATTTCTAACTATTACAATATAGTTCCTTACAGAGTAGCTCTCTAACAGATAACCACCATCTGATATTTAATTTTAATTTAAAATTGTTCCAGATATCTACTGTGAATACTTTTCATTTAACTTCACATAAGGTTCAATCACAAGAGAAGCATATGTTTATATAAAAGAAAATTATAATGCTCTCGTCTATTCCTCCTGTGACCACATAATTGATCCATATCATCTTTAATTGCATAATAGTTTTGTAGATTGTGTAAAATTATAAGCTTCTACCGTATTTCCACTTAGAATAAATATAATAAAAGAATTTGTATATTAATTCAAATGGAATTTTGTTGAGATAAATTAGTTAACATAATGCACTATTGACCTTTCATTGCAAAGCAAGCAAACATAAGAACAGATCCTATGAAAGGAAAACCTTCAAGATATTGATAACAACCTAAATTAATGGTGCAAATTATAGGGCTAAACACAAGTAACACAGCATTGAGTGACCTAAATAACTATCCTTCAAAAATTAGAGAGAAATGTACAACTGGGTATATCCATGGCAAACTATCTCGCCACGCCTTGGAGCCACTCCCTGTATTTTGGACTCTGTACAACCCAATGGAGATTGTCATCAAGTGCTAAAGTAATATGTTTTTACTCCACTTGACCATTTGAGATGACCACCAAAGTTGAGGACTGAATTTATATTCCAACTATTCCAGTTAATCTATCAATAATCTCAGCTAATTTCTACAATAGGTTCTGGTTCTGATTTTTGCCTAACGGTGTAACTGCTTGTGGATCTCCAACTCTCCTAACTTGCTATCAGAAACAACAAACTTTCATAGGCAATAATATGCATTGCCTACAGTCCTTGCTGCGACAGTAACTGTTCACAGTTTTCTTAGTACAAAATGACTTGATTGATAATGGCTGGCATCCTCTTATCGTGTAAATTTATCTTAATAATGGGACAATATGTGACAGGTTTCTGTTACTTAATTGACTTACAGATATAAAAGGAGATTATAGAACATGTCAATCCATATGTGTAATTATTTTATTTGTTGTCATCTAGTAATTCTATTAAACTATAATCTAAGATAAAATTTCCATATTTGATATTTTCACATAGAAGTCTAATTCTCTTCATTCTTTTGCTTATAATCAGAAATCAATTTTTGATATTTATATGTTAGAATCAGTGGGAATATGTAAGGCTTTTGTACTTTCCTAATCCTGACTTTCTGACATAAAATAAAAATGGCTCATAGAGATGAAAGAGAATGCCAGGCAAACACAAAAGAATGTCGAGAGGGAGGTATATCTAAAACTTATTTCTAAATATTATATATTATTTTACACCCTTCCAGGGAATCACTTAGTGTACATCTGTTAGTAAGGAAGCTGTTACTATGCCATCTACTCATGTAATAGCTCTTAACTTCATTGTTACAAACCAGTTACAGTTGGTATCCACAGAAAAAAAAAAAAAAAAAAAAAAAAAAAAAAAAAAAAAAAAAAAAAAAAAAAAAAAAAAACAAGCAAAACCAGGGGCGGGGAAGGGGTTGGGGGGGAGGGAGGGAAAGAAAAGGAGAGAAAAAGAAACAGTGAACATCAAAACATGGATTCAGTTTCATTATTACATCTCCATGTTCTTTTGGTGATAGGATGTTCTGTTTTCTCTTTTCTTACATATATTTATCTAGACAAATAAAATATCATTTAGGGAAAATGCAACAAATTGTTTTTTAAAGATTGTTTCCATTTCTTAGCATGAACAGTACCAATAAGGTAATGCTCAAGAGAATGCAGGAGACAGCATTTTGAATTCTTGGATGGAATCTATCAGTACCCCGTCATGAGAACCTTTGTGTAGACAGATACCCTGAAATAACTGTTCCGAATTACCTGAGGAGTTATCAATGGATAAAGGTTTAGGCAGATTTATGAATCTCTGAATTCTTTAAAAGCAAGCCTTTTTTTTAAATTCAGAACTTCTCAGAGCTTCATATAAATGAATTTGAGAACGGAAGAGAACACAGCAAGAGGTAAAGTGTGGAGCGACCGACGAGGAACATTACATACGGAAGTTTTGGGATGACAAAGTCGGGCTTTAAATTCCAGATCTGTCGTATATCCTGTTACCTCAGAAGAAAGTTTTCATTTCTTTAAACTTAATGCCTAATTAATAAAATGTTAAAATTATACTTAACTTTCAGGAGTGTTGTGAAATTTACCAATATGTTAGAAAAATACTAAACAATTTCCATGTAATAATGACTAAATCCTTTATGTATAAAAATCTTATATGTATCTTACACACATATATGTTTTATACACATTATTAAAATTACTACTAGAGAAAAACCCATGAGATAGATATTATTGTTTTTTACCTTAAGAGAATCTTTGAGTGAACGAACACGTATTTTCTTCTCATATTTTTTTTTCCATTGGTGTATCCTAGAACCTAAAAGCATGTACAGAACTCAGTAAGTTTTTTAATGAGGCAAATGAATGAAGTGAGAAAACACGCCTAAAAATGTATGCAGTTTGATTCCAAAATCTGTGATCTTAACCACAATGTGTTGTGGATTTCGACAGAGCGAAGTTATTTTCTTTTTCCATTTTTATTTTTCTCCTTTGAAGTCAGAAACTTCACAGAACTAAATTAATAGACTTTGTTTTTTTCTGCTCCCGTGAAATTAATTAATTGATTGATTGATTAATTAAACAAGCATTTATTAAATGACTGTGAGATATTGAGCTAAGAGCTGACAACTTTGCACAAAAATGAAAAAGGCAAAGCTCCTGATTTCAGCTCTAGTAATAGCAAAGACCGACATATGAACAATTACTTATAAACATTGTTCGAGTGCTCATTTATTTCCTTTTTTTGGGAGATCAACTGTGTTCTAAGCACCGCACTATGAACTGATGAGATAATGAGAAAGAACAATGACATATTTTGATGCATTTTACACAAAAAGGGCAGAAAGCTTTGAAAATGGGAAACCAGTAATTCAAAGATCATAAGCAGCAAGTTCGAAACTGGGTCAGTCATTTCGAAAACCACCTGTAGGCAGAGCAAAAAAATAGCTGCTTTTGCCTACAATCACTGACCATCTATGAAACACATGGCAAATAGTAAAACCTTGAAAATGTTATTTAATAAGCAAGTGAATGGTGCTATAAAGAATTATTTTAAAGGAGCTGAAAGTGGAAGAGATTTTTGTTAAAAAATATTTTTTAATCTTCATTTTGCATTTTCTTGATTTGGGAGAAAGTGATATTTACTTCTGAATGTCCATTTTTGATTCTCAATTACTGGGTCTATAACTATCAGAATACATTACAATCAGAAATACAAATCCCAAATTGTCAAATTTGATGTAGAGTGGTATGTAATATGAAATTTCTTTTTCTAAAGAAATGGACTCAAGAATACCTCCAGTAATTAAAGTTCAATTGATAGAATTTGTATTAAACAGATGTTATTTAGCAAAATGTCACTGTACATTTAGAAATATCTGTCTAATGATCCACTCGAAATATAAGCATGCGTTAAAGAAAAGGCACATTGATAATGGTATCAGAGAAAAGTAATAAATTAAATCAGATCAAGAGTAAAAGTAGAATCACTAAAAATGTCAGATGGCCACAGTTGATTCTCTTTATTTTTCAGCTTTGTCATTTTATTGCCAAGACTAACATATAATAGAGCTGAGTTTTTCATAAAAAAATATCTTGCAGTCAAAATAATCTTATAATTTCAATATGCTGCAAAAATTTAAATATCAAGGTAAATTTCTTTTCCATTCATTCAAAAGCCCGAGTAGAGTGAGCTTTGCTTGCCTGCGAGACCAGCTAGCCTGTCCCGAGAACCACATTGATCATCCTGAGTTTACAATAAAATAGTTTCTTCTCTCAGCCTTTCAGGTATAGAGGACTAATTTTTTTCAACATTCAAATGTGGAATGTGTCTCTCTGGAGAAGATTTATATCAACTAAGCTCATAAAACTGATTTATACAACTTCACTGACAATTTACTTACTTATATCTAGGAATTACTGACTTTAGACTACTAAAATCATATATAAATTATATGGAAACAAAATAAGGTTGCTATAGGAACTCCAGGGAGCAATGGTAGAAGTTAATTTAATATTTGTGGTAGATTACAGTGATGATCTCATTTCTTTACCCTAACCTTTAGCCATGCCCGTTGTCATGTTACTTTGCAGTTTCTCACAATAAAGAAATAGTTTCTTTCCCTAAGCCTTGTGTTTGTGAGGTCCTTTCAATTTGTTTAGATAGACAGTTGAGGCAAAAATGACGGCATGTCAGTTCCAAACCCAGGCTTCGAGAAGCATTGTGTGGTTTCCATCAGTGCCCTGTACCTCCAGCTTCACCATTATGATAGGGTGGAGCTAGCCAGCTAGAAGATGAGTGACATGTAGAGCAGAATCTGAGGCCAGCCTAGATTAGCCAACAGATCAGTTATCTCAAGACTGTGAGCACATCCTGCCAAGATCATCAGAGCCTAGTCAATATCTAACTGACTTCAGACACAAGAGCCATAAACTCTTATTGCTGTATGCCACTGAGTCGTACGATTGAGGCATGAGTTAATCGATACAATATTAAACAGAATCAGATTAAAGCTATGCTAAAGACTCCATCTACAGCAGGCAGGTTTCTGAGCACATGCCCTTGCACCTGTCTCAATACTTCAGCAGCCTGACCAATACGCTTGGACTACACTGACTAAGATGTCCTCACCCAGACCAATGCATACAGACACGTACCAATGGCGTTTGTGTCTCTCAGTCCCCTTTCTTATGCGTCTGTATTAACGGATTTGGTAGACATGTGTGTAATTTATGACATATATGTCATTAGAGGTCTAATTCTTTAGAAATAAATCACGCACACACATATATGCACATTTGTATATATGAAATACACTAGTACTTTCACCATTTCCTAAAAATGCCATATAAATGTCCCTTTCACTTGTGTTCATGTCTTCCACCAATTTGTACAACTTTATCCCCATTTTTTACCCTTTGAAATTTCTTACACTCCAACACTTATTTTAAATTCAATTGAATTGAGTTATTTAGCAATTACATAATACTGAACTGTATAATATTTATCAATTTAGATGTCTAATATCCTTTCTAAGCTCATAGTTCATTATGAAAATTACTAAATCATTTTCTTTATACTCCTCTTGCTCTCATCTTTGCCTCTCCTTCTGTCTCTCAGCCATAAGAATAAACCTATACACACAGTAAATATATGGTAAATGTGTGTTAACCTCAGTTTATTACTGAAACTTAATTTGGTACATAATTTGAGAAACATGCCTCGGACTTTACCATCTCCAGGTAGTTTAAGTTCATCATGCCATGAATTATTCATGCCATGAATAATGATGTCACTGTATTTCCCTCCTGTATTAATTTCTGAGGTCTGCTTGTACAAGGCGACAACAACTGGGTGGCTTAAAATATCAAAATGAATTGTCTCACAGTTCTGGAGGCTAGAAGTCTAAAATCAAGATGTCGGCAGAGCTCTGCTTCCTAAGACTCTGAGTAGAATCCTTCCTTTCCTCTCCCTAGCTTCTGGCCTTAGCCAAAATCCTTGGCAATCCTTGGCTTCCAGCTGCATCTCTCCAATATTTGCTTCTCACCACACTGTGTTCTCCTGATATGCCTGTCTTCTCTTCTCATAAGAAAACCACTCATATGGGTTTTGCCCATCCTAATGACCTCATCTTAACTCGATATATCTGCAAAGACAATATTTCTCAATATAGTCACATTCGCAGGTACCGGTGGTTAGGACTTCAACATATAATGTTCAAGGACACAATTCAATCCGTGGCAACCTCTAAGTCCCAGCTGATGTTTTGTCCAACCTAATACCCAGAATTGTTAAGAACAAACCTTGACTTACCAATAAAATTCTAGAAACTAAGTTTGTTCTTTTGAAATTTGTTAGCCATTTTTCTGTCATGCTATCTCAACCCCCACCTGAAAAACCAACGATAGTATTTACAAACTTGAGAAACCATTAATTGCTATATTAAAACGCAAGGGTACTGAAGATGAATATTTTTCATGCACAGCAGCACAACTAACAGCAACGTTTATGGGTGGTTTGATAAGCAGCCAAGTGTCTATAGCAGTTATTTGATAAAGAATCACAAGCTACTAATTGCCTAGAGCTGTCCAGGTGGGCATGTCAATCAAATCTTACAGACAGAAGCCTCTTTAAGAACATCAATGGACATAGATAACCAGTCTTAGCAATCATATAAACAATTGTATACAAATATTGCTCAATCTATTAAGATTAAAAGTAACATAAACTCATGTTATGAATCATCAGTTCATAAATTTGATCCATGAGTATAATTTATACATATAGAAAATCATATCCTATCACTAATTTGAAAGCATATAATTTCAATAGCAATCTCCAGATATTGTTAGTAAAATAATCAATGACATTGGAATTAAATCAGTGTCCTGGATGACCTAGATCTCAGTTAACATTTTTAATATGTCATTTAAGATACATGATCTATGAGTTTTGTCTCACCATTATTAAAGCTATATAAACACATAAATGGTACACTTTAGTACATTATTGAATTGGAAGGAATTCACATCATTTTCATAAGAAAAATATTTAATAAAGGAACAAGGCAGTGGTTTATTATTGTAATGATTATAACAATGTAAATGTGTTTGCCTTCCACATCACCAAATTATTTTACAAAATAATGTGCTACAATGAAGTTCAATTTTAAAAAGACTTATCTGAAGTCTCAAAAATAAGTGAGTATTATCATTTGTGCAAAACAAATAAAAGCCATTTCATTCGATTATCAAGGTACAGAAAATGCTGGAACATTGAGCTTCCATTCTAGGCCAATCAAGAGATTAAATTCTTTGTTTAAAAATATAAATATCACTTGTGTAATTTCCAACTCTTACTGGTTAACTTTGGAGAGTTCTCAAAAGCTTATTAGCACGTCAGCTATTGGACGTGATTGCAAAGAATATTTCATGGTAAAAATGCCCAGTATGATGGAAAGTCTGAACATAAAACCAAAATTTTATCTATATGATTATTTGAATATCTAATTACAAGCTATTATTTAATTTGTGCATGTAATTACTATAATTATTAGATATAAAATATTTATATATTATGAAACATTTTATTACATTAAAATATATATTATAAAAATCAAGAATAAAAATTCTTTTATGTAAGTAATACCATGACATAATAATAAGAAATATACTTGAGTATTTTTTTTTTAATACATTTTCTCTGGTTCCTGGCACAGAGCTCCTAAAACTTTTGGACTTTCCTCAGTGACAGAGGGAATGGAAAGTCTTTTGTTATTCATAAGTCCCTTTCAGCCTTATCTGAGTTTATGCTGATATGGTGACCCTTGGAGGATGGGGGCTGGGTATCAGAAAGACCAAGGTATGATTAGAGGAATGGACCTTTTAGGCCCACCCCCAACCATGTATAGAAGAGAAAGAACTGAAGGTTGACTTCACCACTAATGGCCAGAGATTTAGTCAATCTTGCCTATCTAAGGAAACCTCCATGAAACTCTTAAATGACAGGGTTTAGAGAGCTTCTAAGTTGGTCAACACAGCAAGGCCCTGGGAAGGTGATGCACCCAGAGAGGGCGTGGAAGCTCTGCACCCCACCCAGGTGTCTATTTATCTCTTCCATGTGGCTGTTCCTGAGGGGTGTGTGTGTGTGTGTGTGTGTGTGTGTGTGCGCGCGCGCGCGCATATATGTATACACACAAATGCACACACACACATATAAACTGGTTATAGTAAAAGTGTTTACTAGAGTTCTGTGAGACATTATAACAAATTTATAACTTGAGGAGGGGGTCTTGGGAACTCTCAATTTGCAGCCAAGTTACACGAAAGTGTGAATAAACTGGCCACATGCTAATTGTGACTGGAATCTGAAGTAGGGGCAGTCTTATGGGATTGAGCCCTTAACCTCCACTAACTGAGTAGTAGTGTCAGAATTACCTAAAATGAAAGGGAAATCCACACATTTAGAGTCAGAAGTATTGTGACTAGTTAAGAAATAGTTCTTTTATTTTAATAGCTATTCAGCAAGCCATTATATGCCTTAAAAAATTCAGTTTTTAAAAAGTTAAAAACTTTGTAATTGTTCTTTTCCCTTTGATCCACTATTCAAAGTTGGCTTACATTCAAACTAAAATACCATCTGTCTCATAGATTGAGATATCTTAGTATCTTGACAGATAGGACAGTCTTAATGGAAACTCAATCACTTTTGTCCATAATCACTATTTTTTAAAAACTATCTGATATCTTATGACATTATGAGGCATTTAAGAAAATATGATTTTAGTGAGCTGAATAATGGTAAATTTAAAGTTTTCTACTCAGAATTGTTTAACATAAAATTTGTTAACTTCATTTTTTTCCAAACGGAAAAAAATGCACGTGTGTGCAAGTATGACTGTTATAAGTTTCTGATATTTTGAATGTGAAGTTTGTTAGTTATCCAAGGTCATACTCAAATATTTTCCATCTGTCTTACTATGAATGACATTTTCTGCAGTGAATAAGCATTTGCAGGTGTTGATTCATACATTTCAAATTTGCTTAATTTATATCCAATTCAAATTTAACTGAAAAACATATGTTAAGATTACAATATACCTAATACTATCTTAGATAAGGGTAGCTCAGTGCATATGTGGGATAGAGGATGACTTAATCATGTGACTTGTTGGCAATAGTAAACTTGTGTTTAAAACAAAACAAAAAGCAAGAAAAACAGAACTCCTCCACCATTTTCCAAGACAGGTAAAGCATATAATGCAATAAGTGAATCAGTATTTCTTAAATTTTTAATGTGAAATATGAACAAGTACAGTTTTGGAAACTGAAGACAACTTAAGCTTATAAAATGCTCTCATTGTCATTGCCATTACTATGTAACCACGGAGACCAAAATACTACACGTAAAGCAGAGAAGCATATGACAATGCACAACTACATCCTAGAGTAGATTAAAACTAGCTTCATTTTATAAAGAAGTTGTCTTCAGTAGGTCTGTTAAATTGTAAAAATATATAGAATTCCCATAGCTTTCACTGGTGTTGCCTTAACACTTCTGAAGTTATTAAATGAGCAAACATGTAAATATTAAATTGAAATCAATTTTGTCTCTGTTTAGGAGGGATAACTTCTATAACCCTGAGTATGAATGAAGACATGTACTTAATGTAGATTCTATCCATCCAACAACATTTAAGAATTGGAGTATTTGACCATAAAACTTTGCATTCCATAAAAAAAAAATGTTTTAGAGAAATGTCCTACTGAGTCCCAATCTGCCGAACCGTGCTGCGACAGTTGAAGACAGAGCTTGTTATGAAAGTCTCCTAGTTAAATGTAACATATGGGGGAATCAAAGAGATAGGACACTGTGTTTCAAGTACAGAGGACAGTTAAAGCGATAGGGCCCGAACAGTTCGACAAGATACATGTGTTAATATGGTCCAGTTCTAAAATGCTCCAGAAAGTTGTTTATGTGTCTAATAGATAACACCCACCCAGTACAGAGTCGGCTGCGCTATCTAGTAACAGAAAATCACCCATATATTGACAACACTACATTCAGAAATATAAAGGTAAATAGCTTCTATATTCCTCATGCTGGCAACTCTGGGAAAAGTGAGGATAACAAAGTTTGCTTTCATATTCAGTACATAAAGGTAATATCTTTATGCACACACTTAAAAACTGAAAATGAAGATACAACCTACCAGTTTGTAATAACAAATCTGCATCCAATTTTCAGTAGTAATGAGTTTGTTTCTATTGTAAAGAAAAAAAAAAATCTTTGTTCCATGTGTACTGGAATCAGGTAGGTAAGGGTAGAAGAGAATGTTTAACTAACTAAATGAAATCTCAGTAGATTAAAAGAAGAGCCGAAAAGAAGGTAAGTGACGATGCTTTATCTTTCGGAATGCAAAGTGATTTTGGAATGCAAAGAGTTTTATCGAGTTGACTTTCATGGAATTTTGTCATTGAAATATGAATATTTGGACTAAGGAATAGTTTATCTTGATAAATAAACAATGAAGAAATACAGTAAAAACAAAAAAAGGACAGAAGAAAAAGCTTTCCTGCCCCCACACTGTGGCCCCCACCACATACACACAGTCTTTCTCTCTCAGCCATGGCACTGAGTGTGAGTCTCCCACTCGCCTTTCCCTGTCCAGAGTTTATAAAATAAAAGTCACACCATTAAACTGCAGGAAAAGGAATTGAGAATAACTAAAACTGAAATGAAGTCATTTGGCAGTAATGGTAGTAAGTGTTAAAATAGATGGCTACTTGAGGTTATGGAAGTAAAGACTGAAATCCTTTCTCCATCAATGATTTAGATATAATACTAATAAGAAACTAGGAAATAAACAGAAAATTTCTTGATGTCCTTTGTCTCCTCAATTTTTAAAATTATCCTTATGACAATTAGTGGTAAAATAGGCATGATTATGTAAATAGTTGTGTGAAATAATTTATCTTCTCATAAATGTTTTATGACTCTAAGTAGTGTGAAATAATACTCTATTGGTAAAGGTTATCACAACTCTGCCTGAAGAAGAAATACATAAAATAAGAAGGCTGCATAAAATAATCTTATCTTAATTATTAATACATAGTATAGATGCGTCACCCAAAACTAACATCTATAGATAAGATCTCATACCTTCCTTTGAAATTACAAAAAAAACAATTTTATCTTCCTTGGCACTTTATAATCAAGTGCCAAGGCATTCTTGGCACTTGATTATAAAACACATTTCATTGTATTTATTGTGTGTGCATTCCTTTAGCATAGTTCAGTTACTATATGTATCTGTTAGAGATAGCATAGTCACTCAAGAAATAACTCTTCAAAGAAATAAAATAATGTAATATTTACAACAAACTCTATAGGTCTTTATTATTGAATGTCCATCGAAAATACTCTTATCAATTCTATAATTTGTATGTGAACCTCCTAAAACATAGTAATATATAAGTTAGTTTTTTCAACTAGTGTAATTTTTGTCAACTATAGAGTTGGGACATGAAGAAGCCAGGCTAAGTGTGTGGCTGGAAGGAACACGAGACTTGACAGAAAAAGCGACAATAACCTGAAGAGTTCAGTGAATTTGCTCTTGAAACAGAAAAAACAAAGGCAAATCACATGTCTTTACTTGATATACAGTACCTCTTACCAGACTATTTGTTTTTCTCACCTATTTTCTTTATCAGCAGTACAACGTACACCACCGGTATCACTCATAAAGAAAAAGAAAAATGCATTATTGGAAAAAGCATCTGCATAATCCCTGGATCGATGCAGCATAGCAGTCGGTAAAAAGAAAGAGCCGACATAGTCAGTACTTTCTAGAACTGTATATGATTTTAGTGTTGACATACTCAGAAAACAAACAAAAAAAAACCCTTCTCAATGATATAGCAAGATAACATGACCTAATATTCTGAAGCTATGTAAATTACATATTGTAAATTATATATGGTATATAAAATATATATGTTATATTTGCATATATTTTATATTAATAAATATATACATTAAATAACATTTAAAATATAATTATACATTATACCAATGTATAAATTATATATTTATATAGTGTTCTTGTGTGTTGTGAAATTGTTAAAACATTTGCTTATTCATTTTAGTAGTTTATCTGTAGAGGTTTTGTTTTTTAAGTATACCATGATGTGGTATGATATATTTTAAAGTTATCATTGTTAATATTATTTTACTGTATTGCAATGGGCTAGGTCTCTATAAAAAGCAGCATAGAAGTGGTGATGGCAGATACTCTTTCAGAAGAAACTATTTCAATATTTTACTATCAAATATGGCATCTTAATATGGTCTATAATTACTTTATAGAAAAAATAAAGGAAATTTCTACTTGATTTCCAATTTCATAAGAAGTATGAGGTTCTTCCAACATGAATTGACATTGAATTGTATTCACTTCTTTATATAGAGAGATGAACAAATGCTTTTTTATTCCTTCATTTTTTAAAGTGGTGAATCACATTGTAACACTAATCTCATATTCCTGAAATAAACCCAAATAGTTTGTAATATTATATTTTGCTTCAATGTGTTTGCAAATGTTTTAAGTAGAATTTCTGCATCTGTTTTTCAATCATGAGTCACATTGTTCTGTAGGCTTCATTTCTTTTAATACCATGTGTGTTTGCAAACACATGTATATATGTATTTACATATGACTGTATAACTGTTTAGATTTTTTTTCTTGTAGCAGTTTAAAAAATGTTCCTAGTAGATTAAAGTTTATAACCACCCTCTTATTGTTCCTTTTGCTTAAAGAACACTTTACATTTCCCTTAGTACTGGTATGTGGTTAACAATACAGCTTTTATTTCACTGTTATTTTTGAAAGTTATCCTTATTGGGCAATTTTCAGAACTTTGAAAATATCATTTCCTTCTCTTCTGTTCTTCATCGCTCATTGTTGCTGCTGGTATCAACTCTCAGTGGGACTTGTTGCTCATTTAAAGGTAATATTTTTTTTCCAGATGGCTTATAACATTTTGTTATTGATTTTCAACAGCTGATACTGTCATGTGCCTAGATGTAGTTTTCTTTCCTTTTTCTTGTTTGGTATTTATCAATTTCTTGAATCTGTGACTTGATGCCTTTCATTAGTTTTAGACAAAATATCAACTATCATCTCTTTAGATATCACTTTTCTCCTTTGCTCTGGCAATTCATATATAACTTTTTAACTATAACCCATATGTCTTCTAATATATTTTATTGTATTACACCTTTCAGTCTCTCACTACATCAATCTGTGTATTTTCTTCTGACATACCTCTCAGTCTACTAAATATTTTCACATTTTTTATTGTCAACAATAGCTACTGAGCTCTATATTTTATCTACTATATTTTTCAATACTAGACTTTCCATGTAGTTCTTTTTATAGTTTTGAGTAGTCTGGAAAATTTCCCAATATTATGTTTAATTTGATTGATTGTTAAGCATTGTTATTTTAATATACACTGCTGATAACTCTCTTATCTGGATCCCCCTGTGAGTTTGTTTCTTTTTTATTGTTTTGTCTTTTACTTTTGGCAAGTTTTGTTTTCTATGTCTGATTAGTTTGACTAAACTCTGGAAATTGTGTACAAACAATAATGAAGTTCATTTGAGGATCTGAATGATATGAATTTACTTCCCCAAACTGTAAACTAACAATAATAAATCTGTTAAAAAATATAGTGTTTCCTTGAAATTCAGATAGACTGTGGATCAAGTATGAACTTACCAGGTTAGGTTTGATTACTAGAATCAGCTATAATTCAACATTCAGGCTCTGATTCATTCTCTGAATTAAAATTGACTATTAATAGAAAAAAATGGTATTGTTATAGTATTCATTAAAAGAGGATGTGAACTGTAGTATTCATTCAAAGAGCACTTCAATAAGTGATAAATATCAAAGTGTGAACAAATATATAAAAATACCAACACTCAAAACCAACCCTGTGTGAAACTTAAGAAAAAAAAATAACTAACACCATTTGAATTAACAATGGTTATTGAAATTATTATATTTAGCTCTAATTAATGTATGTTTGCTTTTACCATTTTAATCCACAGAAGCAAGACACTTCTAAATTTATCTTAATTAAAGCTGATTGGGTGCTTTCAAAAAGAAAAGAGACTATAGTTACAAAGAAGCAGAATCCTCTCTCGAGACCAGCAATTCTCTAAGCTTCGCTCATATCCTTCTTTTCTATTGACAGGACACAAATAAACGTGATGGAAAACGCCAGTCATTTCTTTAGGTTTTATAAATAAATGACAGGCCATTTCACAATCTTATTTTTAGACTAAAGGCTACTTAGTGGGAACTTGATAAATTAATTATTGAAAGTAACCACAATAATATTATAAATTAAAACTAGCATATTTCTTAGTATATGACAGCCAGAAATTTGTCAGCAACATCGTAAGCATCTAGTACACTCAAGCAAATGCCGGGGACTGTAATTCCAGTTCTCAGCATGGGCACCTATCAGTGAGGGACCTGAATTAACTGGCTATAGGGGTCAGTGTTATATTCTTACATTCATAGCAATGAGATTAGTGCATTCTATAGTATATAATTATTAATAATTACATTAAAACTTTAAATGTTTACAGATCTTAATAAAAATTGATAACTTTATATATCTTGAGAAACTTTAAAATATCTAAATAATTTGAGTCAAACAAGAGATTTCCTCTTTTCACCCACCCCTTCCAAATCCTGATAATCTTATCATACTCTCACCCATCCCAGACGGGGAGAGAATTATAGTTTCTAACAATTTGGTATATACGTTTCTAGAAATTATCCCCATCACTAATATAATTATGTGTCAAAAAAACCTTTATTTCTCAATAAATAGCCTTCTATACATATTGTCCAGTTATTTACCCATTTTTATTATACCTCTTTTCGATCCCTGTGCTTTCAACTTGCTTAATCATAAAAACCACCGGGAATATTTTGCTTTCTTCACCCTTGCTTTTTCATCAACAAATATACGGAGTGCCTGTTATAACCCAGGATATCTTATAGTTATGCAGGAAACATTAGTCAGTAAAAGATCAAGATCCTTCCCTTCAAATAGTTTTTATAAGTTGGAGAGTGAGACAGACTAAAAATTGTGTGTGTGTGTGTGTGTGTGTGTGTGTGTGTGTGTGAGAGAGAGAGAGAGAGAGAGAGAAGAGAGAGAGAGAGAGAGAGGAGGAAGTCAATTGGCTTCAATTGCTAAATGAAAAATAAAGCCAGTAAAGCAGGAAGAGGGATAGAGAGTGCTGGAAGGAGGACGGCAGCAGAAATAGTATTAATTTTGAGTATGATGAACAGGGCAGGTATCATTTAGAAAATGTGAAATCTGAGCAAAGCCCAAAAGAGGTGACGAAAGGAGTCCTGTATCTGTATCTGATGGGAGTGGAAGAGAATTATGGGCAGAATTACAACCCGTGCAAAGGTCCCGAGGCACCAGTTTGCCAGGCTCCTCTGACACAGAGCGAGGTCATCGCTGTGCCCAAGTAATGTGAAGGAGTGAACAAAACGTGGTGAAGGGCTCGTTGGAAGGATACTGGCTTTTAGACTAAGATAGTCAGAGAACTATAGAAAAGTTCTGAGTAAAATACTGATACAAATTTGATTTAAGTTTTACTAGAATTATTCCGACTGCTGAGGAAGAACAGATTTTAGGTGAGCTGGTAAGGAGGAAAACAAAAGATGTTTCAATAATACAGTTGTGAAATAATAGTGGTTTGGACGTAGAGGTACTGGAGCTGGTGAGGAGTGGTCAGATGCAGAATATGCTTTTGAAGCATAGAAGATTTGTCACCCCAAATATGCCCCTTTCATATAAGGAGATTTTAGCTGAAGGCAACTGAGAAGCAGAAGAATAGCTTTCTGCCCTCCCCTTATCTGCCTAACAGCAAAACATAAATTTATAAAAGTAACCCTCCTCCCTTTCCTACCAGGAAGGACAAAGCTAATCACCAAAGACAACTTTAGACCCTTTTTAGCCCAGAGATGGCACATGGCACCAGAGGAATCATAACAGACTTTGCTAACTAGGCATAATCCACCATTAGTTTCCCCCCACATAGAGAGGCAATTTAGTGTTAGATTGGATATGGAGTATGGAAGAAAAAGAGGGTTTTAGCATTACTTTAAGTTTGTTGGCCTCATAAACTGAAAGGCACAGATATCAACACCTGGGATTGTAGGGAAATGTTGCAGAAGCTTGGTAGGTGGGTGACAAGATTATCTGGCATCCAATTAAAAACAAGAAATTAGTTATACAACTCTGAGGTTTCAGGGAGACATACCAGTTACGGACCTACATTTGGAAGTTATCAGCGTGTGGATGGTATTTAAAACCATTTCTGCAACTGGATAAGATCACTAAGGAAACAAAAAGGCTGCGAATATTATTTGCAAATGTGTCCCCAATTCTTTCCTCTCCTTCAACCTATGCCTTTTCTAATGTGACTCCACAGTTCCTTCTATCAAGAGGTGGCATCTCCTCAAACTCCTCTGACTGTAGGCTAACCTTGTGATGTGCTTTTGGCCAAGAGATTGCAATAGAACTGTCAAGTCAGACCTCTAGACACGTTCTGGGTTTCTGATTTCTCTTTTGCAAGCTTGCCACTGTCACACAAACAAGAAACCAGGCTAGTCTGCTAGATGCCAAGAATCGTGAGATGCAGTCACCTCTATCATCTAGCTTAACTAGCTTTCCATCCTCCAGAAATGTGAGTGGGGCTGTTCTCACCAACCACCCAACGGACGACACTCCAGCTGAACATGTACATGTGAGCAAAGAGTAACTTTGACAGAGACAGTTCCAGATCCGGAGAACCACTCAGAGGACATATGGGTTCCTGAGCAATAATAAATACTTACTCTTTTAAGCCACTGAATTTTGGGGTCGCTTATCATTCCAGATCATTATAAAAATGAATGAAGGTCTCCTGAGGGAACTCCCCTTGTCAAGGGAGATGAAAAGAAAACAAACAAACAAAAATAAGAGAGAGCAGCCAGTAGAACTGGGGAAAAAAAAAGGTTTTCATGGTATTCTTAACCTGGAAAAAGTATTTCAAAAGAAAGAGAGTTATTGGCTCGGTCCAGTACTATGCCGCCAGAACAAGTCGGATGAGGGCTGCGAGCTGGGCGTTGGGTTTAGTAACGCAGAGGATGCCGACAGCCTCATTTCAAAGACGCTTCCTTAACCATGTTGACAGAATGAGAACAAGGAGAATTTTATGAAAGACACTGAAGACTACACATGAATTATAAATTGTAAAATTTCAAAATTCTAGATAGTCTCCTTTCAGCTGAATATGAATGTGTTTTGGAATAAGCAATTGTATAACCTTATTAGAAGATATTAGAATAAACAGAACCATTAATTAAACCTTTAAATTACTGATAGAGATAGATTTCTACTCTTTATATACACAAAAAGGAAAACGATAAAATCCAAGCCTTATTTTGCTGTGTTAACCATTATATATGTGACTAACACTGTACACACTCCTTTCTCACAAAACCAAATGACAGTTTCATGTGTGATTGTACACCAGAATGTAAATAGATTCCAAAGAAAAATGTGAAAGGAATTTTTTAACAGAGTATTTTTAAGGGCATAAAACATTCTTTACTTATTTTGACCGATTATTTACATTAAAGATAAAACTTCTTTGTATTAAAAATAGTTTTCTAGACTCATTGGTGTTTACTAATAGGCTCTAATTTTTTTGAAAGTGAGAACAAACGGCAGATTACTTAGGCAGATGTTTTTTAGTGATGTTTGCTGATCCTCACATGAGATTAAGAAAGGGAAAGATAAATTCTGAGTGTTCAGCCTTGAACTCTTGTTGCCCAGGAGGCCATGTTTATCTTCCTCGCTTCCTGTTGCCCCCATAGGAACAGAGAGCATGATGCTGTGGGCCTCTCACTTGACTTTTAACTTAGGTTTGAACAGAGAATACTGAGGTACTCCTGGTAACCTTCGTGCACCCAAGCCTAACGGTGGTCAGAAAGAATTACAGCCACTTCAAAGTGATTAAAAGCAGTTCTGCGAAGAGGGTCAGAGTCATCCTAATTGTGCCCCAGGGAAAAAACTGCTTTGATGGGTACTTAGAATTACTGTGAAGTAAAAGTGACTACGCTGGCCCTCTCAGCTGGCTTCACTAAGTAGAAATGAATAAAGTCTCAGGGACTCAGGGGAGAGAATAAGCTGAATAGTAAGTATAAGCATTGATCTCTTGATCTCTTGAGGCAAACCCCTGCAGAACAGGATGCAAAAACAAGTCATGTGATTTCAACTTGAGTGACCTCACTGCATTAAAACTAAATTAGACCAACGTCAATGAGCCTCAAGAAATAGATGTCCTTCTAAAGAGAGCAATAGTTTAATTTATAACACTGCCTAAAGGTTTCTCTGCTAAAAATAATCAACTAGAATAGATCTAATGTTTTCTTTTTAATTTAAAATAACATCAAATGAATGTGATAACTGACCAGTAGTGATTACGTGTTTTGAAAGCACACGGTATTTATTTCCCGAAGCTATAGGAAAATGTAAAATTTGTTTCTCGATTGTATTCCTACACTTAACTTACTGCCAAGCAATGAATTAAAACTAAGAAGCCCTGATGTAAATAGCTTTGTTGGTCGACATTCCCTCTATTAGTGATAGTTTCCATTCTGACCTAGATCTTTATTACTTAATATAGTTACTTAAATGTTGCTTTGTTCTAAACTCAAGATGTTTCAGAAATTACATAAACTAGCAGAAACTATACCTGATATTTAACTATAATGAGTCAAAACTGATCTAATTCAAGAATGTTCTTTTGTATAATCACCTTGATTCAATAATATTTTAAATGGTCCTAAAAATATATTACATTTTTTAAATTCAGTTTATTAAAAATTCACCAGTAATGCTAATTATACACTATAGTTAATTTTGAAAAAATAAAATAAAAATAGAATTACAAATGTTAGAGACACTGAGATTGTTGTATCAGTTTTGTCTTTAAAAGTAAAATTTAATTTTGTAAGAATCTTTTTTTTATTTTACATTTTACAAAGTAATAGTGTCTTAAAATAAAAATTACTTCTAATTAATACTTAAGGTATAAAATCATATTCTTAAGTATTATATGTATGTACTTTAGGAAAACATTTAAATGAATAATGAAAAAGTAATGTGTAGGTGGCTTTTTCATCTTATTTTAATTATTTAGAGATAAATAAGAAGTATAAATGGAGAGACTGAAATGAATTACAATTGGATATGTAAATAAAGAAATATTGACAGGCAATTGGAACATGACTGTTGCAAATTATCACTTATTTCATGTTATCACATAGCAACACATTTTTGTTGTTTTTTAACTACTTTTCTAGAAGGCTAAATAGGAGTGAATGTTTTAGTGTTAAAAAAAACCTGTAGTTTTATAGAATTATAACATATTATAATAATTATAAAAATTATAAAATGCTTGTTTTCTGCGTTCTCTATTGACTATGCAACCTCTCATTTGTTTGTTTATTTCTCAGCAAGTGCTAACAGGATAATACTATGTTGAATGGAATATGTTACTTTCTTTCCTCCTCAAATTTTTACTCCTTGTTGACTGCTACTGGAAGACTACCATATGGTGTACAATAAAGGTTTCATTTCAGCATGCTACAATATGTTGTATTAAAACCAGAAGGAAAGGAAACTTAGCTATAAAGGTCATAAAATTGTTGGAATGTACCACAGTGAAAGGAAGTTGTTACTAAGTCATCTCATGAATATAATGATATACATTTCAATATGTGCACTAAATGAAATAGATTTAAAAAGACGCCTTCCTTATGCAAAAGAAAAAAAAATCATAATAAAACAAGCAGTATGGCAAACTGGGTATTTAAGTCTCAAAAGAAACATATTTTAAGAGCTCAAGTCCATTCACACATTCAGTGAAATGTATTGATTACCTACAGTACCGTAACCACCAGGCAAAAAGATGTACAGACGCAGATTCCATTCTCCGGGGGCTTATAATCTACTAATGGTGTTGTAGACATATAATCAAATAACCATAAAAAAGGCAGCAGGTTCTATTTTTAGAAGACATTTGAAAATAATGTTCTCTGGGCCCCGAGAAGAAAGCACTTAACTCTGCATAATAATTCAAAGAAGACTTCTCAGAGGGACGATCATTTCAGCTACGATTTTTCTTTCCATTATTCAGATCTTCCCCAAAGCCCAATCTATACGTCCATAAGTTTGACCTAAATAAATAAATAAATAAATAATAAATAAATAAATAAATAGATAGAAAGGTTTCACCGCCTCTCCTCGTGCCCCCATGATCCATTTCCACAGAGCGGCCAGTGATCTTCTCAAAACATCATTCAAAACAAAGCCATTCTTTGGCTTCCAGTCTGTAGGCACGGGCTATCACGATCCATCAAGCTGGACGTGTGTTGTGTTCTTAATGGCTCTGTGAACTCAACTCAGATCACTCCTCAGTAAACTTAGTGTTTACTCCAGACATGTCTCCGCTGCCCTTGTATGTCATGTATTCAACAGCACTTCGTTAAGATTTTCAAATACCTTCATTCTTCACTTTATTCCCGTATCTACGAAACGTGATCATGGGAACGAAAGGCCTTTCCTAACCCCCCTGTGGGAAAGTGCATCTCTGAGCTCACTGTGCTATGATAAAAAAAAAAAAAAAAAAAAAAAAAAAAAAATTGATCTTCATCCCCAGCTTCTGGCGCAGAACTCCTAAAGCCCATGGAAACTCCTGAGAGTTGAATGGTTTCCTTCAAGCCAGGGAGGGGCTGGTCCAGAAAGGCTAAGCCATGATTCCAGGGTTGGAACTTTCACCTTTAACCCCAACTCCCCGGGACGAGAGAGGGAGTAGAGATTGTGGTCAATCACCAATGGCCAGTGACTGAATCAAGCACGCCTACATAATGGCACCTCCATAAAAACTCCAAAATATCAGGGTTCACAGGGTTTCTGTATCGGTGAACCCATTGAACGTGCTGGGAGGGGGTACACCTGGAAGGAGCACAGACGCTCTGGGCAACCCACTCGCCACACTTAGCTCACCCTAGACATCTATTCCATTTGGCTGCTCAGAGTTCTATCCTTTAAGATAAGCAAACTTAAGGGAAGTGTTTTCCTGACTTCTGTGAGTTGTTCTAGCAAATGATTGAATTTAAGGAGGAGGTAATAAAAATTCCTGATTTAGAGTGTTAAAAAATTCAATTGAATAAATTTAAAGATCAAATTTGGCTTTGTTCAACCAATCTGGGATCGGGCAGCATCCCTTCTAGCAAACAGAAATGAGCTCCAAAGAGCTGAAGAAATGGAAAGGCTTTTAAGGGCAGAAAAGTGGTGGGACAAGGAAGTCATAAACAAAAGAAAGAAGTGTATCAGGCAAGGTTCCAGGACAGTGGGACTTAAGGTAGAAAGTGTAGCTCTGGTATCTATCAGAATTTGGCAAGATTTCCCATTAAGTTTTATTTTACTGTCTTGTTGGCCGTTTAGGGGAACTGCTGTCAGCAGGTTCCTGGCGGGGCCCTTGGAGTCTTGTTAACTGTGGGCCTGGAGGCATCCTTCGTGGGCAGGTGTGATGGCATCCTAGCTGATGTTGAAGAATTCGTATAGGGCCTTGGAGGACAATCTCTTTTCCAGGGTCCTAAGTGATTACAATTGAGAGACTGATTTCTGGGCCAGCCTTTTGACCCCTAGGAGGGCGTAATGCAGGAGGCCTAGATATTATTTTGTTTCTGGCTCTGAAGCTGTTGGAGCTTTAAGGCCAAGAGCCCTGTGGACTCTGTTTATGGTCTTGCTCCAAAATCCTTTCAAACTATTCAGCTGTAGTCACAAGTGCAGTCCAACTAGTAGCTTCCCACCTTATTTTATGCATTTTTATCAATCTATTAATCGCAGGAGATAAATCTTTTACAAATTGAACAGCTAGAGCAGGTTAGGTGACCTTATTTATGGTGTGGAACTTGAAATGCCATAAGAAGAGAGCTTCCAAACCGGCTCTAATGTCTGCCACAGATTTATCTTTCTTTCGTTTGCATATTTGAATAACAGAACAATCAACATGGGCAGGGAAGACGCTAAAAATGGCTTTTAAAAGATCAGTTGTTATATTGAGAGTGTTCTCTAGTCCATGTTGAAAACTGAGAATCTCAAAAGCACCCTAGGGGTTTGCCATTTCGCTGCCTGTGTTTGTTTTTGAGCATCACTAGGTCCTACTAACATGTGCCACAAGCTGATAAAGATCTAGCAGACTGGGGGCACAGGCCCAAATAATGCTTGTCTCTTCAGCGTGAAAAGGTGGTTCAGACAAAGAATAAGGCATAAATACTCAGGTAAAGAAGAAGAGAGGGGAGCAGTAGGAGTCACACCGGTCCTATTGTCTTTATATTAGGCGTTTCTTGTGTCTTTAATTTTTCATTAGCCTTTTTAACAAATATTTCCATGAAGCCATTTTGGAATCTTAAAGTCTTGGAAGTGGGTGTATACCAATGAAAATAAGTGTCCCACTCTGTTTGTTTGACTGGGGAACTTTTACTTCCAGTTCTTAAAAAAGCAATCTTGCCTAATTGAAATATTCCCTATAATGGCCATTGTAAATTTAGGTGGCTTTTAGTAAGATTTTTCATTTTGGTACATACCTATGGCTTCTGGGACTGAAAATAAGCAGCTATTCCAGAAGATGACATGACTGTTTCTTGGGAACTTAAAGATCCCATTCTTTTTTAGCTAAGCCTTCGCGTGTCTCGGAGCCAAGCTAATACCTACAGAAGTTGTGCACTGAGCTGGAGATCATCATCTTGAGGTTGGCGGGTCCTGGTGTCAAATTTTAGGTAAAAGTACTTTGTCTCCCACGGACCCACAATGACCACTGATATTTTTGTCTTGGTCATCACAGAATCCCTGAAACTGAAACACTACTTTGTATATATTAGACATGCAATAAAATTTGCATATTAATGAATGAATGCATGACTGTTTTGGGGGAATGAATATATTTCTTTTATCATTGGTCACATGGGATATAATGGATATATCAAAAAACAAGAATATGTTTTGCAAAGTTGCATTAGTCTAGTTAAATATTAACAAATGAAAAATGAGAAATGAGATATTTTGCAAACCAACTAACAAAGAATCAAAACTAACACAAAAATCAAACTAGGGGAGCCAAATATCTTTGAGTAAAATTACATTACGTGTGTCCTAAAAGCTGTTCTTTTCATTTTGAGATTTCCGAAGTTGATTTTTTTTTGCCCTGAAATAAAAATGATGTGTCCTTTCTCCTTGTTTGCTTATAAGCTGTAAGATCTAAGTATCCCAGCAGGTTTTAGTTGCAAATATGAAAGAAGTAAATTTCCCCCATATGGTTTTTACATGATCCATATGAGGGTAATCAAACAAACCAGCTAGGGAAATGAAAGGGATCAGTTGGAGACTTTCTCTTGCTCCAACCAAACAGACCAGTTCAAACAGTATGCTTCCACGAAATGGCATTTTCCAAAACTGGCTTTTCCTCCTGAAAACTAGACTATCATCTTTTATAAAAATGGTATGTCTTTTAAAGTATTAAGACAATTTGCTTTATGTATAAGGTATATTTAAGTGTGTTAACTAAGATATTTGTAAAACATCTCTGTTACCATTTTTGTTGCCAAATTGCCTCCGCAGCAGACCAAAGCCTAACAATAGCAAAACTTGATTTGAATTCTTCATTTCCAAGTGAATTTCCTCTGCTGTTCTGACCACCTACAGAGGCTTTTAACAGAAAATACCAACTTAAGTCACAATATCTAAGACTGTAGTATTTTCACATATAGAGTTGGAATAGTTTACTATATAAATAATTTACAAAGTCTGTAATTAAAAATATTGTACTTTAGGAGAGGAAAAATAATTTTTCACCTCCTCTGTAGGTTCTATGGCCAAGGCTCCCTTCTATTAAAAAAGACAGATTAACAAGAGAGAAACAAACAGAAGTCTAATAATATGTATACCTCAAGTATACATTGGTGATATCCTATCAATGGCAAAAGCCACCATCTTAAACACAATTTTAGCTAAAGACAAAAAAATTAGGTTGGGGTGCGGGGAGGCCAGTCATGGGAGGTCACCAGGAAGAGCATGGTTAACAAGGGCATTCGTGGTACGCATTATTTCAGTTGGTCCTTATTCACTGATGAGTTTCTGGAGATTTAGTCATCCTTCTCTTTCTGGTTCAGAAAGGGAGACACCCTTAAAAATGGAGACTTCCATTATAAATATCAATTCCCCTCACAAAAGGACAACTTCTACTATTTCCAAAAATTCTCCTGTGTTTGCTCCTTAAAAATAATCAGCTCAGAATAATCCTTATGCTCAAAAGGCATATTTTAGAGTGATATATTCTGCTACCCTACCGTACCAATATTGATTTCCTATTCTTGATAATTATACTGTGGTTACATAAGGTGTCAACATTAGAGGAAACAGAATGAAGAAAATAAGAAACTTTTGTGTACTATTTTTGCAACTTTTCTAAAATTAGTTGGAAATAGAAGTTTAAGATATAAAGAGAAAGATAATTTTAGCTTTCATCTAGATAATTAACAGACTATGATATAAACGATAAGTAAGGAAAAAAAAAAATATGCCCTAAAAGAGGATCATGGCTAGAGAAATTTATTTAGGTAAATCAAGTTTTCATAAAGCTTTTACACTTCCACTTTTGATCAAGACAGAGTATGTTACCAGACTGGCTTCCTTACCATAAACAATTATGAAAATGGAAAAAAATATGAGATAACATTTTAGGACATTAAGTTTTCATAAAGCTTTTACACTTCCACTTTTGATCAAGACAGAGTATGTTACCAGACTGGCTTCCTTACCATAAACAATTATGAAAATGGAAAAAAATATGAGATAACATTTTAGGACATTAAAAAAAAAAAACAGGCAGAACATGACTGTGGCTCTTGGAAAATGAAAAATCCATAAGAAAAGCCCCATGATTTATCCAACTCTCTGATTAGGGGAGAATATCTAACTGTGGCAGAAATGAAAGTGATCAGAGCTTTTGAAGAGGCTAGAATTTGTAAAGCCAGGTCCTCAAACAGGAACGTGTACAGAGAAAACCCATCAGAGTCTGAATGGGGATTTACACTAGGTTCTTGGGTAAAGTCTGGGCTGGTCGTGTGCAGGGTGAGATTCTGTAAGTCCTAGGAGAGCATATACACTTTGGGGTGGAATGCTGCACAAATGTAACAGAGATCACACAAGATAGGTAGGTAGACATTGAATTTGAAGCCCAGCTAGAATAGAGAGGCACTGTAATACTCTTCAAAAATTTAATTTAGACACCAGAAGAAAAGCCATATATTAATATTAAAGACCTTACCGAAAGATTGACACAAAGTGAAAACAGATCTCTTTCATGAAAGAATAAAACCAAGCCTAACCAGTAATTTAACAGTCTGCTGGAACAACATTCAACATCATTCAAAGAAGGTGATATAATCATGGTTCCATACAAGATATCGATCAGAATGTCCAACATAAAATAAAAATTACTAGACATGTGAAGAAGCAGAAATGAAGCAGAGGGGGCTATTCAATACAAATCAAGCCCAAGAAGATCAAAGTTTTTTGATTCAGAGACAAGGATTTATAAACAGTTATAATAAATATGTTAAAGAATATTTAAAAAGATAAATGAGTGAAAAATATGCTCTATCTCAGAGAAACAGGAAATAAAAATGTTGAAACTATAGAAATGAAAATATAGTATCCGAAGGAAAAATTTACTAAATAGTCATAAAATAAATCATTCCCTGGCAATAGGAAAACAGAGAAATGTTAATATTCATAAATCATGTTTTCCCAGGTTCATAGTTAGATAACTTTCTTCTCTATTTTAAATTAAGTCAAAAGAATGGGTGCATGTAATTTAACATAAGTTTAACCTCTCTTTTGAGAAGAATGCTGAGCAGCATGTATTCTCATGCATGCAAAAAAAAAAAAAAATTCTCCTGGCTTCTCAGATTTTATGTTTGATTTGTGTTTACTCTTGATCAGCATATTTCCTTCCAGATATACCTCATTTCTCCAATTTCTAATCCAGATATTATAGAGCTAGGTTTCACAGATTCACATTTAGTATTATCTTAGGAAACATTTACATGTGTCAAAGAAATAGTCAAATACCAAAGCAGACGGTGAGAATAAACAAAACAAAAACAATACATTTTAAATTTACGTATTCCTTCTCCATTCAAATACATACTTTTCAGTGCCTCAGTGCAGAAGATTCTCCCTGCCCCCACCACTCTGGAATTTAAAAGATGCATGAGACAAGCTGTGCCTTTAATGAAGTCCTTTAGATTTAAGTATATTATTTAAGTATATGTAGTATAGATAGAAACTGTATCACTACTACTTAACATATTGTAGCGAGGTGAAGTACTAGAAACAAAATTAGCTAGTTAACATCTCAGATCCTGTAAGAAATAAATCCAATAAATTAAAAAAAAAAAAAAAGTTTGCCAAGGAGAAAAAGTGTACAAATAAGCTGTCTCCTCAGGGCTTCAAAAAAAAATGTTCCCTGGCATTGATAATTTGAAAACCTGACATACATAATTTGGCAAAAGTCGATGGCATTTAGCAATAAGCACAATTTTGTAAAAGATTGACATTTATTTTTCAGCTCTTATATATTGTTACATTGAGTTTCCAGGTGACTCTAAATTTACTTAAAAGTTTTGTGAGTCATATACACAAAATAAACTCATTGATTCAACTCAATTTAAATTTCCATGTGAAGTCACTAGAGAAATATTTTTCAAATTTCAAATACACACACAGGTATACACATGTATATACACACACACATGCACACACACACACATCCTAAGAGTTGAATAAAAAAATTCTGACATGTAATCAATCTCTCTTCCATTGGCTCTTCTATACTAACTATGCACCATTTTTCTCATTGCCTGGATGTAGTCATTACTTTACACAACATGTTTTTTTTTTTTTGTTTTTTGTTTTTTTTTCCAATGAAGCTCCAGTTGTTTATCAGGTCCTAATAACATATGTAATAATATATTATTTCGCTCTATTTTTTCTAATGAGTTTCCAGCTGAAACCCATTCAAACTTTCATGACAGCTGCACTATATTGTGTGCTTTCTTGCTCATCATATTATATTTAATAGTCATATCATGTCTTGCAAATTTATAACATAAAAAATGTTTGCACAGGATGTAAGCTGTTTCTCTTTCATTATGCTGTTGTAGTTTTTAGCATAACTTTATAAATAAACATTTAAATTAGCAATTAAGGACTATCAGTGAGGTTATCTTAATTGAATATAAAATGTGTAAGTTTCAGTGGAAAGGAGAAATGTTAAACTTTAAAATTTAACTCTATAAATGTTGTATCAATTTAGTAAAGTGTTAATATGAATGTTTTTATAGCTGTTCTGATTACTATCACTAAATAACAAAATATTCCAAAATTTCTGGCATAAAACATTTTATTTTCACAAATTTTAACAGGGAACTAAAAATTCCTATTTCCTCTCTCCTACATCTGGAACCTCATCTGAAATCTGAAATCACCTGGAGACCGCTTCATTCACATGTTTAGTGCTCAGCCTAGAATAATTCAAAGATTTAACTCAGCCAAAAATTTTAAAGAGCATCTTTTCAAAGAACATAAGGCTTTGCCATGTGGCTTGGGTGCCTCACAGCGTGTCAGCCTCAGGGGAGTCGAACGCCTTACATGGCAGCTGAGGGCCACAGAGCCACAGAATGAGCATTACTACAAATAAGGTGAGAGTTGCATGTCCTTTGACTTAGC
Source organism: Pteropus medius (assembly GCF_902729225.1). NCBI lineage: Eukaryota > Metazoa > Chordata > Mammalia > Chiroptera > Pteropodidae > Pteropus > Pteropus medius. Next base: position 9,430,287 of record NW_024348304.1, read on the forward strand.
CTTGGAAGTCACAGTGTTAGCTTCTGTCATACCTTATTCCTTGAGAGAGTTTTCAGTCCATTCACACACAAGGGCAGGAGACAGAGACGCCACCTTTCAACGATGGTAGTGTCAAAGTATTTAAGGCCAATTTTTAAAAAAATGCTATGATTTCTAAAAATTATTTGCTTTACATATTGCAAACACAAGCTGTGGAAAACTGTCTAAATAGTAGAACATTTAAAACTGATATGGAATCTCAAATTATAAATTCAATCTCTCATATTTACATGTGAGAAATCTAAAGACTAGAGAAGAAAAATTACTCATCTATGGATGAGTAAAAAAATACATGATACATAGGTAGAGATATGACAGATGACAGACAGAGACAGTCAGACTGACTGGCAGAGCAGGCACAGGGTGGGATGGGGCAGCATCTGGCATGGGCAAGCATTTCCACCATGAAGTCAGGGTAGAGTCCAGAGAAAAGAAAACTTGAGCTTGAAGAAAGAATAGTAGAGGAGGTTTCGAGAAACACTGTAAGAATGAAGACTTAGGGAAAATGTCTGAAATATAATCATATGATGTCGAGAAACAGAAAACTGTTCAGTATAGCTAAAGCTTACAGATGAAATGGCAGTGGGAGCAGAGGTCCAAGTGGGCATTGGTGGTCACCACTAGTCTAACAGAAAATGCAGACCTTTTCTGTGTAACCCGTGATTCTGCTGTCAAGTATATCATTTAACCACATCGTAACATCTGTATTTTGAGCAAATTCTATTTACATTGTGATCCACTAAAATCCAAAGGTTATGCTGAGCACACTTATTTGTTTCCACAATGCCTGAGACTCCCAGTGAAGGAGTCAATCTGCAGTGCTTCATACCTCCCACAGTAGTAAACTTCCATTAACATGCATATCATATATCTTAATAATCAAAACAATCAACAGAGTAAGTGTCCACATTTTAATAACCGGATATACTAATCACATTACTCCCAAAGTCATGGCCAAGCCATTGTTTAAATTCTAAAATAATACAAACCATGAATAAAAATCATTAATATGTGGTTTCTCTGTTATTTCTCATTTTCGTTGGATACCCAGACATTTTACGCAAGCAAAAATATTGGTCAACTTTGCAGACATAAATGTAGAGAGAATTACTGAAATAAAAGTTGTTACTATCCACACAAATATTGTCCAGGATAAGTGCAGCATAAATGAACAGAATATGAGTATCTCAATTCTTCTTTCAAATAGTGACCCATCTAGCTCCTCTTATCTGATTCAATGATCAGAAAGTAATCTCCCAATTTTAAAATAATTCTCATGTAGATCTGCTGACAGAAAGAGAGAGAGAGAGAGAGAAAGAGAGAGAGAGAAAGAGAAAGAGAGAGAGAGAACACATCAGTCATGTGACTATTAGTGTTCTGGTCCATTTACAATTTTATTTATCAAGGTATGATAGTGAATTGGAATGATGATCAGATTAATTAAAGGATATAGTTAAAATGCCCCTGCCCCAAGAAAGAACTCACTCTCCTATGTGCACACAAAACAAAGTTTTCAGGCATATAAAGTTCCCTTGAATCTTGGTAAGTATATCATAATAATATCAACTTTTATAATTTTCTTGAGAACCATCCAATTTTCCTTGTCAATACAACTTTTGATCATATGCCTGTTTAAATGTAAAATTCTATAGCACTTAAAATATTATCTAAATATACTCTCTATCCATTTTTCCCAATTTGTAGGTTATACCTTCCCTTTACGTTCTTACCAGTCACTAGTAACCTCTTGTCATTAGTTCATGATATCTCATCCAAAACTGATTAAAACCAGCTTTTTTAACTTAGGAGTTATTTTTGTTTCATCTTTAACTAAAGAATATTTTTAATTCCAATTTTTATTCTGCCCTTATAGAATGATTTGTTTATAAAGAAAAGGATACTTGTTACTCAGTGCTAGTAAATGCAATACACTGCCATCAATATTTAAACTATTATTTTGTCCTACTCAAATATTGGTGTAGATGTTCACAGATTTGCATATAAAGCAATTTGTCACAACCTTGTTTGCAATAGCAAAACCAAAACAAACAAAAAAAAGAAACAGTCAAATCATTACACTATATCAATGGAATAAAATATTACATATATATTAAAAAGAATGAAGTATACCTAAAGGGAAAAATATGGATATAGAAAAGGTGTTAAAAATATCATATTGCTAAACAATATATTTAAGATATGTAAAGGAAGGACATTGGTCCATTCACATAATCTTACTAGACACACATATAATAAAATAATTCTAATCATACCTATTTACTATTTATTGTATTCATCTATACAGTGATGCCATCTATAGAGTGATGTCATATCTTCATTATAAAATTTAAAATATCCTACACTGGCCATTGGGACATTTCTCATACACATAAATGATTATAATTTCTTCAATCTTACCCAAGCAAAAAGAATGTTTTGTTTGACCAGAATCGGGGGAAAAAAAGAACAGTAATATATCTTCAGAAAGTTTGCCACAATGGCTATTACTTCCTGATTCTCTTCACCTGGACTCTATGTCATCATGCTGTTGATGTCTTCTTTTGTGTCACAGAAAATACTGTATCTATATATTATATATAAATATGAATAAACAGTCAAAATTCCTTTGAAATACCTCTTGTTACCAAATGCTCTTATTCTGAAGGTTGGATCAGTGAAGTAACACTTAAAATTTGAGGTTGATATCTTGGAAGATTCAAAGTCTAACCCTGTCACTAAAGACTACTAAAATGAACTATATAAACTTCCAAAAAGTTGCATTTTTTCCCCAAAGTAACTAAAATCAGCATAAAATAAGGTTCTCGTTGTTACCGTTCAAGGTCAAATAACAACTGTCCTGAAATTTTATGTCATCTATATAGGTTTTAAAAGCATTAACCTCCCAATCTGAACTCTTTCTTTCTTCTAATTACTTCTTTTCAACATTCCATAAAGTTACATAGTGGATACACTGATATCAATTATTAAAGTTCATATAATTGTGTTCAATATTTCATTATAATTATAATAAGCTCAACATTTTTAAATTCCAAAGCTATAAATGGAAAGTTTAATTACCATGATATTTAAAATTGGACACATTGCTTCTTCATCTCCCAACAATATTAAATTTATCAGGCTATTTATCCTATAATGCATTTACTTTCCTAAGCCCATAAAATTTAATATAAAAATTTTAAATAATATTATACATTAAAAAAATTATGTAAGTGTTCTTGAACCTCGAAAAAAGCTAAAATATTTTAAGAAATTTTTCATAATTAATTTAATTGATGGAATTGTTTTCTTGACACTTTCGTAGTTGTTCAAGTAAGACTATAGTTAAGAGTATCATTATAATATAATATTTCCATAAATAAAAGTAGCCTCGATGCTCTTCAAAGTACAAATGAAATTAAGTTACCAAACTTCACCAAGAACTAATTTTATAATCTTGGCATGGTTTGAATATTACAGAAAAATTGAAAATGGCAAAAGTAATGTCATTATATTTAATGTTTTTATAAATATAAGTTGGTAAATTCAAGAATGTTTTGATAAGTGCACGTTGTCTCTTTTGAAGGTTTTGCTGATGTTTTCAACAGAAAGTCATGGTGACACCAGACACAGTGTATGGAATAAGAAAATATATTCATTCTCTTTTGATGATCTCCATCATCCTTTCTATTAGCTATATATAAGTGCTTTTTATCTTACAAATATTCTATACCTTGACTTTATTTCTGCCTCCCTGTCATTTGTGATTTAGAAAAATTACATTTCATGAATCACAGTTGCTTTTTTGGTAAGAAAAAAATAACCTGTTACTGTAACACTTAATAGGCTATGCAGTTTAATTAAGTACTCAATTTTATGCTTTTCTTAGTTCTTCAGTAGACTTGAAGGTATTTAAGAACATCTATGTACATTAAAACTATATTTTCTTCTTTTGCTATATATTGCATCATACTGTGCTGGGATAACAAAAGAGACAATAAATAGAAAAGCATCCTTAAATTACATGTATCTTCATTTTATTTTTTTCTCAATGTATATAAAAGGAAGAAATCTAAGGTGACAAAAGCTAACCGTCCAACTTAGAGGATCATGTAAAAGCAACTAAGATAAAGAACAAAACAATTAAAAATAAGATAGACTCTGACTGAAGGTTCCAATAAAATAATAAAATTATTATGCATTTATTTACTCTTTATTACAATGACTCTAACAATCTTTATATACATGTATTCATTTCATCCTTACAACAATTATATGAGATATTATTGTTATTCTCATTTTATAAATGAGCCACAGAAAAAGTTAAATGGCTCCATCAAGCTCTTACTACTAGTAAGGGGTGCACCTGAGATTCTAATCCTGAGAATATAACTATAAGGCCAGAATAGCTCAAATAATAATGAATTTATTTGACTTCTTATAAATTTGTTTGTATTTCCCAGAGTTTTATGTGAATGGAATCATTTAGTATGTACTCTTTTATCGTCTGGCTTCTTTCATTCAATATAGTGATTTGGGGATTCATCCATATTGAATAAGTGTGTGAGTCAATAGTTCATTCCTGGTACTTCCGAGTACCATTTTATCATATGGTCACACTTATCTATCCGCCTGTTAGGGGACTTTGGAATTGTTTCAGGTTTTGGATCATTAAATACAAAGCTACTATAAACATTCATGTGCAAGTCTTTGAATGAACATATGTTTTAATTTCTTTTGGGAAAAAACTTAGGAAAGGAATAGCTGAATCATCTGGTAGGTTTATGGTTAATTTTTAAGAAACTGCCAAAATGTTTTCCAAAATAGTTGTACCATTTTACATTTCTAACAGAAGTGCGTAAGAGCTGCAGTACTTTCACATGCTTACCAACATTTGTTATGGTTAATCTTTTTCAATATTAGCTGTTATAACAGGCAGACAATGGTATGTCATTGTGGGTTTATTTTTCATTTTTTAATGAACAATTATGATGAGCATTTTTTTTTTCATGGGTTTATTTGCCGTCTGTATAACCTGGGAAACGATTGGTCCTCGAAGATGCAAGTATCCTGAAAAAAGTGATTGACAATGACATTGTGTTAATGCTCTCCGATAGTCCTGGACCCCCTGAGGTCCAGGAGTTGCTAAACAGCCTCCTTTACTCTTGTCCGTATGACAGTGAAGGTCAATGATATATGGGACCAGGACGTGTACTCCGGGTGTCACAGATATAAAATGGAAGCTTGCCTGAATTTCATCACCAGGTCAGTGAACTTGGTACTGAACAATTTTGAGAGTATATTGTCACTCGGGGGAAAAGAATAAAAAATTAAATTACATTTGCACTTCAAAAATGTGCAGAAAAATCTTTATAAGCATATATAAGAAATTGACAAAATTGTTTATCTTTTTATAAAAGAACAAAGAGAACTAGGCAGAAAGTTGAATTTAAAACTGCACTTTTTCACTGTTCTTGGTTTTTGAATCACACAAATGTACTATTTATTAAAAATAAATACGAGAAAAATCAAATGAAGTATAAGAAAAGGAAAAAGAAACTATTTTGTGTGGGTAGCAGAAAATAAAAAAGTTTATCCCCCATTATTTTTAATGTATTATAGTTCTTACTAGAATCCTTAAAAAAGATTTTGACATGAGGGAAAAATGTTATAGTCTTAATATTAACATATGGAATGATACATACTCAAGAAGAGCTAAGAAATTATTTTAAAAGTGAAAAGTGATGGAAAATTTTCAATATAAGATATCAGAGAACATTAAAAGATATCCACTCAAATTTATATACAACAGAATAAAAAATACAGTTTATATGGAATTTCATTACCAAAATATAATGATTCACAGGGAAAGGCCGGACCATTGACATTTCTACCACTGGAGAACAAGAGGGGCAGTTCCTTCACATCTCACCACTTGGTATGGTTAGGATTTCTTTTTCCCTGCTTTTATGGAGAAATAATTGACATACATCCAGTGTTTTTCATATTTGCAAGCCTGGAAATATTAAAGCCTATCCAACTGGAAAAAATTAAATTGGATAACTTCCTTATATGGTCTGAAAAAATGTATTACAAATATATTATGTACTTTATTCAAAAGAGTTTTAAATCAGAATTATAGAGACTATATCACTCAAAATCTAAAGATTTTTTTTTTTTTAGCAAAGAGTAGAATGCATATAAGAAAATACATATTTGGCTATATAAAACATATCTTAAAAAGACTTTTGTATGGAAATTTTTTCCCTTAATAAAGCAAACAATCAAAAAATGACTCAAGTAACCACCATGTACATGGTAGAAAAAAAGGATGAATATGTATATCACAAACTAATAAATGGGTAAATAACTCAATTCGAAAACAAGAAATATGTCTATCAACAAAAATTTAGAAGAGCAAGTGCCAAAAGTGAATAAATGCATAAAATAGTCAAACTCACAAGTAGTAAGAGAATGACTACTTGATAATGACATATCACTTAACTAAGATTCATCAGAAAGACGAAAGTTAAAATGAAGTATAACATCTATTGCTGTTAGGAATTGAGGAGGAATAGAATAGTCTCACTTATTACTGTAGAAAATGCAATGTGTAACAGCCATTTCAAATGCAATCTGCATTATGAAATTAAGACTACTAAGAATTAATACCTATAATTAAGAAATTAAAAGCCTTTCACTCAGAAAAAAAAAATGTAGTGTACAAAGACATATATATAAGGATGTTTATAACAGCATTGTTCATAGCAGATAAGAAAGAAATGTATAACCATGGGAAAATGGTAGAACAAGTCAAAGTATATCCATGCCATGGAACACCATGTAGGCATTGTAAGGAATGACCAATAGATATACTGGTTTACTTAGATAAATTCTCAGATAGTAACAAAGAGCTGAGATGTATGTGGTAAGGTATCATTTTGTAAAGCAAAAAAAAAAAAAAAATTATGCACTATATTTAGATGAATAAGTGAACATAGTAAAATAGAATGCCAATTACAGTATAAATGTTTTTAGATAATTATATGAGCTTAAATAAAATCACATTATTCTAAATATTTGATTGCCAATACTAGACATATAATAATGTAAAAGAGAAAGATACAGAACTTAAAAATATGTATGTCATTATACATTTATACAAAATTATGGATTGATGTTAATAAAAGATTTTCAAAGTAAAATAACCATCTAATGAATATCTCAATTCATCTCAAACTAGAGAGTTCTAGAACCCTACCTTCTACCTTTCTGATGTGATTCTTGAACTCTAAAGGGAAATCCCATATAAGTAAAAAAATTAATAAATTTATTGGAATCGAATTTCTGCAATTAATTTCAAAACCACTAGTTTTTTCTTTCTCTGAATATAAATAATTATCAAATTAATTATAAAAAATCGTAAAATGTATTACATTTTTTGCCCTTCCAAAGGATTATTTGTTCCTAATTATATCTAAGTATGTTCACATTTGTCTTAAAATAACCACTTACTGCAGCAATTAACATGCAAAAATTGTTTCTACTAATAAGAGAGATTTGATTTAGATATATTTTATTAACATGCATGCACACATTAAAAAATGGAGTTTAAATAATGAATCTCATAATGTATGTTACTAAACATTTTTGGAAAAGATCACTTTCACACTTGCCTCAATGTTTTAAATAGTGGATATTTGGCTCAAATCTACATTTAGTTTTACAAGCTTTTTAAAGAGAAGGCTTTTCTTTCTTTAATTCTATACACTTGGATTAACAGAAGTAATCTAATGCATGTTAGCCTAATGAAAGAGAAGTACTGAATCAAACCACATTTATTTCAGTTCACTTGTTCAGAGGCTCACTCATTTGTGAAATCTAATGAAACGCTTCTGGAATGAAAGGAAGAAAGACAGAGAGGCTGTAAAAGATTTGTGGGGAAATCTGATTAATTTTTGAGACAATAAAGAGTTTAAGAAAGCTGATACTTTTTGTTGGAAAACTTTATAACACCTGATTCTATTGAATTCGAGTCATATTATATCATATAATTGAATTGCATGCCCAATTTGATTGAGTATATTGAGCCATGTTTCATTGTTACTAAAAGTTAGAAAAGGTTATCTCGGGCTACTCTGATACATAGAAAATAGAATTATATAGATTATAGTTCATTAATTGAAACATAGGTTTTAATTAATCATTTACCTGGAAACTTATGAAAAGCTCCAGATAACGTGGTGAATCTCAAATAATATTATTGTAATCGAACCTATCTGAAATTTTCAGCAGCTGGAAAATGTGAAAAGTGTTGGGTGGAGAAAAATCACAACAGTTAACTACCCACTAATTTCATAAATTTTTGACCATTTTAACTGGTTATCTGAGATTTCGAGTTTAATCCAATCTTGTAGTACTACTAGTTCAATGGTAATTTACTTGATTTTGTTATTTTATAAATGCATACGTATGTGTAGACCTGTGTACATATATCCTTCAGTTCTGCTGACTATTGATAAATTTAGCTCACTTTAAATCAGTTGTAAGATGTAGTTGTGATTTTAAAAATTACACATGTAACAAACCAATAACAAACCTGTAAGAATTCAGTTGAAAATCTGATAATATAAAACCATCTGATAATCCTTTCTTATTTCACATCGTCAGTGCTAAATTTGTGTAGGAATGCTCCAGAATGATGTTTTAGAAAGCTCCAGAAATATGCAAGACAGAAAAACCATTCCAGAATCACTTTTCTTGCAGAACTCAGATGTCTTTATAACAAAACATAAAATAATAAAACAACAAAATGGTATATGCCAACTTATTTCACACATTTGGAGTCCTATTTAATAATAAAAACAGGAAATCATATGCATGCCTTTCTCTAACACTTGATCTACCTATACAAAAATGTACATCTGGTAAATATTTACGAGTAAATAAAAAATGTATATCATTTAAGGAAGTCCTTTAAGGAGCTTCATATAATTCCAAAATATGATGATTTCACAATGATTTTAGCCATTCCCCTCTTCGTGGGCATATAGATTATTTCCAGGTTTTATTTGTTCCTGTGAACCAGCTGAAAAAAGCACCTTCACGTTTGTACTGTTCTTGGGCTTTTACTTTTACAGAAGAGATAGCCAAAACGCTAAAGGCCTGAGTCGACAAATACAGGCATTTGAAATAAAGTGTAATCGTTATTGCTAGACCGCTTGTCAATAATATGAGACAATTCATATTTCCAACAGTAATGAGAGTCACTTTTTCTAGGCTCCTTAACAGTAAATGTTATTCTCCACTTAATATTGACTACTCTTGATGGTAAAAAGCGGCAACCGTTATTTCTATTTATTATCTCCACTAAACATGTTATTTGCCTGTTGTCTTTGACCCACTCTTCAGCCCCCTTTGGGTCTTTGTGAGACTTTCTTTCCCCACTCCAGCCTCCACCGAGCTCCTAAATGTTATCGTGCTTATCAATCCCACTACAGGTTTTCCCTTAAACACTCCTAACAATTGTGTATTTAAATGCCTAATCATGATTTCATTAATATCTGTTAAGATAAGCATGTGTGTCAAAATGTATCAGTGATAAATATTTTCTCTTCCTCTTTTCCCTACCTTGATATGTCTGGTTTTGTTCAGTTTCCAGTTGGTCAAATTATTATTTTTTGACTATTTTCTTCTGATGGCTGAATCCATTAACATACTCTCTAAAATAATTTCCTTTCCTTAAATATTTTTCTTTGCCCTAGAAGAAAAATGACATCTTGTATGAGTATATTATTCTTGGACTGAGTATTTTTCTTTCTGTCACATTAACTTTTATAAAGTAGCACTAACATTGAGACGCCAATGCTAATGTTTCTTTTTCTTCGGTAAGGAATTTGTTGTAATAATGGAGGCTGTGGATTATTGTCTTTGTCCTTGGAACTCAAGGCATTAGCTATGACAGTGAAAGCATTTCTAAAATTAATCCTGCCTGGATCAGATTTTTAAATCTTTCTTTGGATCAGATAAATTATCCCCTTTGATTTATTTAATTATTTCTTCTGTATGTCTATTTCTTTTTCTAAAACACATATTACTTTTATATTGTATCTCTGGCAACTATCCTAAAAACTTCTATTGTTTCCATTACGTGCCATCTCTATTTTTTTTCTGTGGGTTCTAAGCCATTAAGTTCACATGATTTGCCAAGACACTAACTTGGTGCTGAATACTGATGACCCTGTCTTCCAAATGTTTAACTGAGTTCTTGCAATGTTTATATCCTGATTTTAACAACTTAATTGGTGCCCCTCAAGGATTCATATTACTGTGTTGTTGAGGTTGTTGTCTGTTGCCTTCTGCAACTCCATTTCAATATGAGCAACTTAATTTCTGGGTTCTGCTGGTTATTCCCTTCCTGCGGTTCCTTGTGCTCTTAAGCGTGGGATGATTTCTTTCCTTTCACGCCCTCAGTGATCACATTTAGTTACGAGGCCAGGTTGCACAAAGGAATAGTCACCAAAAAGCACAGTTCTTTCTATAACTCTGACCAGGCAGAAGACATCTCTTAACAGCCAACTGTCTCCTGAAGTCAGAGATAAAATTAAAACGCTCTTTGCTCCCACATGTCCCATGTCTTAGCAGCTGCATTATTCAGACCTCTCTCACCCTGAGAGCCTGAAAGCCAACTGGCTCACTTGGCAGCTCCTTTACAGATCCCAAAAGACCACGCAGTAGCGCTCAAGTGTCTATGTGAGCTGGCAGGAATGGCTCTTCCTTGAGCATCTTGGTGCTGAGCCATCGGTGTTTATCAAGGAACCCTGTGCTCATCCTCAACCTGGCAGTAAGAAGTCCTGTGCTTCATGGGATCCAAGTAAAGTCCTCTACCTCAAATGCCTTCTCTAGTTTTTATAATCAGAATACTATTGTCTATTTACAGTAACCAAGATATGGAAACAACATAAATGCCCATCAACAGATGCCTGGATAAATAAGTTATAGTACACATATACAATGGAATATTACTCAGCCATTAAAAAAAATGAATTCCTACCATTTGCGATGACATGGATGGACCTAGAGGTGATTATGCTAAGTGAAATGAGGCAGATAGAGAACGATAAATACCATATAATTTCACTTACATGTGAAATCCAAGGAACGAAAAGAACAAACTAATCAAAAACGGACTTACAAACATAGAGGACAATCTGGTGACAGCCAGAGGGGAGGAGGTTGGGGGACTGGGAGAATGCAGTGAATGGTTAAAGAAGTACAAATTAGTAGTTAATAGATGGTCACGGGGATGGGGAGCACAGCATAGGGAATGCAGTTAGCACTAACGTAATGGCTCAGTGGAGAGCCAGAGGAAAGAGCAGTTAGAGGGATCGTTTTATAAACTATATAAATGTCTAACCAATGTACACTTGAAACTAATAAAATAAAATTTAAGAAAAAAAAAGAATACTATTGTCTCATCCCAGAGAAGGAGACAATAGATAGAAGAAAGAAAGGGAACAGAGTTTTAAGGGCTCAGGTTTTCTTCTGCCTGGAATCTCACAACTAGTAAAATTTACTATTCATAAAATAATAAAATGTTTATTTATAAATACTATATATCCTTAGATATTAAAATAAAGAATATTTTAGTCTATTAAAAAAAATCCATGTGCAAACTCTGGCATTATCCTTCTAGGTTTTACATGTTGCCTGTTCATTCTGTTATGCATACCGGTTGGGGTGGGGGTGGGGACAGGAAGGAAGTAGGAATATAAGCAGCAGTGTATTTAGCCTTTATAATACCGCATTGCAATGTAGCTGCACAGTACTTCACAGGGGATATTTTCTTATGTCTGTAGAGGAAGTGATGCAGGGCGGGAAGGGGCAGAAAGGTAAGGGAACCAATTATTCGTTTGCAAGGTATGGTGTGAATTTCCCCCCTCCCTCTCTTATTCTGTCTTATGAATGAATCCTACTTAAGAAACACAGTTAAATCTCGCATTAGTAGAGATGCTGCTGACTATAGGGTGGGTTCTGGACCTCGTCGGATGAAAGAGGCTCATAAAAACTGACCCCTTTACTCGTGTGTAACACATCATCCTTACCAGTATGGGCATCAATCAGGAAGCTTTCTGCAAGAAGCTCTGGCTGGGCACTACTGCGTGGGCACTAGTTAGTTTCATTGGACTTAGCCCGTAACTATCAAGGTTCTAATCTCAGAAGTGTATAATGACAGTAAAGTAAGACTTTAGAAAAAAAGCTAAATTCACAGTGTAAAATAAATCCTATGAAGAATATTAAGTAGGTTAACTATTGCTGCTGAAATAAATATAGCTTTAAACAAATAAAGGCAGAAAAACATTAGAAGTTTCTTGTTCACCTATTAACCTAAGGAGGGGTGATGGGAGGCTTATTTGTTAATTAACACAGTCAATAAGAGATCCTGGTAGATGGCAGCTCTGTCATCTTCAATATGGGATTTCCAAAACTGCTCTACAGGCTGTTCTCATTCTTGTTAGGCAGAAGAGGGAAGAGCATAGATGAACAGATGTGGGGGGATTTAAACAAGGCAGTCTGTAAGAGGTCTGATCACTTCTACTCAAATTCTATTGACTGAAACGCAATCGCACTGCCCATCTACCTGTCAGGGAGGCTGGGAAATGTAATCTAGCCCCAGCATAAGGAAAAAAATAAGTCTCTGTTTTGTGAGGTTAAATTAATTATTAAATAGACACATTTCAGTTTAAAATAATATAAATATGTTTTAGCATCAAGGATGACCCATACTTGTATAGAAGCAATGATGAAATTGGTTTGATGTTTGCATTTTTTTCACTCCTATAAATTTTGCCTTCAAAATGCTCCACACGGGCAGCCTGCTCATGGTATATGGCCCATTTTCTCTCTCGAGAGTGATGTTATAGGTCGCTCTAGCTTTTGGTGGAAAAAAAAACTATTGAGGTAAAAATGATATGTTTTGGAGGTATCTAATTTTTTAATTTTATTATTCTGTAGTAGCAGTGGTTCTCTTCGACCTTACTTGGTGGAGTTTGCATTGCAAACTGGCCGGCGCACAGAGTTCTTGTGGGAATAGCAACAGCAGACCCGCTCCAATGCGGTGCCCCAATTAAACATTTGGCTTGTGCACCGGCCACGCTATCAAACTATATCCCTGAGCATTAAACTCCTCCCCAGAATAATACAAGGAAAGACAGTTGTGAACAAGTAATCCTGGCTAACTAATCACCATGTCAATGGCCTGAATAAGAGACTGATAAACTCACTTAGTCTTTTCCTACCTCAAGCCTAGTTTTCAGGTTTTTCCTTTGATTTCATGAACGGTATCTCTTCAATTACATATTTCACTTTTTAAACTGATTTGTACTTAAATTATTTAGATTCAGGATCTTTCGTTTCCATCTGAGTCAAACACCATCTGAAACCCACCTAGCTTGTCTATCCATGGAAAACAGAAAACATTAGACCCACATTTGTAGTTAAAAGGTATGCAATTTTTGCAACTAGTCTTTTTTTTTTTTTTTGCAACTATTCACTGAATAATTCGGTAGAATTGTGGGGATGTATGATTTTCGTGGTACCATATATCATTCCAAGCAGGGAGGAAAATAGGATTCAGTAGGAAAAAAACTGTGCCTCTCTGCAGAAACAGACCGCAGTTCTCAGCGACATGTGGCATTGCTCAGCTATGATTCTCAAACATTCATTCCACATAAGGTTTAAAACTAAAAATCATTTTCAGGAATCAAAAGCTCATCGGGTTCATGACTTTAGCTTCTACCCAGAAGAAATCAGTTAGCACTGTTGACTACTTGTCTACCTATTCTCCAGAGGCTCGAGTTTTATGAACTTGAGGGCATATTATAAAACTTAACTTTTCAGGCCAAGAAACATCAGTTGATAATTAAAATGCTCATGCTGCAACTATTTTTATTTTTATGGTTTAAAACTCTTTAATTGGCATGTACCCTGAGGCTTTTTGCAATAGGTTTCTCTTTACAAATAATTAATAATCAATGTTAAAAGCAATATTTTAATTTCTAAGCAATCTAACTGTCCAACTTTTATGTCTGTTGTAGTCATATTTTTGTCAGACAATGAAAAAAGGCAGATATAACAGATGAATATAATCGGAGTTAACACAAAAGGGCCTAAGAAGAAGGAATTAAATTGATTAAGCCTGCAATTATAAAATTACCATTTTAAAAGAAAAAGGGAATACTATGAATATTTTCAAATTAGCCTGTCAACTATTCATTTTGAGTATATGTTTATAGCAATGGCCTAAGGCTATCAAATACATATGTCAATCTCAGGTATGACAAAGTTAATATCCTAAACTCAGAACCATCTATACAACGCATGACAATCAAACTACCATAAACCCCGACTCCACAGTCAACAACACTTAGTACTCCAGAAAAAGTAAAGTTTTAGGCATTTTAGTCATATCATGAACCCAGAAGCTTTACATATGGCATACCCATTCAAATTCACATTATTATTGCCATTTCCATTCTGAAGATAATAATACTGATTCGAAGACTTTTCCCCTTGCTCTCTCTCTGCCCCTCCCTCTTTCCTCTCTCTCCCTCTCCTTAGCCATTATTTCTGTCTATCTCTTTCTTCCACCCATCTGACTCATTTGATGCTTATGTTTATAAATCTACAATTCCAATATTTGATTTTTTCTTAATGCCTGACATTAAGAAAATGTATCAGATTATCATCCAAGCACGGGGGGGAAATAGGATTTAGTAGGAAAAAAACCATGCCTCTCTGTGCAGGAACAGACTGCAGTTCTGTAAATGTGTGTGTGGGGGATTATTATACTGATGTCTACATTGATCCATCTATCTTCTCAAGCAACAATGAAACAAACAAACAAAAAAACCCACAAGGGGATCTCAAATACCTTATGTTTGTGATACTGGAGATGCTATATTGATACGCTCACAGATAAACTGAGTTCAATGCAAGTTAGTTCAATTAAAAACTGAAAAATAGGAAACACATGCAAACCCATAAGAATGAGAGAATCTGAAAAAGTCTTTGTACTGTCAACCTCCAGACTGAAAAACATCAAGTCATTTTTCATTATAGAGAGGAATTTGATGATCTCCATCCAGGCTGTAATTTCAGATTAGCTCAGCCTCTTCATCCTCTTTTTAAGAGAGAAAGAACTATTAGGAAGGAAGCAGTCACATTAATAAGAGCAGGGAGAGGAACAGAACACTAAAGATGTAGATTAAAGGATCGTGATTTGGCAGGCCTTGACATGGGTTTATTAGCAAGCAAAGTCCAAAGACTGCATTAAGAAGAATTTGAGGGTTTTCAGGATGATGAAACCTCAAGATTCTCTATCAGGGAGGGGTAGGGTAGGGCACTTATGGTACTCTATAGAAGTGTACTTGGGTCTAAGACACTTAGGATGGAGCATCCACAAAAAATTTTTTTCTTGCTAACGGATTACATTTCTTACAAAGACATCAATGTATTATTGTGCCAATGCATCCCACCCACACTAGAAAGGGAATGAGGAAAACAGAAAAAAAAAAAATATTACTGATAATATTACTTTTTTTTTCCTTTCTGTCAAATCCAAAGCATTTTTGGTTTTACATATTTACATATCTTGGAACAGTCTCTAACTATCCTAAACAATATTTGAAAGCGAAAATTGCCACTCCATGCCACTTTTTTAGAGTTAAAGTTGGTCAAAGCTTTCTGCTATCGACAGCCCTGGGATCATCTGTCATTACATTTGCTATCATTTTGATTTTTTCATATCTTCGTAAATAGTCCATTTATTAAACTCCTTCTTTATCCACAGTTTTGAGTGCTCCATCTGGTTCCCGTATGACTCATTCAGAGTCCTTGATTTCTCTTTTTCTTTAAGTCCCACAGTGAAATGATCAGAAAATGCAGACATCTCTTTCAATTTATGTCTGTAATCCACATGTACCTTGCAGTATTTACTGCTAACCACTTTTCAATGCTTCTCCTTTCATGCCATGCCACAGGGGACTGATACTACTTTTCACAACACTGAGGTAAAAGGACAAGGCCTTTTAAATAAAGTGGTAAGCCACCGGGGACAAGAGACCCCTAGATTCACCAATCTACCCTTGAGGGCTAAGGACAAGAGGACTGATCCTGTGCATAACTTGGGAAATTCTGCTCTAGTCTAAGCTACCATTTTCAATGCCTGAATTACAGAGAGGGGTTTTATCTGCTCTCTCAGCTCCATTCATCCCTTTGAGCAAAACAGCTGTGGTTATCATTTGAATCATGCTTATCTTTTTTCCAGGCCTAAAACTTTCAAGTCCATTACAGGTAAAATAAAATCCAAGCTACAAGACCCATCATCGCATGGCCTGTCATCTGACAGCCCTTCCCAACTTCTCATCTCTACCTCATTTACTAGGCACCTGTCACATATGTACCTCGGAAATCCCTCATTTTTGCTTATTTTGGCATATTTTCTGTTGTTCCTTTTCCTTAGGACTCCCCCCCCACCCCCGCACCCAAGAGCTCTACTACCTTCTACACGTCATGTACAACTTTATTCAAGTGACATTTCCTTGGAAAACTCTTCTACAGTCCAACTTAAAATAGCTTCTTGGTCCAAACTCTAGCATGCCATCACTCTTATCTTCGTCATAGTTTGCATCAACCAGTAAACTCAACATATAAATTTATTGCTTTTTTCTGTCTTCTCACAGTAGAATACAGGCTCTTTGAGGGTAGAGCTATTGCCATGAATCTACAGCTGGAAGAACAGCTGATTCATAGTAGGTGTTCAAAATTACATGTGGGTAACTCTTGTCTGACTTGAGAAATTAAATCTCCTTGAAGCCTCTTATTTCGTTCCTTTGAATTTGCAACCAACTGCACTGTTTCTCTATCATGGTGTGGATTTGAGGATTAATTGACATATTTAGGTAAGAGTGCTGAGCGTTCTACAAAATGCCAGGTATATATGCATGTGGTGTGTTGCAGGGGTATGCTGGAGCCAGCTTCAAGCTTGCAACAGCTATTAAATTTTCAGAAAGTTTGTCAGCTGCCTGATATCACATTGTAGCTTGAAAGTGGTCATAGTATAAGTAAATATATCATGGAAATCAGAAATTTCTACAAATCTGGTCTATTTCGTCATCAAAGATCTGGTTGTTAAAGATTTGTCATCGCATCACTGAATCTCAATCCACATTAATAAATATATCTCTTTAATATCAATACTACACAGAGTACATTATGACAAAGTAAAACATTTGAAAGAGCAGCTTTATGGATTAGGAAACAAAATAATATTAAGAATAGCTTTATATCATATTTTATTTAATTGTGGACTTATAGTAACTAAGTTAGAATATATTTGTATCATCAAATCTGCTATTTTAAAGCATGTCCAAAGAAGGCAGCATTGTGTGTTTAGACACAGTCATTTCAAATGAACATTTATAAATGCTAAGATACTACTTTTCTCACTCAAGCCTTCTTCAAATCTCAAGACAGTGGTTCTACTATTTCCCTGGACATTGAATCACTTGGAGAGCTTTTAAAAATTTCAATGCCCGTGAACCAATGCCCACAACCAACTAAGTCTGAATTTCTGATGATGGCCCCTGATATCAGAATCTTTTTAGCTCCCCAAGTGATTCTAATATGCAGACAAAGTTGAGAGCCACTACCCTAAGGCATGAGGGTCTTTAAAACTGGGCAGCATGCCTAACAGATATGGATATGGATATGAATATAGATATAGATTGAATATTTCCACTTATACTTTATGCAGTCAAGTTAAACTTTTGTAGATACATTATACCATTATCTCTGAAATGCGTTTGGTTGAAATCCAAGGAAGATGAATGAGCACTCTTCTTAGAAATAGTTTAATTTGGCAGACACTACCACTTCCATAAACAAACTGTTCAACAAAATCAATTCTTGGAATCATTATATCTTTAAGAATAAGAATTAAAGAACTGTGTGGTAGGTGTTATATGTAGCTGAAGTAAATATAATGGAAACACTTGCATTCATCTCATTATAAACAATATTAATTCTCAAGGTGCCTATTCACAATTTTAAATGTATACCATGAAAGGTTGGCTTATCCATTATCTTCTACCATTGTCTAAATGTACAGTTTCCTAAGATAAGAATGCATTGCTATTATCTATACAGGGCAATCTCTAAAGTGTCAGTTAAAACGAATAGTGTCAATCGTTTTAGTAAATAAAATCAACAACATGCCAAAATATTTGAGAAAAATATTCACAACCACTCCAAAACCAAAATATATTTATTCTATAAAGATATATCTACATTTTATCTATCTATCTATCCATCCGTCATCTGCCTATTTGTCTATCTATTTATCTATCTAGAGTTAGGTAAAGATATTTCAGACTATTGTTATCATCGCTGTTTTCTTGTACCTGATGCTCACAGAATGAGTCTGAAAGCAAAATAAAGACAATTGAAATTAAAAAAGTAGTTTCAGGAAACTCGTCATAAATGCACGAGGGATAACAATGGAAATTCCTTCTGTATTATAGGAGCTTGGTATATATCTTGAAATGTGTAAACTGAGACGATGGTTGAGTTAAAGGTTTTAGGATCATTTCTCATTATTTGTTGCTCTAAAAGAGACTAAAGTTGAATAGACGACATTTTTGTTTTATTCTCAGTCATTCCCTTTTTCTCCAAATGATACATTGTGTTTTGTTTTGTTTTTATTGTATGACCGACATTTAGAACAATGTTGCATTGTACAACTTTAGAAGATTGTATAAGATGGATAAGGAATGAGTGTGCAGTCCTCGAGTTCCTCTGTAAATCCACTTGCCAGGTCACCTGACACACAGTCCAACCATTCCCTGGATGCACAGTCATGTGTTGAGGATGGCGCCATCTAAATGTGTCACAAAAAGTCAACTGCCTGTCCAAAACTAGACAAATATTTCTATTCAGATATTCTGAACCTCCTGTTTTTGGATTCGTGCAGAACAATCCTACCATCTTGAAAATGATTCTTAATGTTAGTTCCCACACTAGATTCACCTTAAAAGCTAGAATTAAAAATTTGTTAAGTTTTATAAACATATTTCATTAAATTTAAATGTTTCTTCCAAAAATTTAACATAAATTTCAGGTTTATGTATGTAATTTTGATCTAAATTTTGAAAGTCATTAATTTATTATATCATTTTTTCTTGAAATTATAATATACAATTTTTGAATATTTGAAAGAACTAAGTTTTTAAAAAATATTAGTAATTATATATTTAGTATTTATATTTAATTTATACGCTTTATGAAATTATTCAAATTTTGTTATCTGGAAATATATTTACTTATTATTTATAATTCTTTACCTCAAAATATTTTAAAGATCTTTTCATTTTAGAAGTATATGTCAATAATTATTACCAACAGAATATAAATTAAATAAAATATTGATTATAAAATTAATTATTTTTGTCAAAATAAAAGAAAAATAAATTGCATGATAAAAACATAATCTGTAATAATCTATAACTTGAAAAATATAAATTAATTTTTGAATTATAAAATATTTAATTCTTCCTCTCATCCAAACATTGCCTATCGATCAACAGAACAGCTGACCTTGTGCAATTATATAATTATATTCAGTTGTCTCTGCTATGTTGCTAATTTTTTTTCATTTAACAAAAATGACATTATATACATATTCATGAATTTCATAGGGCTGATGTTTACAAAGTACCATAAACCTGATGACTTAAAACAGAAATTTATTCTCGCAGTTCTGGAGACTAAAAGTTCAAAATCAAGGTGTTAACAGTGCCATTCTCCCTTTAAAGCCTTCAGGGAAGGATCCTTTCTGGCTTCTTACTTCTGGTTTTATTCCCAGTGTCCACTGCAAAACCTTACTTGATATCGGCATTCAATAAATACTTGTTGAAAGGAGCCCCAGGAGCCCTTTGCCTTATGGACACCATAACTCCAATCTTCACGCGGCCTCCATTTTCACAAGGGTTTCTTCCTCCCACGTCTATGTATCTCCACATCTTCCCATGCTGTTCTCCTTGTGCACTGAGATCCAAATCTCCTTCTTACAAGGACACTAGTCATTTGGATTAAGTACCGCCCTAATGACATCAATGTATGTTGACTAAATCTTCAAAGACTCTCTTTCCAAATAAGTTTCATAGGTACTAGGGGTTAGGGGGTTATGACATCAATGTATGTTGACTAAATCTTCAAAGACTCTATTTCCGAATAAGTTTCATAGGTACTGGGGGAAGAAACACAATTCAATGCATAACGACATTTTGCAGTTTCTTCTTTTGAAGTTACACTTTTTGAGATAAAGCAGTAAAACTTTACAAATTTGTTAACGTAATTAAATGTGACATCCAAGTTTTAGACATGTGGTATGTAAGACTTCATTTTTCCTCTTTTTCTTGGCCCCCAAAATATTTAGGTTAGACTTTGCAGCTAATAACGTTTATTGCATTTGTAATCTACAATAAAATAAAAGTATTATGATTTAGTTCATAAAAGTTCTGATGAAGGAACAGCTTTATATTAGTTTTTTATTCCGTGTCCAGTCCAAAAACTGACTTGACACTGATATTCAATAAATACTGTTGAAAGCACTTAAAAAATAATGTTGCAAAATTTAGATAGAGAGAGAAAAAGAGAGAGGGCTGGGGGGAGGCAAAAAATATTCTTCACTTTTATAAAACAAATTTTTTGATTCTTTGCAGACCATAAAACAAACCTATTGCTACTTTTCTTGTTTTTAACCTCTTATTGGTTTGTAGATTTGTAACACATTATATTGTAGAAGTATCGATTACTTATTTCCCTTACTGGTAGGACATGAAGAAACATAGAAGTGAAAGTATGTAAAATGTTAAAATGCTTTTGTTCTCCCTAATTTCTCAATTCTGAAAGCCATATATAAAATAGCCCATAATGAAGAATACACAGTAACATGAGCCACAGAAGCAGTAATTTGCATCTGTTCTGCTCATTGATGCATCCTTAATGCTAGAATTGCATAGCACACATTAGGCATTCAATTAATGCATTGAATGAATTGATAATATACATATTTCTCTTATGGGGAATACTTGAAACATATTTGTAGTTGGGTTACTCTTCCAAAAAGCAAAATATCTAGAAGAGGTCATTTACGTGCTTAATAGATTAATAACCCAATTCCATTGTTCCAGAACCATCTGTTTGTCCTTTAACTACTGACTCTCCTCTGCTAGATGAGCTGTTGTCACATCACAGCCCGCATCTCAATATTTTATTTTTTTACCTCTCTAATCGCTTTGCATATGCAAGAAAGAGAAACTGAAATATGGGCTACAAACTTGGTGATATGAAGATGCTAATTAATGAGTGTCTCTTAAAAGCTTCATTCCTTGAAGGGAAATGAACTCAGTACTGAGGAAGTGCTGGCTCAACTTCTAATAGTAATTAGGTCAATTGGCAAGATTTTAGGTCTGTATAAAAAAAGTAAAGAAACTGAAGAAAAGGTTGCATACAATTTTAACTAAATCATATTATTTAGGAAAGTATCCACATATTTACCTGCTCAGACTATTTTATTTGTTAATATGTATTGAGCAAAAAGGAGAGACTAGATTTTTTAAATATATTTTTTTAAATTTTAGAACAGTTTTGGATTTGCAGAAAAAATTCAAAGGTATTACAGAGTCCCCATATACCCTAAACGAAGTTTTTCCCATTAATATCTTATATTATATGACACATTTGTTACAACTAATGAACCAATATTAACACATACTAATACATTACCGCTAACTAAATTCCATTGTTATTCAGATTTTTTTTAGATTTTATCTATGTCCTTTTGCTGTTCTATCTTCTTTATGTCAAAGTATCTACATAAATGATTTAGAATTATTCTGTTAGAGATTTGTCTATTCCCCCTCATTTATTTATTCATGTAATTATTCTGTCAGTAATAACTCATAAATATTTATTTTATACTTTGGGTTAAAATCCAATACTACCTTATTTAATTTGTTACTCGATTTTTTTTCCAGCTTTGGTTACAGGGAGCTCTCTCAGTTGACTCTCATGTTACTTTGACTATTACTGTGTTTGTGTGTTTTTCTTTTTCTTTTCCTTTTCTCCCCCATGCCTTTTTTTTTTAGTACTGTAAGATGTCTCCTCTTGCCATCATTCTTCCTTCCTGTCCCAGTCCTAGAATCAATTATTTCTCTAAGGAGCATTGTTTCCTGATACTAGAGAATGGCTAGAAACCAAGATGTGTGTTTGTCACTACTAGAATATCATTGTTTCTAGTTCTCAGCTGACAAATAAGGAAATATATGTGTACACACTAACTCATAGACATAAGTATTTATACATCTAACAATCTGAATCTATATTAAGCTAATCAAGAGTTCTTATCAATATCTTCGATCTTAGTCCATTAGCACATAGATCATTTTAGCATCTTCTCCTTTATTATTTGTAAACATTGTCTCCAATGGTAAGAAACCTGGCTCTCTCATACACCATGAGTAAGTGGAATTTATCCCTCAGATGCAATATCTGCAAACCAATTTATGTGATACATCACATTAACAAACTGAAAGATAAAAATCATATGATCATATCAATAGATGCAGAAAAGTGTTTGACAAAATCTAGCATTTGTTTATAATAAAAACTTTCAGTAAAGTGGGAATAGAGGGAATGTACTTCAATATAATAAAGGTTATATATGACAAACCCACAGGTAACAACATACTCAACGGGGCTAAGCTAAAACCGTTTTCATTACAATTAGGACCAAGACAAAGATGCTCACTTTCACCAGTATAATTCAACACAGTATTGGAAGTCCTATCCACAGCTATCAGACAAGAAATAAAAGGCATTCAAATTGGAAAGGAAGAAGTAAAACTGTCATTATTTGCAGATGACATGATACTATATATAGAGAACCCTAAAGATTCCACCAAAAAAAAAAAATGTTTGAATGGATAAATGAACTCAATAAAGTAACAGGATACAAAACGAATATTCAGAAATCAGTTGCATTCTTATAAACCAATAATGAACTATCGGAAAGAGAAATTTAAAAACATCCTATCTACGATTACATCAAAAACAATAAAATATCTAAGAATACATTAACTGAGGACATAAAAGACCCATACTCAGAAAAATATGTCACTGAAGAAAGAAAGTGAAGAAGATATAAATAAATGGAAGCATATACTGTGCTCATGGATAGGAAGAATTAACATCATTTAAAGGTCCATACTACCTAAAGCAATCTATAGAGTGAATGCAATCCCTATCAAAGTACCAATTGCATTTTTCATAGAACTAGAACAAATAATCCAAAACATGTATACGGAACTATAAAAGACTCTGGATAGCAATGGAAATCTTGAGAAAGAAAAACAAAGTTGGAGGTATCATACTATCTGATATCAAACTATGCTATAACGCTATAGTAATCAAAACAGCATGATACTGGCATAAAAACAGACACAGATCAATGGAACAGAATAGAGAGCCCAGAAATTAATCCATGCCTAGATGGTCATTTAATCTATAACAAAGGAGGCAAGAATATAAACTGGGGATAAAGATAGTTTATTCAATAAATGGTGCTGGGAAAACTGGACAGATACATACAAAAAAATGAAACTGGACAAACTTCTTCCATCATGTATAAGAATAAACTCAAAATGCATTAAAGATTTAAATGTAACCTAAAACCATAAAACTCCTAGAAGAAGTTATGGGCAGTAAACTCTAACATTGCTTAGTAATCTTTTTTCCTGATATATCTTCTCAGGCAAGGGAAACAAAAAATAACCAAATGAGACTATATCAAACTAATAAGTTTTTGCACAGTAAAAGAAACCATCAGCAAAACAAAAAGACGATCTACTGAATGGAATAAGATATTTGCCTATGATACATCTGAGAATCAGTTAATACCCAAAAAATGTATAAATAACTCATATATCCCAACACCAAACACCAAAAACACAAACAATCCAATTAAAAAATGGGCAGAGGACTTGAATAGGGAGTTCATCAAAGAGGATATATGAATGGTCAATAGATATATGAAAAGATGTTCAAAGTCACTAATCATCACACAAATGCAGATTAAAATCACAATGAGATATCATGTCACACCTGTCAGAACGGCTAGCACCAACAAATCAAAAAACAAATGTTGGTGAGGATGTGGAGAAAAAGGAACCTTCGTGCATTGTTGGTAGGATTGCAAATTGGTATGGCCACTGTGGAAAACAGTTTGGAGGTTCCTCAAAAAATTAAAACTAAAACTACTTTATGATCCAGCAATTGCACTTCTGAGTATTTACCCGAAGAAAATCAAAACACTAATTAGAAAAGGTATATGCACCCCTATGTTCACTGCAGTGCTATTTACAATAGCCAAGATATGGAAGCAACCTAAGTGCCCATTAATACACTAGTGGATAAAGAGGTTGTGGTACACATATACAAGGGAATATTACAAAGCCATAAAAAAATAAATAAAATCTCACCATTTGCAACAACGTGGATGGACCTAGAGGGTATGCTAAGTGAATTAAGTCAGACAGAGAAAGGCAAACACCGTATGATTCCATTTATATGGGGGATCAAAAGAACAAGATAAACAAAGTGAAAACAGACTCATAGGTAGAGAGAACAAACTGGTGATTGTCAGATGCAATGGGGCTAGAGGGAGCTGGGTGAAAAAAGTGAAGGGATAAAGAAGTACCAATTGGGAGTTACAAAATAGTCACAGGGATCATTTTATAAATTATAAAATGTCTAACCACTATGCTGTACACCTGAAACTAATATAAAATAATAGCGAATGTCAACTCTTGAAAAATAAAAATAAAAATCCTGGCTCATCCAGTCCACCTTCTATTTATTTATGTTCCATTCTATTATCCTTGTGAAATAAGATCAGAATTGTGAATCCATATCCTTACAGGAAACAACTCTATCAGCTAGAGTGCAGTGCTTATATGCAGATACTTTGCCTTTGGTCATAGAGACTCCATTTCCAAAGTCAGGTAGGTCAGCTCCTCATCCTCCACCCCATTCAGTGAGGTTGTTTTATGAGGCTAGATTGTGTTGTCACATTCAGTATGCCACCCTGAGATCTATCAATCTCCTAAATGATATTTTCTAAACTTGTAAATATTAAGATTTATATTTTCTCTGAGTTCTGACAAATGCTCAGTGTCATGTACCGACCTTTGCAGTATTGAACACAATACGTTTGTGTATGTTTCACAGCCTAAACGAATTCTCTGAGTTTCATCTATTCAACTCTCCCCATAACCAATCCACGGAGACCACCGATCTTTTTACCATCTCTGAAGTTTTATTTTCCTTTACTTTTTGTACAAACTTACTCTTGACACACACTGGCAGAATATGATTCAAAACCTTTGAAGCAATCAGAATTAAATTCGTATTTAAAAGTATGTCAAAATAGAGTGAATTTATTTTAATGTGATACTTTTGAAATATGCACTAAGTAATATTTATTTCTCAATAATTCAGTTACAATAACAAAAAATATTCCAAATTTTTTCTAAAGAAATGTAGTTTTCATGTAATTAAATATGTAGTTAAAAGTAACTAAATTATTATTTATTTGCTCAAAAATCATGCTCTAAATAAATTGGTTAGATTTCACTCTCATATGCATACAAACATAAAGTAAAAGAAAAAAAATTGCAAAATATTATTTTACTATTTGGGGACATCTTGTTATATTTATAAGCCTAATACTTATTTGCCTTTAAATACATATATACATGATTTATATAATATGAATGATTTTTAAGATTATTTATGAATATCTTGCACCATTTAGTTCAAAAGCAATTTTCTTTTGGAAGGTAGATTTTCATTGTTTTGTTCTCATAAATGAAGAATGTAACATCAACATTTACAAATGTTATCTAACACAAGCAAGAGAAAAACCTGGTAGATTCAAAAATTATAATAATTGTGATATAAAATGAAAGATGCTGAATAAAAATTTTATCATATTGACATACACGTGTCTATAGTCTAATAAGTGTCATTGTATAATATTTATTTTCTAAGAATAATGACTAGCTAAACTTTAGCTTCTAAAATACAATTTTAGACTATGGCCATGCTACCCTGA
This sequence comes from Pteropus medius, assembly GCF_902729225.1. Lineage (NCBI taxonomy): Eukaryota > Metazoa > Chordata > Mammalia > Chiroptera > Pteropodidae > Pteropus > Pteropus medius. The sequence continues at coordinate 9,456,556 of NW_024348304.1, forward strand.
ACAAGCCCGATCCCATCTGATCTTGGAAGCTAAGCAGAGTCAGGCCTGGTTAGTACTTGGATGGGAGACCATCTAGGAAGACCAAGTGCTGTAGGTATAAAAAATAAAAATATAAGGGATTGTAAACTGACAAGGTCCTTGTAATCTGTGAGGTCAGCCAAGGGTTGTCTTGCCTAAAATAAACAAATAAATAAATAAAATACAATTTTAGGTTATAGAAATATGTATTAAACAACTTAGATGAACAGACTTGTACTCAAACATTTGAGACATTCTACCTCAGCATTATCTATTAAGATTGTGATGGATTATTGTATCCCAAAGAACACAGATTAATTATTTGCCTTCCACAATAAAACCATGACCTTGATTTTGTCAACTAAGGTCAACATAATAACATCTTTCTAATTTAATTAATTTATTCATGGCCACCGTATTCTTTGGAGAAAATCCTCAGAAATGTAAATAAACATCTTCCCAATTCATCTCTAGTAGTGTTTGATAATATGTTCTCATAGAAAACAAAATTATTCTACGACTAACATTAAAATGAACAGAAAAACTTCCAGTTTAACCCTTCGATGGTTTCTTTCCTGATCTGTGTCTACATAAACTGCAATGACATTAGTGAAAATATATTAATCAACTCTCATTACTGAAGTAGAAATCAGAATACCAGGCTTGGATTGCAGAATTTCAACTACTTAAATGTTAATATCATATAGACATAATCTAGTTTTTTTACCAATGGAATAATACATTCCATTGGAGTATAAATATCAGATTTTCAGTGATCACTGTAGTATTGATACAGGTTCTTGATATTGACAATCTTGTGTAAATGTAACATAACTGCCCATTGATTTTGTTCCAAAAATAATGTTTTTCATCTTTATTTTCTAAAACTATAGAAAGTGATTCATCTTGAACAAATTCAAAACCACAAATTATATGATAATATTCAGTTTGAAATTCTAATCAAAGCAAATTTGGTAGAGTATTGAGAGAAACATACGCATTGTTTGTAAAGAACATACATGCATTTAATACAAATATAAATAATGAGAACAGGTCAAAAATATGTTTTCTTCTCATTAAATATGCTCTATTACCCACAATTAGAAGAGAAATTTTTACTTTCTAGGTTTAATTTAAAAAATTGTATAATAATAATAAAAGCATTAAAATATAAGTCTCTCAGGGCAGATATATAATGTCCACATCTGAAAGGATTAAATAAGGTTACAAAATGTGAGAAAAATACCCAGGTTTATACGAAAAAAAAAAAAAAAAAAGACAAAGGTTTCAATAGAGAGCCATTGATCTCCGAAACCTACACTCTTTGATTCTAGCATGCTACCACACTTCTTTTTGTTAAAGTTACAAGAAAGGAGAAAATGCAAAATTATATGCAATTACAGTAAAACCTGATGCAGTGTGACATTATGTGCAGCATAAAAGGAAGCGTTTCCTAGATTGAAGCGGATAATGAACCAAGTTAGCTTAAGCAGTTTATAGAGTTTTGAAACCTACTTAGCTTTGTTTTCTGCAATACTGGAGTCACACACCCACAAAAAATGATTTTATTCCATACCAATATCCCTGTTTCTTCATTTTTACTTTAAACAACATACAACATTTCTGTGAATTCTCACACCACTATATAAGACAGAGAAAATTATCCCAATGTGTAAAATCTTATTTTAAATTCATAACATTTAATTTCAACACTAGAAACACGTAGGGTTTGAAGACACTGAAATGGTAAGTGTAGGGCCATCCGAGCCAGAGGCCAGAAGGAAAAAGAATAGGGAGGCAAACACTGTACTCCTTGAGTTTGTAAACTCCATGCGTTTTTATGAATTCATTTGAGGCTGACCTAATTTTCAATGATCTCTGTAGCACATTTTACCCATTTCATCCCCATATGTTCCTAATAACTTCTCTAACCTAGCTAGTAGGAGTGTGCATTACTCCTGGAAACATTCTGAGAATGATAGCATTTCCAGTGAATTAGGCATGCCTTTTATTCTTAGGGGACTTCTGTGTTTAAATGAATACTCACACGCTTCATTACAGTATCTCTAAAATACATGCAAACCCCGAGGCATACCAAATTACTGAATTAAGGTGACATAATTCTTAGAAAAGGAGTTCAGTACTTCACTCCTAAAATATACCTGTGTCTCCAAGGTTCTGACTAATTTATACTGCTAGGGGAACTGCCCCAATTTACTTTGGCTTTCAATAAAATACCTCCAGCTGCCTCCAGCTACAGCTCTGATTTGGGACAGCAGTACCAGCCAAATTAGTGCTATCATAGTATCATTATTTTAATAGATCTTCACTTCATCAGAATGAAAAGGTTAGGACCCAATCTAACTTGTTAGATTTATTGTTATTCAGCTCACCATGCTTCCAAACAGCAGGTTAATATCTGTTTTGGGCTATACTAAAGAAAACATGTTCTTTTATGTATAAATAACACCAACTGTAAAGTTGGGACAATTTTTTTTCATCTTAGTTAGTGATCTGAGAATTCACAGAAATGAAGATAAAACTGAAGAAACAGTGAGATGTTGTTACGGAATGATATGTTTTGTGTGTCCGTTGAATGACGGAACTGTATTCTTACCTTTTGAATAAAATGAAGTAACATGATAGAAATGTATTTCTACTGAAATAGTAGGTGTATTATTTTTGTAACTTGTCTAAAAGCCAAGTTATAGAGCTGATCTTCCTGATATCAGGTGGATGAGGCTGAAGGATATGACTTTATATGCTGAAAAGGAAGAATTCTAATAAGAGCCAGACACAGGTGGAACAATTGGCTCTTTCTTGGTTTGCAAGTGATTTGAATCAACTGTTTAAAACCAGTATTAGATTTCACATCCTGCTGTGTGTTGATGCATTATATAATTTGAAAACTGCACATCCACAATGAAGCTAGGCCATTTATGTCCACTAAGAAACAGAAAATGTATACATAAGCTTCTGCCGAGTAGATAAAAATTAACCCGTGACATATGTTTTCTTATTTTCATTATCTAAGTCTTCACGGAAAAGGAACAAGTCTCCAATATGCAAACATCTGCACTTCAAATGGCTTTAACAAGACACTAGATCTTTCTTGACCAGTTAAGAGGTTCTGCATATGAACATGGAGTAGGCGTCTCAGCAGTCCAACTGGTTAACCTCTCAGGATGGTGAAAATAATGTTGCAAATGTGTTTCCCCCAATCCTGCAAAGATTACGTGTGTGATTGCTTCACTCTTCCACTCATATTTTGTCTCTATATTATCCAAGAATTGGAAGTAGCTACTCTTTCCTCTCTTACATTCAAATATAAGTGTCTTCTGAGATAGAAATTTGGTATTTATTAAAATGCTCCCCCTCCCCAAATACTAAATCTCTGATGTGCTTTCTATTCTCAAAGATAATAAAATTAACTCTATTAATAGTTTACTGATAGTTTAAAATGGTGCTGTTTGTGATTTCTGATTTATTCTCTCATTTTCCTCTTAAAATAACCCATGAAAGCCTCTCCTGCCGCCAAAAAAAAAAAAAAAAAAAGGCAAAATTTCAAGAGTACTGTTAATGAAACATCTCTTGGACGTAAGAGGATGCATTCAAATCATACCTAAATCTCTCAGGCAAAACTGTGGAAAATTCTATAGAAAACAAACTAACATACTTTCATTTTCTCCACCAATTCAATACCCCCATTATGCTTTTTTTGGCAAACCGAAGGTAGAGAAGACAATCTGGCATATATCCTTTACAAGAGAGAGAGTGAAATGAAAATGAGCAAATAAAGTTTGAGCAAATATACCTCAGTTAAAAGCAAATGGCAAAATAATAGACACTGTGATATAAATACCTGCTAAAGTGAGAAATGCATAAAATGAAGCAAAACAATTATACTATTTTAATTAAGTACACACTTAAATATTGTGTAGTCACGAACCTCTTTATCTGTTTTAAAATCAGGAAAATCTTGACAGAGACATAGTTCACTGTGTGATTTCACTAGAGGCATGGTGTGATGACCCTGTTCCAATGGGAGCTATACGTACAGTGGTTAAGATCAAGGGCACTGGAGCCAGATGACCTAAGATTCACTCGAACCTTCAATTTATTAAAGATATGACCATGTGTAAATTGCTTAAACACTCTAATTGTTAATGACAATACCACAATCAAATTATTGTGGAAATTAAATAAATTACACCTACTGCGCCTACTGCTGCTGCCTTGGTCTCATCTAAGTGTTAGGTTTATATAACAGGTTGACTCTCAAATATAAAAGGTATACAGAAAAACCACAATTCTCGAACTTCAGTTTTTTTATGAAAATTCCTTAGAAATGTGGATAATGATGTTGACTTATGATACTCACATCTATGAATTCTGATTTAGTGGAAACAGAAGAAGTACCAGTAACATCAATTTATAACAACCACATTACATCTACATATTTTTAGGAACATAGAAAAGTTGATAATACAATATCATAGATTGATTTCATTAATATGTATTGAAACTTGAACACTGCAAAAAGAGAATATATCTTATTATTTTATGAGTTCATGGAACACTTCAAAAACTGGCTTTTAAAAAGATGGTACACAGACACAAAACACAGTTATTACTCGAGGTGAAGTTGTAAAAAGTAACAGATTCCCCTGGTTGAAATTCTCAAGCTATATGAGACAGCAGAATTGTATTCAGCAGTTTTACATGCTTATCTTGTTAAAGGAAAAGATATAAGACTTAATCTTAGCTAGTTAGAAAATCAAAGTAAAAAAACCCTATAAAATGTGATAAATATGTAAGTAAATATATGGATATACATTCACATGACACTACTTTATATACAGAAAGAGAGAGAGAGGAACAGAGAGGAAAAAGGAAGAAGGGAGGGAAGAAATTCTTGTAATCACAGAATCCTCATCTTAGTAATTTATAAAGATTAGAAAAATTTATTTTAATAACAGAAACAAGAAAATAAATAGTCCAAAATATTTCAAATTTTGGACATATCTAATCATCTCAGTAATTATTTGTAATGAGGACTCTCAATATTTAATTTTTCAGAAGAAACTAATGTATCTCAAGCATATTCTTGGTAACGAGCATCATGATTAAAACATCGGCAAAATTATATTTTTAAAACTCTTAAATATTTTCAAAACTCCTAAGTAGATAGAGATAAAAGGGGTCAAATATTGTGGTGACTAAAAAAATCTAACTATGGGTGGTGAAATCACAATGCAATAAATATATGACATACTGTTGAAAAAAATAGATATAGCCAATGAAAAAAATTCACAAATAAAAATAGTAATATATTGTATTTAAAAAAAACTCTTATTTGCTCTCTCCACTCTTTCATGAACAGATCATTGAATTAAGTAAAATACTTTAATACTTCCTGTTTTTTAAGTATGTAACATGTTCTAAAATAGCTGTAAGGTGCCACCAATGGTTTCTAAAACAACCCTAATAACTTTTATTTCATTATTTCTATTTTATAAATGAGAAAAAATGGAGGTTAAAGTGATAATGTAGACTTTTTTTACTAGAATGCACACCTATTTATGTAGTCTACATGGTTATTTCACAGCCATCTTCTCATTCTCTATCCCAAGTTACTCTTCCGAAAGACTTGGGATTATTCACACTGGCCGAAACATGCAAACAACTGAAGTATCCTTCTACAGACAACTGAATAAAGATGTGGTACATATATGTACAATGGAATATTACTCAGCCATAAGAAAAGATGAAACACTTCCATTTGCGACAACATAGATTCTGAGATAATCATCCTAAGTGGAATATGTCAGACAGAAAAAGTTAAGAACCATATGATTTCATTCATCTGTGGGGTATAAAACTAAAAGCAACAAACAGGATAAATAAATAAACAAAAACTCATAAGACACAGACAACAGTTTAGTGGTTACCAAAAGGAAAGGGGGGTGGGGTGGGGTGGGGTGGAGTGGAGGTAGATAAAGGTAAAGGGAGTCAAATACATGGTGATGAAAGATTTGACTTTGGGTGGTGGACACACAATGCAATATACAGATGATGTATTATTGAATTGTACCCTTGAAACCTAAACAATTTTATTAACCAACGTCACCCTAATAAACTTAATTTTCTTAAAAAAGCATGTGTATTAATAATTAATGTAAAAATTTTGTTTTAGAAAATAAAAACTAAAAAAAGGTAAGTATGTCTTTAGCAATTATAAATGAAATCAAACCAAAATTAAGAAGTCTAGATTGCAAAAGCTGACATATAAATATATTTGGGGGCTATTTGATCCAGGTAAAGGCAAGAAGCTGTGTTTTTAATATCCACATAGAACAAGGATTCCAGGAAACAGGAACCAAGGAAAATAGAACCTGAAGAACCTATCTACAAAAAAATTGGAAGTCAGAGTATGTGTAAAAAGGAATCTGAAATAATTCTGGTCATCAGTTCAGGGAACTACAAAGGAACCACAAAGGAACCTTCACTACTTCATGGGCTAAGCTAAGAAACACCCTTGAGAATTCAGGAACATTGGCACATGTGGGTATGAAATTCACACCACTCTAATATTTTGTGAATAAGTTAAGGAATTAGTATGAAAACCTATGATTTTGGAAAATGAGAGTATCGTGGGTCCTGTCCTAGGAAAAACACAAAACCTTCCTTTACAGATGTTTCCCAAGCTGAAGACACATGGGGTGCTCATGAAAATCACCCAGAGGATGTGCGCACAGTGTTGACACACCATATAAGAAGATCTGCAATGAGGAGAAGTTAACAGATGGAAGAAATAGGACAGTTCTCCCTCCAAGTAAAAAGTCTTTGGCATTCTAACGAAAATCTCAGCAAGAATTTTAGCATAACTTAACAGGCTGATACTATAACCCTAATGGAATCGTAAAAGTCAAAAATAGCCAGGGCACTTTTGAAAAAGAAGAGGTTTATTACCAAGCCATAGTAGTTAAAACTGGCTAGATGGAATGGAACTTGAACTCGAAGTTCATACTCCACTAAGCACATGGCACACGACAGATAATGGGAGTGGCAATGCACATCAATGGGAAAGAACTGTACTAGGGTTCTCCAGAAAAAAGAACCAATAGGATGTAAAATGTGCATGCGTACATATAGAGATATGCATATATTAAGATACTACATATATAAACATTACATATTAATATATAAAGAGAGAGCAGAGAGGAGGTACTCATTTTAAGGAATTGGCTCACATGATTGAACAAGCTAGCAAGTTCATAGTTTTCAGGATATGTCAGCAGGAGACCCAGGAAAGAGTTTATGATGCAGCTCAAGTTCAAAGTCAATCTACTGTCAGAATTCCCTCTTCCTTGGAGGAAGTCAGTTTTTTCTTCTAAGGCCTTTAACTGATTAGATGAAACCCACTCGCATTATAGAAGGTAATTTACTCAAAATCTACTGATTTAAATGTTACTCTCATCTAAAAATAACTGCATAGGACATCTAAAATAATGTTTGTCCAAATATCTGGGTGCCATGGCCTAGCCAAGTTGAGACATAAAATTAACCATCTTAAGTTCACCTGTCAACTTGGCATTGATAGACACCTCCTTAAATTATACTTGGTCCCTAAATAAAGACAATAACAAGGTCGTAATTCTGGGTAACATGTGGTACAAAAGATACATTGACTTTATTTTATAGTACTGTTAACATCAAATCATAAATTTTAAGTTATAGGATATCAAAAAGATTAAACATTACCCAAGCACTTTGCATCTTCTTCAGAGAGAGGGTTAGTGCATTTTAGGTTGTACTCAGGATAACTGGTATTGTGTTGGGTGGAAGTATGACTTTATTATTGTCTTTATCTGGGGATTAGGCACGGTTTAGGGAAGTGTATACGGGTGCCAAGGTGAGGCCAGGTCCATCATCACGAGGAGAGTCAGTAAATGTTTCCTTTTAGATTCGGAAACCTGCCCTCGACCCCCTGCTTAACATCTTTCTTGAAAGTCGCAAAGCACTTCACGCTCTGCGCGACCATACTTGTTCCTCTTTTGTTATTATGCATCTAAGTAAAAGGCAGCACTTCTCATCCAGCTAATATAAGCCGAAGACTAAGGTGTCATCCTTGTCACTTTATGCAATAAAAATTAGAGGAAAATGTCCATTATTAAAAGCCTTGTTATTAATCTCCTACAAATCCACTTTCTCCATCATATTTATAAAACACCTGTCCCTTGATTTAAGCAGATTATCCATTCCACGCATACATGGAAAAAAACCACACAGAATCTATCAGCACGGAAAAACAAAACAAAACAAAACAAAACAAAACAAAAAACACTAAAGAAATAGGCCAATATAAGTCATAAAAATATTTGTTTCACATATTTTCACCAAAAATGCTAATGAAAATTCAATAAAAAAAAACAAAATTAATTTTTTTTGCTGTCAGCAGTTGTACTATAATCTAAAGCAATCACTTTCTCTTTTTAATTGGCACAAAGTCATTATCATCATCACTTGAAATATTTGGAAGTATTATTTCAGTTTCATTATTTATGTTTACGTTTTTAGATGACCTTTTTCCAACTCCATCTTTTGTTAAGTTTTCATAAATTCTTATATTCACTGCAACATTTTAAAAAATCTTTTCTAAATTTTAAGGCTCTTTGGATGTTTGGATCGATATCTAGAATTGCAGTTTCTAGTTCTGTGGACAACTGAAGAGCTTTGTAAATATTTTCTGCAGTGAACGAAACTGGTTCAAGGTCACTGCCATATTCATCAGCATAGGGTATGAATAGGAACTGCTGTGAGTCAACAGAAACAAGTGGACCAGCTGAAGTGTGATGAGGAGTGAATGGACCAGTCCAACTTTTCCCTGGATCTAAGAACCAGACAGAAGCAATAACAGACCGTAGGGCTGCTGCCCCTTTGTCGTGAGCGCAGCGCAGGCACGTTCATTTCTAACCAGCGCCCCTCTCTGTGTGTTTGTGTTATTTCATACATGTTTCCCTCATTGGCACACTTGCCTCTGAGGTGTTTTGATGGAGGATGTTTGCTCATCTCTGTATCCTCAACACATGTATGAAATGCCTTAACTAAAGAAAAACTGTGTGTACTAAGTGTTTATAATAGAGTTGTTATCATTAATAAATACAATGAAGGGTGAAAATAAAGGGCATTAATCATATGTGCACATTATATGAATTATAGCATGTTTTTCAGACACACTCACATACAAAACATAAGTCTTATTAATAGCACTTTATAAGGAAATAGACACTTTGAAACAAATGGATATTATTTCAGACATGGTGCTCTTCCGAGGAAGAACAAAGAACAAAGGTTTATCATGTTTAAATGTATTAGATCATTTTCATATAAATGTATTATATGCTTAAAATTAAATGGCTATTACTATATTTATGTATGTATATATTATTTAAAAAGGAAATCTAATTTGCACATATTTGATAGTTTTACTTATAAACTAATTTCCAAACATTTATCATACCTGGAATTCTATTTCAATTTTATGTAGATTTCATCCTACAAGTATTAAGCTTAGCTCAATATTCAGACTTCAAGAAGGATAGTCGTGGCTCACTCGAGTGGGATAATTTGGCCAAGTTTAATGAAGAAAAGTTTTGGAAGGGCTAAGGGAAAAGAAGAAAGAGCGATGTGTGTCTCAGGTCTGGTGACCGTAGGTGAGCGGATGGGTGGGTGGCGTCTGCTATCATGCTAGCCTGGGAAGGTTGCAGGTGCCTGCACTGCAGGAGAGAGTAACCAGGGTATAAAAAATCTGACTTCATTCTCCTCCTGCCTTCTGGGAAAAGTTCTCCTGCTGGAAATCTAAATCTTCCACATTAAGATAGGAATTCAGAATGATGTCTGTTGCAGGGAAAGGAAGATAAATTCTAAGTATCAGTTTTCATAGTTCCAAGAAAGAAAGAATGAGGTTATATACAAAGATAAAGGGGAGAATTGATGTCTTCCATGATACAATTTTATGTTTCTTACATCTCTTAGGCTAGGGTCAGCTCAGTTGGTGCAATCCACTCAAGATCAGGGCTCCAGGGCACAGCACAGTGAAAAAGAATGGCGAGAGAATCTACAGCCTGCATCTGTGACATTACCTTTCTATAGTAGTAATAAAGGAAATTATTGTTCTGCTCTTATTCTGTTGCACAAATAAAGGAGAATAAAATTACATGAATTTCCATTAGACTATAAAACATAAGCAGCAATTAAAATGCATATAAATATACATATAAAAGTGAATGTCTCATTCTTCGCAATGTCTTTTTTAAGTACAGATTCTACTCTCTATAGTGATGGTTAGTTCACAAAACATAAGACAGGTATATGTTTTCTTAGATGGTAGCTGATTAAATTTGTCAACCAAAAAAGTGGAATCAGATTAAACTACAATCACACTATTCAAATATTGAAAACTTCACGTACCAACTTGCCAGAAAGTATAAAGTCTCTGTGTATGCTGAATGTTTATTCATTTATAACATAGAAGACAACAATTCTCCCCTTATTTTATTTGGGAAGGGGAGGTTCTGCATAAAAACCTTATGGGAGGGGGAGCTTTGAAAACATATTTAGAATTTAATCTTCCTTTCCTGGCATTGGACATCATCGTTAAGCCCTATCTTTACTGAGAAAATTTAGATGACATTTCAATATACTGATTTAGTAATAGATCATTTTTTAAACCTATTAGCAGCATCTCTATGCACAATTTAATTTTACTTAACAGAGAAAATGTGTCCATAACAATTTAAACAATTTGAATTATTCGAACAATTATTTGTCCAAAACTCGTTTGGAATTTGGTCACATCGGGGTTGAGATACTCCAACCCCGAATCACACCCAGAAAAATGGAGTTGACACTTTGCTTCTAGAGTAGTTTTCTTACAAATACTTTGAAATAGTAAATATAGGAGAACTAATGAGATATTAATACACAAAAAACGACACCACAGCATAGCTCAACCAAGCCAGGCCAGCTAAGCAGACACTCAAGGAAGAAGCAGGTGTGTTCTATACGTCTTGCTGAGCAAATTTTCTAACACCGTCATAGAGCTGAAAATCTCCACACTGAGAAATAGGAAAGGGAAATCAGAAAGAGAATGATAGGGCATCAAGTGAGAGAAAACCAGGGTAAGTCTTCTGAAAGTGACTTCTGGGGCTAACCCAGTTCTCAGCGACACACTCTGCTAACAAAGCATCATCTACACACGTGCTCACTGGAGCGGAAAAGACTGTTAATACATAGAGATAGCTTGAGACACACCTGTTCGCACAAAAATTTCAGTCAACAGTATAATTTTTTTTACACCAAGAAAAAAGATAAATACATATACGTATAAAATAGGGATATTTTTAAAATCTCAATTGACTAATGAAAGTAAACATATAAATATTAAATTAAGTGGAATAATGCATTCATTAATCCAAACATATCACTTCATCTAGAGCATTTATCTACCAACCATGTAGTGACTTTTTTCATATAAAATTTTTCTGAGAAACTAAAGATGCTACTTATAGGTTTTTAAAGAGGAAAATGATATTGTGCTTCCCTTACATGGCAACCAACAGCATACAAGACAGATTTTAGAGCCTGTAAAGGAGAATTTATAATTTACCATTTTTTCCTAATATTAATGATCACTAAATTGAGGTCAGCACCCAGCTTCTTTTTAGCAGTGAACTTAACTCTTAAATATACAGATAACACTTATCTACCCCTGTAATTCACATCTATTTTTCAGAATAGGCTTATGATAATGGTCATGGTGTTGTAATCCTTATATCCACATACTTTTAAATTGGCATTCCACTACACAGAATACTACATAAACCTTTTATTTATACCCTTAAAGTAGGTTTTTATTGTTCCAGTCTGGTGATCACATTTGTCTTGCCAAATAACAGCTATTACAATGAAATACCATCAGTTTTATATTCATGTTGAAGCCATAGCTATTTTTAATTCTTTTGTCTTAACCTTTCTTTTTACTCAAGTGGTTAATACATCAGCATGTTACAGTATTAGAGTATTCCGGAAACATTTAGTTTACACAGAGTTTTCGTTACTGACTACTTCCTCTGAGTTATAGCACTGCATGTTATAAATAGATAAAAAAGCTCAAAAGTAAGAAAGTGAAGCTCTTATCTTTGATAATAGGGATTAGGTAGTTATTGTCTAAAATGGAAGGAGAAATGCATTACTATTATTAATACAATAACAGTTATATATTTTATATATGTGAGTCTCTATACACGTATATACACTTTTTTTCTGAGTTAAATTCCAAAAGAAACAACAAAATAATTGAAAGTGCACTCCAGGAAAGGGAAAGGAAGTGGAAACGAGAGCTCTTATTATTTATTATAAACTTATAATACTCTTTGATGTTTTCAAATCACATATTTGTACTATTTTAATACAAAAATATTAAATTAAAACAAAAGATACCTCAGACAACTCAGATGGAGGTATGCGAATATGTTTACAATCTTATATGGGTTAATCCAAGAAATGTGCCTCCACGCATACAATATAATAGGGACCTGATCCATTAGGGACCTGGACATGGACAGTAACTGAAACGAAGGGGCAGGGCAGTGAGGGTAGTGAGAAACAAAGACCACAAAAACTGAAATGTTTTCATTTCGTAAGATGGAGATAACATATAGTATTAGCTCCTGAAGAGACCTTGAAGATCGTTCAAATTTTCAAATTTTACTAACAGAGAAATCTAGGATTCGAGAAAGCAAGTTACTTGAGGAATGTCAGATATCAGTCAACAGCAAAATTAGAGCTGGGCAAACTCTCTTGTCTACAGGTCTGGGACCTGTTATCCTCCCGTGGTATAAAATCAGATATTCTCCTTCACTAGAGAGCTGCAAAGAGAGTGTTGTTTAAAAGGGAGAAATGATAATAAATGATATATTACAGACAGTCTCCCACATACCCAGAAGTATCTTCAGTTATCACCCAATTATATGCATGACAAGGAAGCTGATCAATTTATTGCATTCTGAAAATGTTCGTAACATAGATTTTGTTTAAAAATGATTCAAAAACATTTTAAATAATTTGAAAAATCAGGAAAAGTATACACAAACACATATGATGAGTGGTTTGATGAGTAAAACTTAAATGTTTTGATATTTGTAATGTTCCTATTTTCAATTTTTCCCAAATTTGATATTTTATGTTGAAGGTTGGAAGCATTTAATTCGTTTTGGATTATGGCATACTTTGAAAAATACGCTGATGCTTCTGATAAAAATAGTTAGAAAAAGGCAGACTGACAGTTTGGTACTGTCATCTAAACATAGAAGAACGAAAAATAAAAGTTCTATTGAATCTTTTTTAAAATAATGTATATGTAAACATCTATACATACATGTATATATCTTCAAAGTTTAATTTATTGTTTGCAATTAATATATTTCTTTTCATTTAAAATTAACTTCCGGAGGGAAGAGAAAGAGAAAAAATAAATTAAAAAATTTAAAAAAATAAAAACAATTTAGATTTAAAGAAATAATTTAAAAATTAAATTAAATTAACTGCTTACTCAGAATTTATCAATACACCACTATAGTCTTTATGTGTATTAATTTATTAAGTTTAACATTTATTAACATAACTAGAAGTAGAATTGAGAAGAATTAAGAGTTATTATATTCATAAGAACTTTAGAGTTACTTTTAAAATCTTAAAAATTTACCGAAAAAGAACATAGTAGAATTAATTACGTTAGTTAATGTAAGTCATTATTAAAAACTTAAACCAATATAAAAGTTATAACAATTACATTATTTCTGCTTGATTACTCTGACTCTTACAAAAGTGGTATATTGTCTTTCAAGCGTTTCAAGTCAGTTCTGTTTGCTCCTCACTGTGAGAACACCTAGCTACACTGCTTTGAAAATTTGTGTATACATGGAGTAGAACACTAAAATGACAGTAGCTTATCAATCTTGTTCCAGTGACGTTCTAAATATAGATATTCTTTTCAAATTGAAAATACTCCCGAGACCTGAAAAAAAAAATGTGATTGTAAAGACATTCAAGTCTGTTTACAGAAAAAAAGCCTCATGCAGCAAGAGGCTTTGTTTTATTAAAACAAAGATTTTTTTATTAGCTGTTTTCTTACAACGAATCTTTAATGTCACATTGCTTAAAATTGTCTTTTAAATTTTACGTATCAATTTGCTCTAAAATTTGAAACCAACTCATCTCCCCATTTGCAAGATATAAGTCATTTAGCAATTTCATGTGTATATTTTGTTTACTTTGTGGTATGACAAAATCTAATTTATTTAGTAGAAGCCATTATTAATTAACAAAAAGCTTACAAAGAAATTACCTAAAGACCTCTCCAAGAATATAGTTAGTTTCACACCTTCTTAAATATGAGAATGACTTTCTTTAATGAAAACATAAAGCTGTTGTGCATCTGCTAACATTTTTAATGTATTTAAACATTAACTAAAATCCTCACTTAACACTTTTTTCTACCTATTAATTTTTATAAATTCTCATTTCTTTCATGAGAAAGTTACTTTTTAATTTTAATAAGTACCAGAAAGCCCAATAAGAAAATATAAATAGAACACATATGCTCTTTTTAAATTAAGAGAAAGAATCTCCCAATTTCATCACTCTGACTTTATTACCTACCCAGGATATTCCTTCAAATGTATAATACGAACGATCTATGTTCTAGTCAAGTTTAGAACCATGTTAGTAAACCTAATGGACAATATTTTATTGTAACTTGGATCTCATGGGAAATAAGAATAGATCAAATGATAGACAGGCATTAAGAATGTAATAGTAGTTGAAGAACATGTAAAAAGAGAAAATAAAAAATCGTTCCAAGTCCTCAATCTACTATAAGTAAGATGTTACTCAAAACCACTGCAAATTAAGACACAGAAGAAAATCCCAATGTGTGAGATATGAAGGTATCTTTTCGGTTGGCTTCAGTTAATTTCAGTTTATTTATTTAAGATTCCCTTACCTATTTTCCCTCTATTTAACCTGCATTTTTTCCCATGGTAGCTGTTTCTTTGTCTTGTTTGCTAGTCCTCAATTGAGAAACACCTACACAAATGGAAACACTTTGATCATGTCTATTACTTTCACTTTAAATGTATACCTAAAAAATATGGCATTTATTCCTTGTTCATAGTGCAGAAAGAAAAAAAAAGTGATGACTACATCTTTGTCCTTTTCTATACAGTGACATAAAATCTTATGTTGAATCAGCACACCTATTCTCTATTAATTATAATGCTAGATAAATGATTAATTTTCCATTATTCAAAATGCTAGGATTCATTCACTATGCATTTTTAACTAAAAAATATTTTTTCTAGTTTTAAATATTCCCCCCAAATTTCCAGTCATTCTGAAGCAAAAATTTATGTCATCTCTTTAATTGGAGGTAGCGTTCTTATTCTGCCATAATACTACCTAAAGGTTGTAATTTCTAACCAAGCCATCAATATTCATTTTAATTTCTGATAGACAAGAAACCTTGGTTCTTCCTCTGCGTGTTAAAGGTGATAAGGATACTTTAATACTCTAGTAAGGTTCATTCTGAGCTCTTTGAAGTTAGCTGATGTCCTGACCTTCAGAGTATTCTTCATGGATTCTGGGTACTGCCCCATGCTTGACAGATATTGGGCAAGTTGTTCTCACTGGCACTCTGCCCCATGTGTTTAAGATGCGGCAGTGACATCTTTCAGCTTAGAAAACCCAGCATGAACAACTGTGCTCAAAATTCTACACAGTGACATTCAAGAAAAGTTTACTTTTCAGGAAAATAACATGATTTACCCCAGCCAAGTCTATAAGGGTATTTTAAACTGTATATATTTCTAAAAGAGAGATACCTATTTATTTAATGTTTTCAGACAAAAATAATATTCATGATGAAACATATTGAGATTTCTAAATACACTCAGAACTTAATTTATTTAAAGGCAAATTTCAAGCACTCAAATATCTTTCAGCTCTGCATTCTTTTTATATTTTCATCCGAGAATTCTAATTTAAGAAAACAGCTTTCTGTTGGACTGCTTATGCATTTGTGTTTTTAAAAAGTTTAAAATAGAAATAAAATCTTTATAAATCTATGATTTAAAAATATTAAAAATTTATTTTTATACATTCATTTAGAGAAATTTCCTTAGACCAATATAAAGATATGTGTTACTTAAAATTATTCTTTAATTATTAAATAAATAATAACTGAAGATGGTTAAAACTAATCAAATGTACTTTCTATTAATGCTAAAAAATATTGGAAAAGTAAGAATAAAGTTCAGTAAATTACTGGAATTGTTTTCTTTATTGATGTGGGAGAAGAAAGTTCTTGTAATAATTCATGCCAGACCTAATTATACAGTCTATTCAGAAGTCAAAATACATCTGGCTTCATTGTGCCCTGACTGCATGATGCTACCCTCTGAGGCCACAGGCAGTGATGTGCTTTAGAATGCCTGAATCAAAGAGTGTTGGAGATTCAAGAGGAAGCAAACATCTGTCAGTGTCTCTCAAGAGACAAAACTATTTTGCTGGCTCCAACAATCAGCATTTAAGAATAATAGATTCCATGTAACTATCCCCTTTATTATTAAGCCTAGAAAACAAAATCCTCCCTTCTAGGTCTGAGGAAAGGGGAGCATATGTGCAAATGATAACTTAGTTATATATCAATTCACAGAGATTGTATTTAACTCTTCTGAAACTATTTTCATGTGACAATTGTATTAATAGAGTATAGCACAGTGATCAAAAACTAGCAGCTCAATCCAAACCATGTACTGAACATAAACTTTATTCTGTTATTCAGCAATAAAAAGAATGAAATCTTGCCATTTGCGACAACATGGATGCACCTACAGGGTATTTATTAGGGTAAGAGAAACAAATCAGACAGAGATAGATAACTACTGTATGATTTCATTTATATGTATCCTGGGTTTATCATTTGCTTTTAACATTCTTCATTGATCGCTTATATCACTGACATTCATTGTTTCATATTTTTCTACATACTCAATAGAAGATGCATGTTCTCTCACAAGATTTTAACATCCGTCCTATGCCATCACACTTTCATTGCTTTTGAAGTTGAATGTGTCCATGTGACTCGTGTTGGGCAATGAAATGTGAGCAAGAGAGGCTTGTGCCACTTCTAGGTTGGCATTTTGAGAAAACAGCATGTCCTTCGCCACACTTCTCCTCCCCAGATTGAGGATGGAGTGGAGCAAGGCTTCCTGCTTGCCTTCAATGAACATGTGGCAGGAAAGAAGAGCAAGCCTTTCTTGTTCCACTATAGCATGATAATAAACTTGGAGAAAAAAAATCGTTTGCATAATGTGAATAAAGTTCTACCAGACAAAACCTATGTATGCACAATCTCATTCTGGATTTTCATTTCTCCCTCTCATAACATAATATTCGAATTTTCAGAAAGCGTTAAGACTTTCAATATAAAAAAGACACCATTTTCCTAATTTTTATCATAATTTTTAAAGAATATAATTTGCTTATGTTAATAAAGACTGTTTTCACACACACGAAAATTATTTGTGTAAGAAAAGTCCACCAAATACCTGGATCTCTTATTTCTATTCTCAAATACCTTACTTAGCATGAAAATGTTGGGAATAGCACAGCATATCAATTTTAAAGGATGCTCAGGAATCATGAAAATAATAAGATCTTGATTCAAAGCAATTTTTAATTTCTTCCCTTTGAAAATTAACTTTATTTAGCTAAGGAGTATAATAAAAATATAAAGAATACAAACAAATGCCACTGAATAAATAAATCATAATGCCTTTTGTGGCACTTTATGTTTTTTGTTGGATGGCTTACTGCTTTCCTCCACAATAAGAATAATTTAAGCTATATTACTAAAAGAACACATACTGTTTGTTAATCTTCAAACTGCTTGAATCTTTTGTAGCTAAATGGCTTTATTCCAGAAAATCAGATAAAATTAAGCTGATTGGAGTCATAAATAAGTAAAGAATCAGTCTAAATCCAAGAATCAGTCTAAATCCATTATTAAATAACATACTACAATTTGAGATGCTCTACAAATATCAGCAAAATATCTTTGAAGTTTTAAATATATCAATCAAACATATTAACAGAATAAAAGATACTGCAAAATTTTAAACCAGCTGCAGGCATTAGAAATAAGAAATTAGTATTCAAACATATGTATAAACCATGCAATTGTTTTTTATTTGGAATTATATCACACGATGCATCAAATTTTACTTTATAAATGTTCAATTAAAAGCACTCAAATAGCTTTGATTTATTAAAATGCTCTATAAATGTAAATATATGATACCTTCGAATGAATTCATATATATTAAAACCACAAAATTTTTAAATCTAATTATTACATTAAAATTATAGTTAATTTTCAAACAGAAAAAAATAAGAATACACCACAGTGGAATGCTTTTAAATTTTAGGAGATAAAGCACTCAGAGGTGCTTAAAACATTATATTTTTAGTGTTTTATTTTCTACCTTTTCCTAGAAATTCATGTTCTAGCATAAAGAGTAGCAGAATATGTCACCCCAAAATATGCCACTTTTGGATTACTGTGAGGTGAGGACAATCAAAAAGAAACAGATACAAGAAAAGTTCCCCGTCTTCCCTCTATTTGCCTAAAAGCAGAGCATAAACTTACAAAGGTGGCCCTTTTCCTCCTTTTGGTTAAGAAAGACAAAAGTTTATCGCTGGAGACAACTTTAGATCCTATCAGTCTAGAGAAAGCACCAGAAAAATCTGCATAACAGACCTTATTAACTAGCTTTTACCTACTGTTAGTTTCCCCCACATACTTACCTTTCCACAGTTTACTGCCCTTGGAAGCCTACAAATGCTTTTCTTTATTGTGTCATTTCTCCATAAATGTATTGTTTTTGTTGTTGTTGTTGTTGTTGTTGTTGAAGATGCTATATAAACCAGATTTCCAAGCCATCACTTTGAGTTACTCATTTACCCCTGGGGAACTCCCATTTATACCTGAGGTGGACATGTTAATGAATTTCCCTGTGTTTTTCTCTTGTTAATCTGTCTTTTGTTATAGGGGCCCCAGAGAGAAATTTGAAGGACAAATGGAAATTATTTTTCTTTCCCTACAAATATTTAGTAAGAAATATTAAGAATGTGCATTCTGAATAGTAATTGGGATGAGGTATAATTTCCAGAGTTGCACTAGATGGAACCTGTATCTTATACCATATCAAGTAGAAAATAAAACCACAGAAACCAAGGGTTTCTCCTCAAGGTTTAATCTCCTGCTTGAGTGGCCACGCAGATGTGTTATTTCAAACAACTTTCGAACCTATCGCTTAAAATAACTTCAGTAAGAAGTATCTTTTCTGGAATAATTCCCTCAAGGTCATGCCCGCTAATTTATGTTATCAAATATTCATACATTAATTCAATAAACATGTAATAAAGTGCACCACGGTGAATCCAGTACAGAGACAACCAACACATGACTTCCAGTCCTGGGGCCCTACGGCATGGTTGTCAAGTCACCAAGAACAATATGATGAGACATGCAAATTACGGATATAGCATCTTTTGAATATAGTTACATTATTAGATCAAGAACTTTAAATTTTATTCAATGAGACATTTAAAACTATGTGTGAAACCGACCATTCCTGTCAAAAAATGAATCTGGCAGCTTCCCCACTTGAGATCTGTAATTCTCCTGAGGATCATTTTTTTCTAGTTGTCTTTGACCGAAATAGCCCACTTTCCCCCATTCCTCCAAACTTCACATACGCAGAAGAGTGGAGGTGAGGTGTAACTCATTCTCTTACCTCCAAACCATTATTTCCCACTGTCTGATGGGTAAAAACTAATAGACTGAACCACATAAAATAGAAATTACTCAGCCATTTTACTCCTATTCAAAAGGTAATTTCATAGGAGTTATACATTCGTTTGAAGCTCTCAGGACTGTCTTTTAGCCACTGATATGTATTATCATTCCACACTTTTAATATTGTTGATACTTGGCCCATAACCTATTTACCCACTAAAATAACTACCATCAAACAACAACGATCTTATGTAACCACTTCCAGTAACACCTTAATTTCACAGTCTTTGGTTCCCAACTCTGGCCATCATTACCTGTGCTCTCTCCTTCAGCAACCACTCCTGGAGCCGTGGCCTAAGCCTTGTTGACTTAATGAAATCTCAAATGCATGGTCTTCAGCCTCTGCTAGATCCTCAAAATTGGTTAGAAATCAATTTTTTCTGTCCACATCTTTATCCTCAATATATATTTAAAACCTTCATAATTTCCCTGAAATAATGTATACAACTACCTCACTACTTCTCTTATCAAATGTAGACAATCTTATGTGCTAACCTGCGTAGAAGAAAATAAGGAGAAAATACTCTCAACTTCTTGTCCTTTATCTAAGAAGTCAAAAATAGTATGTACCTATTACGGTAGATTTTACTATCGATCCTATTCTTTCCTCCGATCTTGCTGCAGTAAAATAGAGCCACGTCTTTGACTTACGTATGAGTTTGCTGTGTCTCCCGGTGGAGTAACAGTCCCTAAGCTGGACTCGGGTATGACTCGCTTTGAGCAGAGCGATTTATCGAGCACGTGTCAGCACGTGTCAGCAGAGGTCTTAAGTATTTTACATTGTTTTGCTTTGCCTCTTGCACTTCAGACATTACATTCAGCATGATGAATTTTTCTGAATAGCCAATAGAAGACAACCGAACCCAACCAACCACCTAGAGGAAAGCTCGGCCAATCCTGGAAGAGCCCAGTATAGACGCAACGTCCCCACAGACCTGAGAGTGAGAAATAAACATGTATACTACTGTAAGCTATCATATAGTCATTTATTACTTATTATAATTAAATTATCTCATCAATTTAGAAATTCTGTAACATTGGGGTAGAAAGATATCATCCCACCTCAGTGGAAAGTGTCTGTTCTGTTTAAGGGCCATCTTCATCGTATTCTGGATTTTTCCTTCCTGCAAGTCTTACTTCAACATGCCCACGCTGACTTCTGCTAGACCCTCCCACTTTAAGTCAGCTCCTCCCCTCTGCCATCTACTCCCCTCATCCCCTGCATGGACACCCTCCCTCCACATACTGCTCGGGCTCCAGCATCTCCCCGTATAACCAGGGCTCTTGTCCTCTCTGATTAGGCGCCGAATACTGAGTTGTTTAGAAAATTTTGGAGAAGAGGAATAGAAAAGGTAGGAATTCTTTCTATATTCTGAGTATGCAATCTCTTCTCATTCTACACATTTTTGATCTTTTAAAATTTGCTTAATATGTCTTTCCCCTTCCTCTCAGAAGGCATACATTCTAATGTACCCCATTACTCATATGAGTCATACCTTTTTGGAACTAGTCTAAAGAAATTTTTATTTAACTATGTCATAAATATATCTACTATTTTCTTTTTATAACGATAATTTTCCATTTCAAGTTTAGGCCTTTTAACACATATAAAATTTATTTTTAACATAATGAGCTAGGCTTCTATTTTACTAAATTTTTCCATGTGGCTAACCAGTTTCCCCCTCATAATATATTAGCTAGTTAATAACATTTTCTCCATTGATTTGTAATTCCTTCTTTTTTATAATAAAAACATCTGTAAATTCTTGGATCTGTCTATGGGTTGGCCATTGTGTTCCACTGGTCAATGTCAAATGATAAACAGTTCCAGAAATAGGTAAAGAGAAACTTTATTTGAAAGGATTATTCCAAGAGCAGGGAAGAAATTACTGCAATAGAGTGAGAAGGACTATGCTAATAGAATATCAGATTGTGAGATCTGCAAGCATTTCAAAGATCAGGCGGAAAAAGATTTTTCTCTTATAGGGTGGAATACATGAGATTAAGAAGAAACAGGTGTGGGGATGTGGAATGAGTGGAAGTGGTGTAATCAGATAGTAAACCAGAGAATGCTTCACTCTAGCTAGCCTAGTCTCAGAAGGGTCTGTTAATGAGAGGTTGTCTCCTGGCTTGGGCGGAGGGTGGATCAAAGTTCAGGGCCTGAGGCAAGCAGAAGGACTTAACCCAAGTTTGGTTACCAAATATTTTGTTCTAACTGATTAATGAGGACAAAGTGGTTCAGTCGATTTATGAGCCAAGAATGGAAATTTAGAGGTTCTGCATTTGACCTGTCATGGGTAAACAAGTAAGGTATTGGGATGCTAATATGTCACATGGGAAAAGCTGTTTCTTTGAAACATGCTATTTCATAAAACATAAAGAGGTGGGGTAATTTCTGTAACCATGGTTGTTTACCAGGGCCACAGGACTACTATAAATATCAACACTGTAAACAATTTGCACAAGTATCACAGCTATATGCTCTATAGCTCTGTAAACCTTAATATCTCATAGAGCAGGTTAGTTTTCCTTAATTTGTTTTCAAAATGGTCCTAGGTATTATAGATCTACTTGCCAATTCTATAAAACTTGACAATCAATATAAAAATCCATTTCACAAAACTGGAATTGCATTGTATTTATAGATTAATATAAAATGAAATGGCATTTTATGACATTTAATTTTCCTCTCCTTGTATGTGTGTGTATGGATATATTTCTCTCTCTCTCTCTCTCTCTCTCTCTCTCTATATATATATATATATAGACAATTATCTATATCTATATTTCTATATACAGACATCTATATCTACATCTATATTATATTATATTATATTATATTATATTATATTATATTATATTATATTGATGTAGATATTGATCTTCACATATTTAGATTTCTTCCTTTAGTGAAAAGTTATGAGTTTCCCTATAGGTCTGCTACCATTTTATCTGAAATATACCCTTAGATAAATTATGTTTTTTATTATTCCTAAAAATGAAATATTCATATTACATGTCTAATTTTTGTAACTAATATAAAGGAAATTTATAAATATATGTATTTTGGTTTTAGATCCAACAAAAGTGCTAAATTTGTTAATTCACATTGTCCATAGATTTTAAATTTTCTATGCATGTATGAACACTGTGGACGAAAAAGGGGATATGTACAAGTTCAGCGATCGAAAGTACCCTCACGGAGGAATCCAACCATAAATTTCTAACTGGGCAGATTATGGCGGGTGGTCACATCTCAGGCCTATAACTTCTTCTTTTTTTTTTTTTAATTTATTTTTTTATGGTGACATTGGTTAATGAACTTCAATAAGCTTCAGTTGTACACTTTAACAGTAAGGCATATATATATATATATATATATAAAAATTTATTCATTTATATATATTTATATATACTTATGTATATATTTATATATATTTATTTTTATTTTTATTTATATATCTATTTATATATACACATATAGATGATAGATAGATAGATAGATAGATAGATATTTACACTGTGTGCTTACCTCCCACAGTTAGCTGTAACTTCTTTAGTAAAAGGTTTTTAAGCCAACTCTGTCCATTGTTTCTGAGCATTTAGGTTAACACACCTTTGAACTGTCAAAGGCAATTAATCCTCTTTTCCAGACTGCTGGAAGGTGCAACCGCAGTGGAAGTTGCACAATCTTGTTATCTGTCCTGTGCCTTGCTTTCTTCCACTTCCCTGTTCTCTTCCTTATGTCCTCTCCTGTATTCCAAGTGCATAAAAGAAACTACAAAACTGTCATTCTCTCATTCTCCAAAGAGTTCTTGGCTCCCAGCATGTCATCAGTTGGGCTCAAATAAACTTGTATAAAAACTCTCTACAGGTTGAAAGTTTTTATGTTGACAATGTCCTCTACAAATAATTTTCTTTCTTTATTTCCATTCTTTGTAACTCTTAATTCCTCTTTTGGTGCTGATTTGAAACTCTAGCATACGATATTGAATGTAATAAGTGATAGATCTCTTCTGAAGCCCATGAGTTTGAGGAAATACTTATATCTCTGAATCTCACAAATTTTAACAAATATAGAGCAGGTTTTTTCTTTTTGTTTTCTTTTAACCAAAGAAAAATGAAAATTTGAGGACATTAATGATGTCCCTGTAGCATCACTTATCACTCGTGAACAAAAGAATTTATCAAATGCATTTTAAACCTGATCTGGTTTCAAAGCCAGGATGCTATGCTGCCTTTGTTGCAACTTTGAAGACATAAATCTATGTTTGTAAGGCTCACTGTTCTAATGAAATACATTATGCTTGAGTTTCTTTGATACGACATGTGTTGGTAAGCACAATACCTCTGCATTATAAAACAGACCTTCTTAAACCAATCCAATACCAACAGGAAAAGGAAGTTACTGATGTACTCTATAGTCTGGGGAACCAAAAACACAACAGACAGAACAAAATAAAACACAAAATTTTTTAAAAATGCCAAATTCTGAGTGCAGATTTAGTAAAGTCCTAACAAGCTTCAAGTAGTGCTTAAACAGAAAAAATATATACAGCATGTTTCATGGGAAAATAATTCTGACAATCTAAACTTCTGAGAACTTTGGAAATACACAGCATGCAAATTATTGAAAACTGTAATGCCTAACTCTAAAAGAAATTCATAAAAACAGAAAAATAAGATAAACAGGGCTGGAACAATCAGAAAAATAAAAAGATTCTGATATTACACTGGAGTAGAACCCACAGGAGAATGATTTCAGGAAGTACTTTATCAGTAAAAGCATGTAACATTAAGAGTGTCACCTTGGAAGGCAGATCCTATACAGCCATAACACTGGAGTGTATTATGGAGGCAGAGAATTCTCCTAAATCAGAGGAAAGCGACTGAAAAGTAAAGGCATTCCCCACCTCTACAACAGAGGAGGGATCCTGGGAGCACAGAGGTGGGGATACTACCACTTACTCCTCCTAACAGCCTGGAGAGATGCACCTCATTTAAATCTGGGAAACATAAAAGGGTTTTGTTTAATCCTTGTCAATGTAAGAAACGTCCAAACCTGTAGAGAGTTTTTATGAGTTTATTTGAGCCAAACTAACACCATGCCTGGAAATAAGATCTCAAATGCTCTGGTGAATGACAGTTTTGCAGTTCTTTTTAAACATTTAAAATTAAGAAGAGAAAGTAAGGAAGATTACATGAAGTTGGGAGAAGTAAGAAGGGGACATCTCTATGATGGAGTTACAGGATAGTTAACAATATTATGTGATCTCTTGAGGGTGGTTATGCTTCTGAGGGGTCTGAAAAAGAGTATTGCTCCTGGCATTTCAAAGGTGTGTTAACCTAGATGCAAGAGAACAATGGACAGGGCTTGCTTAAAATAAAGATAACTCTTTTTTTAGATCTGAGGCATGACTACCCACCATGACTTGCCCAGTTAGGAATTTATGATCAGATTGCTCCTTGAGGTTATTTTTGGTCACTTGTCATTTAGCATAGAGCCCCTTTTCCATCCACACACCATACAAATTATGAGATGAAAGTGATGAAACTAAAATAATGGTTCAAGAGAAAATGAGGACACGCCATTAAAATGTAGCAACAAAGTAGAAGAATGTGTAAAACTCTAATTTTTGAAAGTAAGCTAAAGGTTGATCGAAGTGTTCACAGCTTTGAAAGGAGAATACAAATTAAAAATAAAATACAAAGAGAACTGAAAAGCAAACAAAAATCATATCTGTAAGTGTAAATAAACTTGAAATGAATACTGTTATGATATAAAAAGATTTAGATAAACTCTATTTCCATGGAACACCAGAAGAAAAGTTATAGTATAAAAATTATGATTATCTATAGAAGTATCAAAGAGTGATAGATGCAAAAATACCCCTCAATTTCCCAAGAATAGAACTCTTGATGGTGAGCTGCCAGACTTATTAATTTCTGAGGGTGAATAAAAGGTCTGAGCAGAAACAGATGTGAAAGCTGGCCAAAGAGAATTATCAGGTCAGACAGGGGACAGCTGAGTTATTAGCGATGGGGGGAGGCCAGTGGGACCCATTCAAGTCAAGGAATTTCAATTGCGAGGTCAATTCACTTGGGAATTTGTCTTCCTCACCCTTATCCTTTAAAATATCCTATGTCGTACTTTAGTTATTTAATAAATAATGATGATTAATCAATCAACATTTTTTGAAAAGAAAATATATCTATCACCAACTGCCTTCAAAAGGTATGAAATATCTTCCTAGTTTTAGGAATAAGGTAATATTGCAGAAATTAAGACATTTTGGTTATACAGATATCGTATTGTTGTAGCCGCCAGCTCCCGAAAGACACATGGACCACCAGAAACCAGTGAGTTCAAGGAAACACACTCTTTATTCAGCCAGCTGGGGCTGCCAGTGGTACGCAGACCCCAAATTAAGCAGCCCCAAAACGTAGAGGTACAGGGTTTTTAAGCCCTAAATCCCATTCCTCATTCTGTCTTAAACACAAAGGCCTATTCTTGTATTTACTGTCAATCCACAGGCAGGTTGTAGAAGTGGGGCCAGAGAAGCAAAGCTTATTGTTAGAATGTTATGTTCCCTTGGGTGACAATTTATGTTCCCATGGGCAATAGCCTATGTTTCCATGGGTGATAGCCAAGCAGTAATTTTTCCAGCCAGCACAGTATGATATATATACATAATATCAGATATATATTACAAACTATGTAGCCTTATTCTTTAATTAGAAAACATCACCAAATTAATCAATTAAAACTGATTTCAAAAAAGCAGAAATATATTTTGTCAAATTTTATTTTTCTTTTTATATATTAATTGGAGAAATGTATCCCTACCATGTGCCAAAACCAAAGCCAGGGGCAGAAAAAAATGAGATGAATAATAATGGTCTTTATCCTCAAAAAGCTCACAGTTACAGGGAATCAGACATGAAGACCGTAAGCACAACAATGCCTGGCAAACGCAGTGATAGAGAACACACTAACGATTATTTAAACGCTGAGGAAATTTTTTTTATTATTATTTTTAATCTCGTTCTTAGCGATAAATACTTTCAAATGGTTCAGGAAAGCTTTCTGGATGAGAGAATATGTATCTGAATCTTAAAAGTCGTGAAGGATTGAAGATGAGTCAAGTACGGGAGGAAAGCGATAGAATTACAGGCTGAGGGAGCAGCGAGAACAGCAGTGTGGTGAATGAAAAGAACCGGATGTGCTCAGAGAAATGAAATGAAACCAGTGGGTGCTTCTGGTGCGTGTGCTTCCTGGCAGGGGGTGGTAGTTACATGTGGGTTGGGAGCAGTAGTGATAAAAACAGTGGAGAGATTTCAAAGACCAAATCAAAAAGAGAAATATATATACTCATTTGAAGCAATGGAATTTTACATTGTAAACTGCCTTAATCGAATATGATTTCTTTGTTGAATTACCCATCTCTCCCTCCTCCTGATAAATGAATACTATATCCAGAAACTACAAAATAAAAAAAGATCAATAATACTGTCTTGAATTACAAAATGACTAGTCAAATGGCACTAAATAGATTTTTTAAAAATCCATTGCTGTAGAGTAGGTGTGATAGCTAAATGTGAGGAATATACAACTAAAAGCATAAAAAGAAACTAGAAGACTTTGACATTAATGCAAATTAGACTTGAGAATTTCTTCTAGGTGTATTTCCAGTAGTATTACAAAGGTGGAGTGGTATAGACAAATTAAGAATAGTGATTGGGAACTGTGTGAGAGAGAGAAACTCAAGAACAAATTCAATTTTCTGATTTAGGTACTGGAAGTGCTGAGAGACTGGTTGTAGAAAGTAAATAAAATATTTAAATGTGAATCTTAAACAATTCAACATACTAGAAAAGGATGTTGAAATGGAGCTAATCTTGTTTGACAGTTTAAGGTAAACAACGATTAGGATAAATTCTAAGCATTCTGTCAATGTTGTTTGCTTTGACAACACCAGGTGACACATTTTTAAAAAGATTACCTTTACTATCAGTATTCTATTATTCTCAGGTAATGGTAGGTAGAACAGACTAATTTTAAGCAATCATTATCACCACAGATACATTCCCTGGGAAACTGACTCAACATGATCATTTCAAACAAAATGTTCTTCAGTGTTCGCTGTGTAAAATACAGTTTAAATCACACAGTAGTGATAAGAGGATATCAGATACAAACCTAAACAAATTCGAACAGTTTTAAATGAAATGAAACTAATAGTCAATGAGAACCCTTTGTCCGAAGTCTAAATTACCTGCTCAGTGTGCGTTAGCCACACATCTGGCTTTCTCCTTTCACGGTTTCTTAGTCCTTGGCGCGGAAGGAGGGGGGTGCAGTATTGTCTAAAGCTATGCCATGAGGACTCCTTAGGCATTCTCCCAGTCTAACTACCTAGTGTTACCCACCTCGGTCTGTTGTAAGAAAGCGTTCCAGTTCCTTGGGTACCTTCACGGAGAAGGAGAAGGCCACGAGAGACAATCTTCTAGAGGCAAAGGCTAAACTGTTGCCACTAAAGCACAGGCACTGGCCACACTCTACCAAACCTGATGCCTGATTTACCCCTGGCTGCCAACCACGTTGCAATTCGGGTAGGTGTGTGAAGGCTGCTTGAAAGATTTTGTCCTCGACTGCTTGCTCTAGCAGAGGGCTCACTGTTTTTAGGAATAATGTAGGTTTTTTCAATTTTTTTTTTTTCTTGAGCTCAGAAGTTAGGCTTTTCATAATAAAGTTATCCAAAGAGGAAACAACTACTCTATCACTTTAAAATAAATGTTAAAAGAGCAACCGACCAACAAACAAAACCACCTAAGATAAATTTAGGGGCTAGTTCTGGCTCTCATCAGTCACTCCTATGTTTACATAATGAAATATAATTGATGTTGTTTACACATAAAGACATTTTTAAATTTCTACTTTAAGGTGATATAAATCCCGTGACTCAGGTTTCCCTTCAAGTTATACTATTTAAAAATAGATTCTAAACATTTACTAATACACTCTTGGTTTAATGTGCCTCCACAACAGTCTTCAAAGTAATTAAAATGAATTTATTTATTCTCAAGAATGTCAAGGTATATATATGACTAGAGCAACAGAGAATATAGGCTAAATATATACTTTAATATACTATAAAAATATATAGTATATTAAAAGTTTTCCAATAACATATCATACATTTAGTGTTAATTTCAGATGAATCTATAGTCAAGATGTTTTATATATATTTAACAGCCAAGAATAGGTAAGAATATGCTTCTTAAACTAGTCTGGTGCATAAAAATGAGAGGTTCTAATTAATTTAAAAAGCTTTCATAATGCAAATAAAACTGAGTGGAATATCCCCCCAAAAATCTATAAATTAATCTGATAAAATAGTAGTGACTTAAAATACTTAAATGAAATATTAAGTTAAAGTTTCTTTCAATGATTTTCATTCTCGACAATTGATGCTGATTCAAAAACAGCCATCATTTTCCCTTTCACTCTCATACACAAACACATATTCACATAAAAATAATTGCTGTACTTGAGGATAAAAGATGGAAAATTTAGGAGTCAAAACAATATTATTATGACTTGCCATTGGTTGAGAAGAATATGGTGGCCTAGGCTACAAAAGAAATTGTTCTTTTCTTTCTTTTTTCCTTCCTTCCTCCTCGTTTCTCTCCTTCCCTCCCTCCCATCTTCCTTCCTTCTTTCTTTCCCTGTCCTTACCAAGAGCTATAAAATTCTATTTAGGATATTTCAGACATTAAACGCACCTATTTTTAACTCTATCCTCAATCTAGGTTTATAGTTAGATGTTAAATACATCAAAAAGCAAATATATCTTTATTAATATCTGGAACTTTCTTACAGATTTTACATGGCAAGCAACAAATACCTCATTCTTTACCCAAAGCTTACAGAAACTCAGCTCAGCTTCCTTAAAACTTCCTGTACCTTGCTTTGATTTTTGAACTCGCTGTCTCTCCAACCTTTTCTGAACTACATCCAATTTCTAAGCTTTGCCGATTAATTGCAACAAATCTAGTTTGTCTCCACAATGGGTAAGGATACGGACTGAACTTTTTTCTTTAAATAGCACAGCATGCCTTTCCCAATTTCTAGCCAGTTGCACCTGCCGCCCCAGTCTCTTGCCGCTGCTATTAATGTCTTGTGCAGCTGTGCCACCGGTTCCAAAATTCCTTTCTTCCTCACTGTGTCAGCATCCTACAACGAACAAGGAAGCTTTCTTTTGATCGATACAGAATGGTTATTTCTGAAGGCAACATCTGAGTTTACTAAATAATTTGTTCCTAACCAGGATGAGGAACTATAGTACATGTTGGTAGACATGTTAAATCAAATTGCCTGTTCAAATATACTCACAATAGTTTGAAATATTCACTAGCAAGGACCTCAGAACATAAATTTCCCATTTTCATTCCATGAATGTATTCAAGAATACTAAATAATTAAAACAAAGTGTTCCTCAGATAAAATAATCCCGATATTATTTATACAAGAACAATTTGCCCTTATTCATTCTCTCAAGAGAACATTGCCTAAGTGCCTTGGTGTGATCCGCAAGGCGCCGAAAAGCCTATCGATTCTCTCTGAACGTGCACGCTTCCTATCACAAAGCCGACACCCTAGTACCTTGAAAACATTATCTCCTTAAGTCTCTTACATTATGTTTATCTGCTATTCATTAGATTCTG
This sequence comes from Pteropus medius, assembly GCF_902729225.1. Lineage (NCBI taxonomy): Eukaryota > Metazoa > Chordata > Mammalia > Chiroptera > Pteropodidae > Pteropus > Pteropus medius. The sequence continues at coordinate 9,487,283 of NW_024348304.1, forward strand.
CAATGAGAAGATATTAATACAGTAGCAAATGCTCTACTCCCTTTCAAGCTTGGTACCTTGACTTTCATTACCATCTAGACCAAGCCAACCTACATTACGGAGACTTTCTCAAATATATCTGAAAATGTCTGCTTACCTACCTATTTTTACATGAAGACTGACAACTTTTTACATGCATTTGTCCATACTCAATAAATATTTATTGAGTCACTATTAGATGCAAGAACGTCAACTGGCTGATGGGAGCACAGAGATAAATAAGACAGTGCCTGTCTCCACGGAGCTCTCCCTTGGGTACCTAGGATTCCGCTTGTCCTTTCCAAATTCACTCATAAATCTCTGGCATCTTTCCAGGCTGGTCATCGGTTTTAAGGATTCCAATATATTAATACTGCACTTTGTTATAAGGTATAAAACTACTGGTAGTTTTGATGTAACATAGTTATTTCAGATATCACTTCATAGCGTCATCAGCTTTTCTTCGGTCCTTTCTCCAGTGACTCGACTGTCCCGTGCACATTACTGATACCCTCACCCAAGCCCTCTTTTCATTTTACTGTACAACTCCGGGTACCATCACTATCCTTCTCTGAAGAAAATGCTGAGAAACATGAGTTGTATGTCATGTTTTGAGGTTCGGTTTTTCTTCTGGAGAAGGAGGCGAATAGACTTGAATGTAGGCAGAATCATCTGACCTAGTCTGTCTTACTCTGTCTAAAACAAATAGATAAATAAATAAAGCCAGTTGTGTTTTGTTTTTGTCTATATTTCTATTTAAATAAATAAATAAATAAATAATACAAAAACAAAACACAACTGGCTGGAGATGCGGACCTTCCCAGAAGCATGATACTGAAATCTGCATTTAAGGAAGCTGACAACGCAGGACCAGATGCAGCAAAAGTCCAGCTCTAGAGGGCCACAGCCTAGAATAAAATAAAACCGAAAGATGCAGGAGGACTAGTGAAAGCCACTGAACTTATGTATTTATAAGTATGTTGTTCACTTTTGTATTTTGTACATATAGGCTTCTTCACGGTTGGTTCAGTCTCCACCAAGAGTTTAACATCTTTCCAAGCTTCCCACAGTGCATAGCCCCACAGCCAATAGTAAACGCTCTAGGTTCTTACTATGGAAGCACACCAGATTCAAGGTTTGGAAAAGAGGCTGATGCTGGGAACACTAAAGTCACATTGCACGGAGATGCATGCAAGCTGAGGCGGGAGGCATCTCTGGCTAGAGCTGTCCAGTGTAGTAGTTATACAAAAGCTTGACAGAAATTGGTTTTCATGAAATGGTAAGACGAAAATTGGAATTAGCGAATACAGACGATTCTTTCACAGAATTATGTTATAAAGGTGAAGAAAGGTGGAAATAACTAGAATTAATTGGGGTCAAGAAAAGTGTTTCTTTTGTTTTTCTTTCTATTTAATGGAGAAAATAACAGCATATTTGCAAGCTCCTGGAAATAATGCAACAGAGAAGGAAAAATAGATGATGCAAAAAACAAAAGAATAATGGTTTGAGTGATATCTTTATATGAGTATGAGAACATGCCATTGACTGTATAATTAGATGCTTAACCAAAGTCAAGAATAAATAGTTCTTTTGTGGTAACATGAGAAAAAGTGTTGTATCTGGACACAGATACGATGTAGGTGCTATAATGTGGTCGTGTGAGCTTTATTAATTACTTTGTGATTGTTACTATCTTCATCATATATAAACAATAAAAAAACGTAGCATTTGTCATGATACAGAAATAAAGCATTGTCTTCCTTTTTCAAATATATAAAAGAAAATTATAAAGTCCAAAACAAAATAGACAACTTAAACACTGGATTGCAGACACTACGTTGAAGTAAACTGAAGTAGAACAAAACGAAATGACTGTCATACTATAAAAATTCCCCTCTGAATGGCACAAGAGTCATGGCAATGTGTATGTAAAAACAACAACAGCGATGATGACAACAGCAACCCTCATTTATTGAAAACCTGCTATTCACCAGGTTCTGTTCTATGATCATTTCATGTAGTAAATCATTTGAATTTCAATATTAAGTCCTATGAAATGATCCTATTTCACATTTTATAGTTAAGAAAACTAATAAACAAAAAGTTTATGTAATTTGTCCAAAGTTATACGTCTTAGTTTTATATATCTTAGTAAGTGCTGGATCAGATATTTTACTATAGATAGCTTGGTTTCATAAATTGAGCCTTTAATTACTGTTTTTATGTCTTCTGAAAAATATTAATTCCACAGCCATTCTTGTTTTCAAATTGGCTACTGTTAACTTAAAACAATTGAGACAAACAATTCAAATAATGCTAATTTTAATATAAGAAGCATGTTAATGATGATTATTTTGGAGCGGATTCATTTTCTCTGTCTTATTTGGTTGGCTCTCTTTTGTCTCTCCTCATTCTCACCCATATCATACACCCCTACCTCTTGCTACAGTCACTTAATAACTTGCTCATGACCTAGCACATAATCATATTTATTCCACCATGCTTTTATAATAATATTCCAGTGTATTAGGATATGTTTCAATAAACAAATACAAAGAAATGTCTAGAACCAGCTATATTTTTTGTATGTTTGAAATGTTTCATAACAGTAAATAGAAATATGAACCCATGAAATCGGAATTTATTTTCCAGAATATGATTTGATTATAAAATTGACTGAAATTATCATATATTTATCTGAAATTAAAGAGAAAGAAGTGACATGAATTCTACATGTTTTTAATTTCAGAACAAAAAAAAGTTAATATTCACATTTCAAAAAAATGCTAATTAATATAAAGAATAGTTAGTGTTGTGCATAAAAACAAGAAAACCTAAAATATAGACAACTAAAAATCACTGCTTCTAAGGAGGGGTAGTAGAACTGTTATTCAGAAAGGAATGTATGGGAATAAAGATTTTTGCAAGTTTTCTATACTATTTGACTTTCACTAACTATAATTTTTATATCAATAATAGAAATAATAAAATAGAATTAAATAAATAAAAACATCAGTGTTGGTTATCATGAATTAAATACTATACCTTTCTTTTTTATTCTAATAATTTTCATGAAATGTATAAGTGACTCTCTTGCTATGATTTGTTTTGAATTTTATTGGTAGATGGCAATATATGATTCAAGGATATCTATTCTCCAAAACTCATATGAAGAGAAATAATTCACAAGTTAGGTGAAGCATTCCACAGAGGACGGCCCATTGTTATTGTCTACCATTGCCACTTTGATCAAGAATGTTCCCTATAGCTCCATAAAGCAAATAATATATTATCAGAAAATCATCTCGAATATCAAAAAACCCTGTTTTGACTGTATTTTTTTTTCACATTGGGTTTCAAATTTACCCAGGGATTTAAAGTACTCTGATTTATTTTATGAGTCGCCATATAAAACACAACTTGTCTGTGTAAACTTGCTATTCCAACTCTTGTTACAAGTATAAATAACAGAAATGGTGATCTACCTGAGGATGTTTGCATGTGGTTATCACAGTTTGCAGTCATTTCAATCTGTGTTGAGCTTCTCCTGGGCATAGGGCATGGCAGCTGTGAATTGTGACTCCAGCAGTGTACTTTTTATGATGCTCATGTGGGATTTGAATGTGCAAGAGATACTACTAGTTAAAATGTTTCCCAGTACTCATATGACAGTTGTTCCCCAGTTTTGCTCTACTGGTTAATTAATAGCACTCTGTAACTCTTTTGCTTTATTCATTCACAGGAATGACAAGGTCTTATGGTATGTGGTAGAATTGATTTTAAAAAAATAGGAAGCACTGGATCTTAAATATCACTTGCCCCCTAAATCATTTTGTTCAACTTAAATTCTAATTTAATGGGTTCAAAAATAAATAAAAAAATAGATAAATATAATGTAATGTAATGTAATATAAATGCATATATGTAAATTAAATATAATATATTTATTTAGATAAATATATGTGTGTATATAAGGAGTCACAGTGATTCAGAATCACAATGGAAGAAACAGTTTAAATGGGATGCATGGTACAAGAAAACTGATTGGATGTTCCATTTCAAAATTAAAAACACATTTTACATAGTTAAATTTCTTTTTAACAAGCACCATATCTAAATTTGAAGGAGAAGTATCAAGCTTAGAGTATTTACTATCTACATGTGATTAAGCTTATCTTTTTCCAATAATACAGTATTTACTCTTAATGGATAGCTATAGTAGGATCACAGAAAGAAACTAGACCTAGAATCTGAACTTAGTCTGAATCCAAGTTATTAACTATATGACCTTGAATGACTCACATAATCTCTAAAATTCACTTTTCCCATCTGTAAAATAGAGTTAAAAAGACTAACAGCAACCTCACAGAGTTTCTGCAGCTATCATAGGAGGTAAAGTATATGAAAATTCTTTGTAAATTTGTTCAAAAATGGTAGCTAATTTAATTTAATTAGCTAGAGGTCCTATTCTAATATACTTGACATCTATGTTCTTTTTCATTACCATTTAAAGTTAGGAAAAGTCATTCACTAATCATAAGGTTATTATTAAAACTTGTTTATAATTCGAAAGAGGCAAATGTTAATCAGACAAATTAAAAATGCCACAAATTACAAAGAGTAACACTTTCCTTCTGGGGTAAGCATGCACGGCATACGGAAATTTAGTGTTCAATAGATGATTGCAGTAATAATGATAATTAAATCCATGTGTTCAAGTGGCCCCATTTTATCTGTGTGTGCACATGAATACAAAAAATTGATCATTTTAAGATAATATTATTCCCAGTTAATAATTTATAAATATGTAAATTATATTAGCATAAGTATTTGTCCAAATACAAGATAATTATAATATAAATCCAAAAATATTATTACATAGATTCAGAAATATAAAGAGAAATAATGCACCACCTCCTCCTACTATATAATAAAAATATATACATAAAGTCGCATGTGAAGTATCTTTGTAAGGAAATATGTTACCTTCAACGCATTTTAAAATGAAGTATTCCATATATTTTTATATAAATAAATTATCACGAATATGCCATTTTAAGAAGAAATTACTTAGAAGTGCATTTTCCCACTGGAACTAAAAAAGAAAAGACCATTTTTCCAAAAGCTTTCCTTGCCACTGATAATTTGTTTAAAAATAACACATCGGATCACAAGAGAAAAATTTATTCAACAGTGTTTACAGTGCTCTTTAACTTCACCTAATTGTTAAGATTGTTATAATTATTTGTTTAATGGTTTTTCTTAAAACTGTTTCATTCACTTCAATGTGTTAATACACTACTCTCCAATGCAAAGAACTTGAAGTCATCTGTAGTATGACTTAATTTGAAAATTTCATATTTTTTTAATTTTCAGCATTTTTTGAAGATTTAATAAAAAGAATAAATTAGAAACTTTTCGAGCAATAACAAGAGAAAGCTTTTGCCATGTACGCTTTGCGAATGTTACATATTGTTTAACCGCAGCATAAAAGGTGGCATTACCTACCATCTATTAAAAGAATAATTTGTTTTAAAATAGAGAACTGGGGGAAAAAATAAGCCATTAATTAGTATCACCGGAAAATGTCTCTTTATATGGAAAGCACTAACATTTTAAGCACATGAATTCTTAAATTGACTAAAAAGGAGGTATAAGCACCATTGAAGGTCCCTTAACAAAGAACAGCAGATTTTAAGTGACAAATCAAGACAAAGAAAGAAGACAAAGTGTGCATTATTTTTCCTTAAATTCAAACTCTTTTTATATATACGAGATCAATATTTGAGATTTGTTTCAACACATTCACTTAGTTAAAAAGAAGCATCTATGGGAATGATTATTATCTTCCGTAAGAGAGCCGAGAGGAGTCAGCTAACTACAAAAATATACTATCAGGGCTGGTCCTGAGCAAGGTCCCCTCTGTTGGGGTTTCTCACCTGGCTCAGCTACTGCCTCTAACCTGGTCAAGTCTCCTAACCTCTCTAACTAATTGATCTCATGTGTAAAATGGGAGTCATAACAGGATCTACCTCATAGGATTTCCACGAGAGTTAAAGTTATAGACTTTAAGCCAGTTTGCATGGTGCTATACAAATTGGTTATTGCACTGACAGTTATTTCCTTGATATTAAATTATCTGTTGTGCTATAATTGTTTTTCAGTTTCCATAGACAAGTAACCAAAAGCAACAAATGAGCAAATTAATCAAATGCATTGAGGAAGGAAAACCTGCACTAGAAATGTAGGAAGAAGACCCACATAGAAGAAATAAATAAAATGCTACAGAAAGAAATGAAGAGATCATTGTATCTTCTCCTAACTCTGTTCCCCAGATTTTTTTTGGAAATTACCTTTGTTTTGGTAACGTACCCCACCATCATTGTCCAGAATATAGCCTGGCTCCAAAGGGCTAGGATCAGTAGTGATGATGATTGTGACGGTGGAGGTGGCAGTGGTTAGGCCTGGTTTGAAAGCCAGATGGCTAGTGCATCGAGTTCCTCTTTTGTTAAGCTGAATTAAAGTTTATGTAAAAATACTGCTTTTTAAACATTTTTCATGAAAATATTTTATAGTGCCTGATTACCTTGTTTATTCTGTTTTCTTTTGATGCAGACTTATTCCTTATGATAGCATTCTTGTTTTCCTTTTTTTTTTTGGCACAGTGAGATGTTTCAGCTAATCTTTCATGTTTCTTCCTGAATCTATTGCTGCTCTTTTTATTGGTGACAGGTATTTAGAAAAATCACAATCTGGACGCCGGTTACCACTGCCTTTGCAAGAGACAAGAGCTAGTATAGTAAAAGGGGATTTTAAAAATAGAACAAATGTGTGCATTCATAATAGATCTAATTCAAACACTACAGCAGGATTTTTATCTATTTTTAAACTTGCTTATTTTCTCTTATACTGAAAATTCTGGTTCCAAAATAAGTCACTTTTATTACTTCTTTGTTTTAACTAATTATAAATTAGTTTCAACGTAGTAACACTGATTTTGCTAATAAATTAAGAAAGCTGAACAAGTTTCAAGAGTTCTTTGCAGTTTAATTTTTCCTTCAAACATATTTCTCTGAGTTTGAATAGAAAAATACATTCTGTTCTAAATTAACCTGGACAGAAAAATATATTTTAAATCAATCTTGATAGGTAGTTGGTTTTATTAGCTTTGATTTTTTATGTACTTTTTACTTTCTCATTCATTTTTATTTTTATTTTTATTTATTTATTTTTGATTATATAAGGCTATTAAAAGGTTGCAAATTAGAAACTGTACAACAAGATATTTAGGTAAAGGCTTGCCTCCAATCTCATCTCCTTCATTTTGACACTTCCTCCCCATACAGATAATTGGAAAATAGTATACCCACTATTCTATACTGCATATTTTCCACACAGAAATCACATATCACTATATAAAGATCATACTCATTCTTCTTTATGACTACATTATATCTTGCTGCATTTTATACAGGATTTAATCATTTAGTTCCCTATTAAAGGGACAGTAAGTTGTTTTCAACCATTTGCTATTAAAAAGAATATCACAATGAGTATGTCATTTCATATTTGTGCCACTATATTCTGGTGATAGATTCACAGAAGTAGAACCGAAAAGTTAATTCACTCTGCAATTCTGCTGATGTCGCTAACTATTCCTCCATACCTGTAATTTTTTAGTTTTTTTCCCAAAAGCTCACCAGTAATTTATGAGACTACTCATCTCTACATAGCATCATTAACAAAATATTTTATCATGTTCTTGGAATTTTGCCAATTTGATGCCATAAAGGGTTTGTTCATCTTTATTTTATTCGAAGTAAGGCTGAGAAACTTTTCATATGTTTAGAGACATTATTTTTTCCTCTGAATGCCTAGTTTATATTCTTCACCCATTATGCTACAGGTTGTTTATCTTTATTCCTGGATATTTAAGGGTACTTGGTAGATACAAACTTTTTTGTCATATAAATTGAAAATATTACTTTCCAGTTTGCTGTTTGGTTTTTACTTAGCTCACTGTGCCCCCTTGACCCCTCACTTTTACCCATTAAAAACTTTATACCAATTTTTTCTAGTTCATATATAGTTCCATTTTTTACATTTTAATCTCTAATCAATCTAGAATTTATCTTGAAGTGGGCAGATGAATGAACCCCAATTTATCTTTTATCAATAGTTATCTATTGTTATATAGATAACAATAGTTGTTATAGCATGATTTAAGGTCTTTTATTTAAATAAACATCTAAAGTATGAAGATCTTTTTACTTCTGGCATATATCACAGAAATATGCTTTCTAGTTATGGTTTCTGTCAAGCGAGCAAACTCAAACATAGATAGCAGAGAAATTATATTTTTGCAGAATTCTTTTAGATATTAGCATTTTTTGAAATTTTATATTTAAAAACCTAGAGAACAATTTTTTAGTGACTTACTTTCATTAAATTTTTACAAATACCATTAGTTTTCATTAAAAAATAGTGAGGGTGTATTCTATTCTAATATCATTTACATGATCTCTACTGCATTTTTATAATAAGCATTTTGGCATAAACAGTTTTAGAAATGAACAACTGATTCATGGGATTAGAAATTAGCCAGTTTGTCAGAAGCAGTAAGCATTCTACAAGCAGGAGTCAGCACTTTAACAGAGCCAACAGAGTCTCACCTAAATCAGATAGTTGTTTAAGAAAAACTTATTTAAAGTAGCTTTTATTGTACACGGATTCCAGGAAGCTTAAAAGTTGAAAATTTACTTTTGAAATAAATGAACTATCATTTCTGATGGATGATATTTTCTCTACAAGCATTCAAAACATTTTTCTTTGATTTATAAACAAATAGATTAAAACATTAGGTATAAAAAGTCTGTTTTTCCAGAATATATTTTAGAAATGGTTTTAGAATAGTTATAAAATAATACTAGCAATAAAAACAGAAAAAAAATTAAAAATCTTAAGAACTGAGAAAGATTTTCTATAGGTTTATACCAATACGGTCTTTAAAGCCTTTTAAGCATTGGAAATCACTTAGACTTCATTCCTAAAATAAATTGAAAAGTCTTAGAAAAGTCAGACCTGAGTTAACTTTCATATCTAATAATCTTCAGTCTTCTTGCTCGTGTTGATATAATATTCAAATGTATACCTAGTGCAATCTATTATTTCAGACCAAACTTAATGTGGCTACATCTCCCTGAATCCACTTCGTCTCAGTTTATTGGCCAACAATGATGTCTTTTTCTACCCTGGCAGGTCTTACCTTCACACCCAAAGCACAATCCTACATTAATCATTTTCTCTCTTACTTTCTTAGATTATCCACTGATACACTTGACCGTAATCTTTACCATATTAGAGATTATTTTACAACTTTAAGTCTCCGTTTCCCAGCAAAAGGATTAAGTCTTTTAGAGGAGGAATTATAGCACATTCTTTTGTAACCACAAACACAAATAAATTTAAAAGTGTATGATATTCATGGGTACAAATAGTTATGAATCTCTTACTTTCTTAGTTTCGGTTTTATAATACCAAGTTTGCAAAATCAAATATGAAAGTATATATGGTATACTAAGGAAAACAAAATGGAGATGAATTTTAAACATCTTGGATGCACAATGTAACAAGTGTACTCCTTTTTAAAAGGGTGTAAACTTTGTACTTTATATAGAGTTTCAATAAAGTTGGTAGTTTCAATAAAGTTCTTGATGTAGTACTGAACTGTAATAATCTAGCTTGAATAGCAATCTAACATATTCAGTATAGAACTGATTTCTGTGTTCATTACTAATTTTGATGTGTTAATATCTAAGGTTTTATAAGAAAAGATTCAAACTATTGTTAAAGATTGATATTTAAAAAAAATTCTTACTATAGTTACAAATATAAGCAGGGAAATGAAAATAAGACTTTCATATATAGTTATTTACAAACTGTTTATAATAGTTTTGATACGTTTGAAAGAACCTTCTCCCCTCTCCACATAAAATTTGTGATTAAAACCAAAGGAGCTATTATTACGTGTGGTGTATGAGCTAGGTAGAAGTATAACTAACTAAATTATTGGAACATGTGAAGATTAGCTATGATATCTGACTTCATCTTTTCTTTGTCAAATTGTCTATACACAAAAGATATGAGTAAAGCTGCACTGAAATATTTAGTATTCAAAACAATATGTTATATATCAAAAAGCAAAGAAAACATGTTGATATCCTATAATTTAGTTCATGTAGACTATCCTTCTGATACTTAAGATTCATTTTTTAAGTGTAACTATATATTTAGTTATTATAAATCTAATAACTAAGAATAGTCTTTAATTTGGGGGTAGATAAGTAAGTATTTGCTACAGTACCTAAATCATGGCCAAGTTGTAAAGTGCAAAGCCATTGATATTTTACACAATATCTGAAATTCCTCAATAACCTAAAAAATATTTTAAGTAGAACAGACATATGATATGCAAAACATGTATACATATTCATAAGGTCCAGGAAATAATACAGCAAATGTGTGTGGGCAACGGTGGGTGTTTTTATGATGGTTTTGCATTTTCACGCTGTTTAAAATAGCCTTCAGTAATTTTATACACCCGTGGAAACAATACTGATCCTTCTAAGACACTGAGACAACAAAATTCATTGAGAAATAACTTACCTATTTACATTCCATTAACTCTGATGAACTTCATGTTGATTCCAAAGATGCCATTTACAAGTGTGAAACACTATAGGAGAGAAAAAAGGGTCAGATTAGGGATTGAAGATCACAGAGATGAGTTCACTAGGAGCTCCATAGCCTCCTTATCATTTTCCAAAGCCAATGTCAGATAAAAATGCATTTCTAGGTGAGCCTTAACTGGGAAAAGCAGCAGCAAAGTTACAGCACGAAGCTGAGCCTATGTGTTCCAGAGAAGCTTCGGTCTCCCCTACTGGAAATGTGTTTGATTTTATTGGAGAAAAATTAAGAAATGAAAATGGCTGTAAACACCCTGTTGCATTCTATATTTCTCCTCCACCTGCCCTGGCTCTCTCCCTAAACAACAACATCAGAGGACAGGTGTTAAATCCTCCAGAAAGTGTTGGTGAGGGTCCGGCCGGGTGGGGAGGCGGGGAGCAGGGGGAACATGAGAGGTGGGTTCAAGGCAAGGACCAGTTCCAATCACAGGGCAAGGGCATTCTCGTCTGGGAGGATTTTGCTGAATGGATGATCATCTATCATTTGACTTGCTCTCCGAATAATTATAAAATACTTCTTAAAATGTCCATAAGTATAATTTCTAGAGAAAATGTATGTATTTTAATATAAAAAAGATAAATATGGCTCCACAGACTATTAAATAAAAAACTAAGAATTCTTTTAGATTTATGTGATTACTATAATGAACTTATTACTCTTTATTTTATAGAGATGAAAAATATTGAGTGGTAGAGCTAGAGTTCTAAACTTTATACCATCCCATTATATTACTTTACATCTCTCTTTTTTATATATAATAGCCAAAGGCTATACACAAAAGCACTGAAACAGCAGATAAGATACGGGGACAGGAGAGCCTTGTTTTTATTAGGAAGTTCTTTGCTAAATTCCAATCAATAGTCATGATACGGAACAAATTCTTTCTTGAAAACCCACCCCTTTTTAAAAGAACGCCACTTGTTAAAAATTAGACAAAAGTATATAAAAATATCATGTCCTTTTTTAAAAATTAAAGCAATAAGTAAGTTCCCTCTGTCAAATGCAGCTGACATATTGAGGCTTCCTCTGCACTGCGGTGACATATAAGTTGCCAATACACAAATATATCCATGTATAAATATAGGTAGCCTTTCCATGACTATAGATCGTTTTACATAAAATGATATATTAAGCATGTGGAATTTAGATTTTGCAGGTGAGGCACCTAATCACCATGGCAGCTGTCATATTTAGAGCAGCATATGAGAGGCAGGAGAGAAGTGTAAATGTCAGGGAAAGGAAAGTCCTTCAAGGTGTTGAGAGTTCTCCAGCAGATGGCTTGATAGTTTTGTTTTTTATATTCTATGAATTCTAATTTTCACCATAGTGTGTGTGTGTGTGTGTGTGTATGTGTGTGTGTATTTTAATAATGCCTCATATGTCAAATTAATTTGTTGGAGAAATCGAATGATGCAAAATAGGTTTACAAAAGGTTGACTATGGAACTGAGAGTATTCTTTAGGGTTTATGCCACAGTAAAAGTCAGTGGTCTGAATGGATTGGATGTCTAGCCTATGAGGTACTGTACACATGAGATCTGGAGAACAGGCCGGGTGAAGATCAAGAGCAAACGAAAGAATGAAACTAAAGAAAATCGCCAAAGAAATGAGCCTGATGAAAGCAACCCCCTCGCTCCCTCAGCCGAAACAAGAACAATTCGAGCTATAAAATTAATAAAGTAGCTTTGGATTATCACCCAACAATAAAATAAATATACGGAAGTAAATACTAATATAAATAAATAACTACATAAATCAATGGACAAATCTCCTGGGCAGAAGAATTGCAAATAATACATGTAGATATTCTACCTTACAGGCAGAGCTTCATTCCTGCCACTAGTCCCCTGCCCCGCTTTCCCATGGTGTCCTAACCTTAGTGACTTGCTTCCAAAAATAGGGTCAAACACCTCCTTAATGTTAGCCTCACCAGTGGGGTCACGTAGATATGAAGAACACTGTGATAGATGCAGTGAGCAAGGCACTTCACCTCTATGGTATTATTTCTTAGAACCTAGTCTCTTAGACTAATTAAAAAAAAAAGAGAGAGAGAAAGAAAAAGAGAAAGGGCATCCTAAATTGGGTCGCTTTAATTTTTTCATATTACAAACAATGCTGCAGTGAACGTTTGTGTAAATGTGTTCTGATACCCAGTATAAATTTTCTCTAAGGTAAATTCGAGTCACAATCCCTGTGCCCTAAAAGAAGAATGAGTTTCAGTAAGTGTTGTTTTCTCTTTCCTGAGCTAGGGAGTTCAAAGTTCTTTTTTGTTTTTTAATTTTACCTATTTCAACTATGGAGCATACTTTTGACTAACAACTTCCAATAGGTAGGTACATTGGTAAGTACAATTGAAACCACAAAGAGAAAAAAGGGCACAACGTACAAAGCTTTGTGTTCCGAGAAAGACTATGACAGGCACTAGAATACAATCACCACTTGATAAATACCCAACGGATGGAGAGACTATAAATTACAACCAGAGGAATGGGGTGACTTCATGAGTATTGTGTTTTTTTTTAACTTAGTGTTAGAAGATAATAATGATTTCAACAGAAAAATGTTTGAAGGTGAGGGAAGCTATTACAAGTGGAAGGGAAAATGTTACCAGACAAATGTGAGAAATATTCTAAAGTATGTCTGAGAACAGTGAATTAACAGGTTATTTTGGATGGAGCAGTAACGATGTGAAGAGTAGCTTTAGAAGCTAAACCTGGAAAGGTACGCTGTGGCCAGTTCATACAGGTCCTTAAAAGCAGTGACGTGGGTGTCAGAACTTATTCTGGAAGGGATAGAAAACAACTAGAGCAATAAAGTGACTTGAATGGCAACAGATATGCTTTTGGCTCTAAATAACAGCCTCACATCAACTAACTTACCTAATGTATAAAGGCGTTAAATGTAAGTGGCTTGTTATATCATGTAAGAGTTACTAGAGACAGGGTGGTTAGAGGGTTAGCAAAGTCAATCACTCATCGTTTCATGAAAGACCAGAGGCCTTCCGTCAACCTGCCTGGTCACCCCCGCAGGCTGACGATGTTTCCCTTCATGACTGAAAGGTAGCTGCGCCAGCTTTAACCCTATGGTGTAGAATGCTGATGTCCTGTTAAAAAACAGGGGCATTTTCAATCTTGAACCTTTCATCCATAAGAACGACCTTTCCCAGAAGCCTACAGATTTCCCGGCAAGTACAAGTTGCTAGAAATGAGTCACAGCCATGACGAAAACAATCATGTCAAGGGAAATAAAACGAACACGACTGACTTGGACAGATATGAACTTGAAGGGACTACAGAGAGTCACTGTCACTTGGAAGAGAGGACAGTAAACACCAAAGCAGCACTGGGGCTTTCCCAGTAGAGAGGGACGTGATGGCTGCGAGTGTACAGACCAGCACAGCTGGCGCTGCTGAAGTACGTAAGACTCGTGGGAAGAAGGAATACCGGCGCTAAGCTGCTCTGTAAAGGGTCTATTTTAAGAGTTGTAATGAAGGCCTAAATTAGGACAGCAACAGTGAGGAAAGAAGAGATTCCTTCAAAGGACACTGGAAAAGTAAAGTAAAGAGAACTTATCAAATGGATGGTGGGGGGGGTGGTGGAAATAGTTGGTGACTGAGAGTAGAAATGGCTTGAATGATGGTTCTAGAAGGTTTAGAATAGTAGACATATTTCACGTAGAGATAAGGAATTCATAAGAGAGACATATGGGCATTGAAGATGCTAAGCGGTGTTTGGGCATATAAATTTTAAGGGGCTACTAACGTACCAAATAAAAATTTCCTATAAATACCAAGAAATATAGCTCGGGAGAACATAAGGGCTATAAATGCACGTTTGATAATCAAGCACATACATGTAATTATTAAAGCTAGGAAACTAGAGATCTCTAAGGAAAGGAAATTATAAAAAAAAATAGATTCAAGTAAAGAAATTGATGAAGACCTGTGTTTAGAGAAAGTCAAAGGCTTGTAAGCTTTTTAAAAAGGATATTTAGAAACTGCAGACATACAGTTCAGAGGAAAATCTGGAATAATTCTGTGCTGTAGCTGTTATAAATATGCAAGTCCATGTATAAAAGAGGCTAAGAAATTTGTGATTAGTCATTTGTGACCTTATGCACTATTTTAGTAGCGTGCACAGAGTACGTACCAGCTTATACTGGGCTGAGACACAAGTGAGAAGTAAATACGTAGGAACAAAGGGAAGTTTGGTAATGAAAAAAAAAGACGGTCATTGGAAGTGAGCTCAGTGATTTTCTAGTTTAATAATATTGTTCTATCCTTGTTTTTTTTTTTTTTTTTTAATAATGATAAATGACCCCGACCATGATTCTACTATATACGAAAAGACCTAGGAGAAGGAAATATTAAAAAATAAAAATAATAATGTAAGACTTTAAAACTTAAATTGTTCTTATACACAGAGAACGGAGATGAAGTCAAGAGTAAAACTTCAGTGATAAGCTTCGGACTAAAACAGGTTTACTTATTGTAAAGAGAAGACAAATAATAGCTGATTATTTTCTAGTATAAACGAAAAGGAAAAACATATTTAAAATATTTGAAGAGGATGGAGAAATAATTGCAGAGGATACCCATTATCACCATCCCCTGTAAAAAAAAATACATTTTAATTCCTCTTTTTATTGCATGGATTTTTTTTTTTTTAATATCTGTACTCATACTGTGTTCATCATTTTGGTAAATATCCATGACTGCGTTGTACATGTTCATATGTGGAAGAGAGATGAATAAACTTGAATTTATCTAGCAAAACAAAAGAAAAGATTATGTGTTTGAAGAAAGGAATATACAGAGAAAAACATAAAAAATAACTAAAAATTACTATAAATCAAGCAATTATAATTAATTATAACCTGTGCCTGTCAAGCAGTCAATCAATCCCTAAGCAGTAGCCTGTTGGCAGCTTCGAAGTTGGCTTGCAGTACTGACAGAGATTCATCTGAAACGGAGACAATGAGCCCCAATGAGGCTGGCACGTTTATGACTTTCACAGACAACAAAACCACGGTCAATGGCATCAGCTCCTCACATCCCTGGTTGGTTCCATAGCACACCAAATGCAAGGTGTCCGATGAGAGACAACATGAATGTAGGGGGCTTTGTCTTTAGCGAGCCAACTCTAAACCACAGTCAAGCATTTTAATAGTCTAGAGCTGTACCCAAATAAGGGTGAGTGAGACAGACCATCTCAGGCCTGAGAGAACTAAAGAGACAGAAGGTAAACTGCTTCCTAGAAGCCTCCAGCAACATAGGAAGTGAACAAGAACTGACATCGTGACAGCTCCTCACAAGACCGCCTGTCTCAGCACACATTCCACCAACATTGGCATCTTCCCTACAAGGCCAAGGTGGAGATGAGATTGCCAGGATGCAAAGATGGAGCCGCAAGAGACGTTATCGTTTACTCTTCCCTTTCTTTGAAACCTTCTTTTCTAAGTGTTTCTTACACCATTATCTCCAAGAAGAACTATTTCTTCCCAAAGATAAAAATTACATGACTTGTTGCATTTACTTAGCAAAGACACTGACATACCTTGGTTTTCTCATGTACAATTATTTATTAAATCCCTATGGTATGACATTTCTTATTAAAGGAACAAACAAATGTATTTTCATACCTTTGTCAATGTAAAATGATCAAACTTCTATATTAATGGCTCTCATCAAAGACATTAGTCTAAATCACAAGCATAAAATGAAGAGCCACATTCAGATAAAAAGGAAACAGTCGAAAATAAGAACAAAAGGATGTGCATGCAGAAAGAGCTACTAATCAAAATTACCTACTCAGAATTTCTCGCAGAGAGAAATGCAGAACAGTTTAAAATGAATGAACAGCTCAATGAGCAGGCAAATGAGAATGATTAGAAAAACACATTCCCTTACATAAAAATAGAAATATGTAATATAAAGTATATGTGCATTTTATACACATTCGGTTAGTTTTCTTTAATGGATTCGGGCTTTTTAGCTATTTTTTAAAGTTAGTACTTTAAAATTAAAATTCTTAGGTTGACTTATTGATCCCTCAATTGCCTTCACTCATTTCCATTCCCACTACCGACAAGACTACAGAAACACAAACCTTGCTTGACTCTAGATCCAGCTCTAAAGAAAAATATACAAGGAAAACTAAGAGGATGTGTGCACCTACTTACACGCAGGGGTTACTAGTCAGGATGCTCCAGAACCATTAGGACACATAAGTGTGTGAATATATGTAAATGAAGATTTATTATGGGAAACAACTCCCTTGATTGCGGAGGCCAAGAATCCCACAATCTGCCTTGTGAAGTTGGAGAACCAGGAGAGCTGCTGTGTAACTTATTCTGACCAAAGGCCTGAGAACCAGGAGCTCTGACATCCAAGGACAAGAAAAGATGAACTAGACTTCATCTTTAGCACTTTGGGAAAACTGAGTACCACTGAGTGAACATGGAAACCGATTTAACAAAAAGAAGCAAAGTAAGATAACCTTACGAAAACTTCCCTGAATGGGAGACTATTTTATAGAATATAGCAGATCATGTTCACTGGATTTAATATATTTTATCTCTGTGCTTTTCCACAGTTATACAAAAAATCAAATACTAGTTCCAGTATTTTGCATTCTGTTAGTTTCGGAGAAAATGAGCAAGGATGTTTGAGGGACTTTTTGAATAATGATATCGTTACAGCCAATTTAAATAAAGAAATTTCTCTGTAAACATATTATTATTGCTATTCTTTTATTATAAACAGTTATCATTGTTATTAACTAACTTAAAATACCAGACATGATATTCTTTCCGAAACAACTCTGAAGGAAGCAGTGAATTTTAAGAATGCTCACATGTAACGTACAGAGTTTGTTTTTTCTCATGAGAATTCTATCTCTAGTTTTCAGTCTCTCAAGGCTTGAATAATTAGTATATAGAGATAGCTTGCATATTGAGGAGTTTTAGAAGCAAACGTTTTTTGAAGTTTTTTGTTACTAGTGATAAGAGAAAAGAGTCTCTTTCTTCTGCTGCTTTTAATGAGACATTTAATGTCTGTGGGTGGCTTTTTTTTGTTTTTGTTTTTGTTTTTTTTTTGAAAAGGAGAGTAATATGTGCTCATGGGCAAAGGTATATTTCTTTAGGAAAGAAATGAAGAAAAAAGGTTGTTTATTGCATTTTTATTCATTTTAGTTCAAAACAAAAAATTTTCAAAAATGAAAAATTTGCAAACCAAAGTTATGGAATTTATTATGTTAACTATCTTTTAAATTAAGCAGTGCATTGCTTTTCAAATCTTATTAGGATAATAAAATGGCATGGAGAAATATGCTAAAATATTCCTGTTTTGTTTATCTTTTCCTCTTCATCTTTCTTTATTTTCACACCCATTCCTGTTCCATTCTATCATTTTCTCCTCATTTTCCTTTATTATATTTCAAGCTCATGTTAAAGAGATACTTTAAATAGCAGTAGCCATGTGAAAGCCAGCCCTTCTTCTCAGTGTAGACATAAAAGCTTACAAAATAATGAGTCCAAAGGAAAGAGCCTATCAAGGAAAGAGCCTATGTCCTGGATGCATCTCCAGTATATGAGATACAGTAACAGATAGGCAATCATCTCAACAGAGAAGAACCTACTTCTCCTTGGCCCCTTTGGTGGTGATCCTCATAAAATCTTATATCGTACTATCCTGTCTCTCTCTGTGTCTGACTGGGAGGGACACTGGACAAAAATCTTCACAGCCCCCTTTTCTGCGTCCACTGCATTCTATCTTATTTATTTAAATAGTAGTCTTCTCTTTCACTCAACCATCTCATTTCTCTGTAGGTGCCATTAAATTGATACCATTGTGGAAAATAAATTAATTCTGGTTGACCATGAAGTCTACGATCTCTCATGCGAGGCTAGTAAATCCAAATTGCTATAGTTCATTTTTAATTATTGCTTTTCTGTCATGTATTAAACTCCTTTAAAAGCAAATCTGAAAATGACTGGAGGTCATTTAAATAGAGTTAAGTATTTTAAAGTGAATCAAATTATACAGGAAATAGAATTCAAAAAATAAATACATGTCATTATAATTGGTATCTCAAGAGGTTCTTGGAATCTTATTTAAAGTCTATCCATTTTAAAGTGTCACAGAAAATAAAAGAATAAAGGAAAGTTTTCATTTTAATCCTTTGGTTTATAACAAGCAAGGAGACTGAAAGAACAAAGATATGAACAAAAGAAAATAATCTAGGCACAGACATAAAGCAATGACAAATTCCTCCTAAATCACAGAAGACAGGAAAATTTAAAAGATTGATAACTCTCAATGTAGTATAAATCATATTTTCCATTTATCAACCTGGACCTATCTATCTATATTGTTACTGAAGAAAGTATCATTTTTTTGACAAGCTGTTGCTCTTAGCAACAAGTCATCTTGATATTTTCTTTGATTATAACTAAAGAGCAATATCCATTCTTGTTACATGGGTGTAAAGTATAATTTAAAGCTCATTAAAAGTGTAGCAGGTGTTCACGTTTAAAGTGCAAAAAAAAAAAATAGAGGAAAGAATTTCTCTATGGCTGAGCTGTCAGTGCTCTAAAAGCCTAATTTATTTTGCATAACCTTTTAGCAAATAGACATGATTATAATAGAGAGAAGAGAAATGGAAACAATATATGCAGGAAAGTAAAGGGACTTAGCCTTTTGATTTGACCTTGATTCCCACCCTTTGAAAATATTACAGTCTTTTAACAATTGCAGCTTTGACATATAACACACTTTTCTTCCCAGGAGACAGAAGTTCTTCAGACATTTCCTTAGCATAAAAGCTGCTCTAAAGTAGAAAATGAGTGGGTGCATAAACTGAAACAGAGTCAGTGTGTATTCAATGCAAAGCCGGGAAAGGAATGAATGTTCAATCGTCCAGGCCTTTCACAGGTTCGTTTTTCATGTGGGAAGCGCCTACTCTGCAGAGAGAACATTCAAACTCGAATTCAAAAGTAAGTAAAAGTCTAGCGATTGGAACTATTCCTCAATATCTTCCATTGTTGGCACAAATTAGGCAAATGGTGAGAAAAAGACCTAAGTACATCAGATCTAAACAGAGAACGGAAGCTAAAAGTTGTAATTGTTAACACAACGGCACTGTCTGAGCTGTGGATTTGCACTGCCCTTTCAACCAGGAGCTCTAATGAAAGCCCAGGATTGTTGGAGCTCACTGGAGTTTGAATAATTTAAGGTATTAATAGTTTTCTCCTTTTAAGAAGAGGAAAGAACTATACTTTTTTAAAAGGCAGGGACATATAAAGGAAAACTGTGGTATTCAGGAAAGAACGGTGAGAAATAAAACAATGTTAATAGAGTTTTGATATTACTTTCTGAGATTTAATGCTATTGTTAAAAATTAAGTTTTGAAGTATAAAAGGCAAATATTCATGGAATGCAAATAAAAATCTGAAAGGAGAATGTCATGTAATCTTAACAAAACCCAAAATGGGTTGAAGAAGAAGAGAAAAAGTATGCTAAAGACCCAATGTGTCCAGTACGTGGAGGGGAGAGGTTGACGCAATGGTCAAGAATACCGTTTACTTTCATTTGCTAATCAAGAAGTTTACATTTAAATACAATTTAATTTTAGGAAGAATTAATAGTAGGCATTTGCTTCCTTTTTCCATCAATGTCATTAGAGAAATGGGTGGGCGTGTTGAAGAATATGAAGTATCTGTCACATATGCATCTCAGAGTTTAGTGCAGAGGTTCTAAAAACGCACTTTGTTTGGCTAGAATAATGAGCCAATAATTTATCTAAAAGTAGGTATTTAATATCATTGAACATTTGGATCTTGTAACACCGGGGTTGGATACAAAAATTCATCGGAGTTGAGGAACACTTGTCCCTCTCCCTCCGGTCCATTAAAAATTATCGATGCCTCCCCATGTTGCCACAGTGCCCTTTCTAGCCAATGCCACCACTTATCTTCAGACAGCTGCGTGCTATTCTTTTACTTGCATATCCTTAGTGGCCATCTGAATTTGTCACTAGTAACACAGCACAAAGTGCTTCTGTTTATTATTAATAAAGTCCCAATCTGTTTCATTCATGCTTTCCAATTGTTTTGCACATAGAAGTTAATGAGTAAATATTTGCAGAATTGCATTGAACTTTTTAGTCATCACCATGTAAAAGCAATATTTCAAGTACGCCGCCATCCTGGGGCATCTAGCTTTGTAATTTTTAAAGATGATATAGCTCGATATTCTGTCATGGGAATAGTTAAGATCATTTGATTTCAGGCAATGTGTACTGCTGTGACAATTCTTACATTTCACTGTAAGTGAACGTCAATCCTTCTGTCCTGTTGTGAAATAAATACAGCATGTACTTAAAACTGCAAACCGCAAAACTCTCTGAAGCAGATACTTATTCATCTGTACTTATCAGAAGATAATCTAACATGGTGATGTCACCGTTGGGGGTGATCTAAACCCACTGCTGTCTCGGTGGCATTGAGAGGCCTTGGTCCTTTCCGCCAACGCAGTAAAGGATTACAGACCAGCGAAGATTAGGAAAAGAAAGATTTATTGAAGTACATTTCAAGAGAGAAATGGGCTACACCAGAGGGCTTAGCCTTGTAGAGGTGGGGAGGTCTGTCTTATACCTGGGCCGTGGTGCTTGCTGATCGATGGATGTGTGAGGTCATTTTGATTGACATTGGGCTGTTATATAACCTGTTGTCAACTGCACGTGTACCTTCCCAGAATTCATTCTGTTATAATTAGATTCACGAATTCCTGGGCATATTCATTATGGTTACAGAGCTAGACCTTCATTCCCGTCGCTCATGGCTACCTAATTGCCTGACAGAGACTTCTTCTTTCTTGAAAACCTGCTGTCAAGGACACCCACCCACTTGTGTCAAGTGAGCATTTGTATTTGAAATCACTCTTTACTTTCTGCAGCATACAGTAGTATGCTCACACTACCATCCTCCCATGGGGCAAACGTGGTCCCCTACCAGTGATGTTAGAGGTCTGCATTGTGAATGTTCCAGTGAAGTAAAATGCGCCCTCTAAAAATAATCTGCAAAATAGCAATATGGGTTTGGAGGTTGAAACTATATACTGAGAGAGACAAGCTCCCACAGAGGATCAATAATTCCAATTGCTCTATAATGATATTAATGAGAAATCAGGCCTTCAAAAATGTCAAAAGTTTATTGAAAACCTTTATCATAATTGAAACAGGGATAGTTGTATTTCATTATGACATATTTTGGGACATCAGAATTATAGCACACTTCTCTTGAGGGCCATCCCTTTTATTTGCTTTAAGAAAGAATACATCTTTCATCATGACAGTGATAGTAATGAGGCTACTTATATAAAATATATCAATGTGTCCCCAAACTATCATTATAAGTAAAGGGTCTCCTCAGATTTTATAGTGGAGGCGTATTTAATTATTTACCAGTAGTAGTTTGCACTAGATGTATTCTGCTTCTGTTACCCAGTTTCTAAAATTACTTTTTTTCCCCTAGTCTATAAGTAGTACATACTCATTAAATAAATTTTCTAAATACAGAATGATAATGTCTATATCCCTGAAGATAGTGTTTAGGGGGCCAGGAAATCGCAGTTATATACAAATTCAGGCGAAATGGCTCCTGAAAAGTACAAGTAAGCTCTATTTGCTTCAGAACTTATATATAGTAAAACAGGGAAATCAAGACTAAACAGTGGTCAATAAAATGACCCCAAACCTCCCACTAAAAAGGAAATACAATATTTCATTACTGATTTCAAAAAGCACTTATGATACAATGAAATAACGGATCTAGGGAAGGACTTTCAATAGCCAGAAAAATCATTAGGCAAAATTTTGATGGTAAACTGTAGTAATGAATCAGGCTGACATCATCTGAAACCATGATTAATCCTACGATCATAATCAACTATTACCAGAGGGAGGCAAGATAGAGAACGGATGTGACAAAATGAGAACTGAGATGCTACTGATGTGCATGAGGACCGGATGTCCACCTGTACCCTAAAGCCAATATAAGAATAAATATTTGGGGGTGGGGTGGAAGGAGGGCTGATAAAAGCAAAAGGAGAGTTGCTGTCATCCCGGGTCACAGCTCGGGGTTCTGCAAGCATGACTGAGAAACCCGGTGTCTAACATGGACATGAAGCACAGATTAACAATGGCTGAAGAACACATAATTTGATGGACTGGAATTCAGCCTTATGAGACTCCTGAATGCACTAAAATGTTCCTAAGAAAATGCCAAGACTTCCTGAGCTGGGAGCCTTGTTGGATCAAAGGGAGATGGGAAGGTAGCTGCCCACAGTGTTTAGAGAGCCTAGGAATCAATCCAAACTAATAACCCCCACCCTAAGTTTTGTACAATGAAAGTTCAGTTTCCGCTTAACCTATTTGTTTAAATTAATCATTGATTTCTCAAACAAGCCACTGTCAATGACTTTCGGTTAATGTTTTTTTGCATGTTTGCTTAGCTCAGATGAAAAAAAAAAGTCAGTGTACAGGAAGAAACTTTTTACTTGTTAAAGGGAAAAATATATCCACAAGTATATTCACAGAAACTAAACAATACCAAGAAGCAGCAGCCCACTCACAGGCTTCTATTATACATTTGTACAGCTGTTACCTTTCCAGCTCTTTGCGTCTTACATCTTTACCTCCAACTCTTGCCATAAATTTTCCTTTTTAAATTTCCAGCTTATGCCCTACTATGTTCAAAACATAAAACTACAACTTACATCTCTTGTACCCCCAAGTCTGAACTCTACAGTCCACAATTCCCTTCTGATTAAAGTTCTCCCTCTAAATGAGTTTCCTCGGTGTTGGCTACAGCCTAAAGCAGTCCTCCATATCATCTGCCCTCGAAATAGAAAATCTTATCTGCAAGCTGGAGTTTTCCTTTTTTACTTTTTTTTCCTATGAGCAAGCTATCACCCTAACAGAAGACTCGTGTGATGTAGCCCTACCTTTTCTGACTTCTTCCAGAGCTACCCTTCTTCTGCCCTTGACTCTGTACTCTAGCCCTCCTTCTCCCAGCTACACCCTTTCAGAAAGGAAGTCTCCACTCTGGAGATGACCCAAACCTTTCTCTGTATCTAGTAAGTTTTTGGAGTCATTGCTTACCACTCGTCTATTGCCCCATGGAGTTTTGGACATAACAATACTATGCTAATAATAGCAAGGGTGAGAATATAGTATATGTGAAATACTGTGCAGCAAAGTCCACACCTAATTTATCCTTCCATCAGCCTCATGACCAGACTGTATGATTAACTCAAATTCGTAGACAAAGAAACTGGAACTTAGTGTAGTTTAGTAAATTGCTCAAGGATTTGACCCTGGGTAACCTAGCTCTAATCTCCCATGTTTGCAGATTCCCTTTACCTTCCCCAACAACTTCCCCTCCACCCTTACACAGTCCGTCTAGGACAATTTTCTTCTTCTAAGCAAAACAAATAGTGTTGTGTGTCCTGAAAGCTAATTACTCTGAAAATCTGGATGCGGGTAAACAGTCCTAGATCTGGAAACTCACACCTCAAGTCCAGAGTTTACTTATCCCCCAGAATGCCATCGGGGCTTGGCATGCTCCCACACATTCTTAGTTTATAGCTTGGCATCATACTCTCTCTCCACGGGAAGCTATTACACTAACACCCCGTGGCTTAGGGGCCAGGCATATCAACGCGAATGCCCAGATTAACCAAATTAAAGCAAACAGAGTAGGTTTATTCTGCTTTCTTTTCAACCAGTTGAGAAAAGTGAACTTAGCAGTGATGTTTGTAGTTGACTGTTCCATTCATCCTGTGTTCAGCCAATTCCTTTTGTAACACCACCGCTCTCTGCTAATCCCCTCTGGCCACCTCACTAAATGAGCTTTAATGGTATATATTTTGGAAATTAAGTCTTTAAATGCCACATAAGTCAGACAAAGCACATCATTCTAATTGCAGATAATTTCTTAAGCCCAATGGAACAAATAACTGCATTCTAGCTTACATTATGGCCACACCATGCATATCCTCGGATATTCTCCTACTTTCCACTGAAATGCTTGGTAAGAAAAAACAAATAAAACCACAAGAGTAAAAAACGAGAGTAAGAGAGCATGAAAAATCATTAAACAGAGTTTTAACACTGCCATATGAACAAGTTTATAGCCAAAATGTTATTTTGAATACATTTCCATAAGTGTTTCCCATGCCATTGCCTACTCTTAGGCAATATTTTAATAAACACATAATTTTTCACCAAGAATAAATACTACAATTTATTCAACTCTTTTCCATACTGCTTAGTAGTTAGGTTGTTATTAATTTTTGTTTCTATTGCTATATATTGAAGTAATTCATTAATAGCTTTAATTTCTAAAACAACTTGTGTTTAGAATCAGATTTCCAATCTAAAGATAAATAGATCAATTGATACAAACATTTTTAAAGACTCATTACATATTTAAAGATTCTTGATGCTAAAGATATAATTTTTCTCTAGTTAAAAAATTATATATATCTATAGATAGATGATAAATATCTATATATATGCACGCATATATATTCAATAATTCAGGCCATTCAAAATGAGTTACAAATATAGAAATTATTACTCCAAATTCTTCACCAAAAAAAAAGTGATTAACGTCCATGGCACATTGGTGTCCTGAGACAAAGCTTTGGAGTACATGTTGAGAACTCCAGATTCTCAGAAAGAACTACGTTCACATTCCTAACCTACATTTATTTTTATATTTACTTAGATAAGTTACTTACCATCTTTAAATTTTTTTAATATCTGAAATAATGATTCTCTCCTACAGTTTTGTTTTAAGTAGTAGATGATTTAATGCTTTAAAGGGCACAGTGAGATGTTGGGTAGATGATGAGCTCTCTTTAAATGTGAGTGGTTTCTAACCTAGCAGGGCCCTGTGACATAGTGCTCGGGAGCATGTGCCCTGGAGACAAGTTGCCTCCGTTTGAATTCCGGATCTGCCCTTTACCAAATGTGTGACCTTCTGCCAGTTATCCAAACTCTCTGCACCTCTGTTTCTCCCGATGTAAAAACTAGAATAACCATAGCACTTACATCTAAGGGTTATTGTCTATAATACATGAGGATCATAAGCGTCTAGCATAAAGTCCAACTTATAGTAAATACTGAATAAGTACTATTTTTACTAGAATTTAGAATAACATGATTTTCTGCTGTTTTTAATTATTGGCTCTCTCCATTAACAGAAAACAGATTGGTTGGCAGTAGTCACAAAGAAAACAATTGCTTAATTTAACTTTTAAAAGACATGTCCTTTTTACTACAAACTACCCAGGCTAAGTGCTACCAGAAGTTGATAACTGCGGTATATGGATAAAAGAAAGCTGCTGTCATGTGACACAGTGGCCTGTATACATCCTACAGTCAAGAAGAATTGCTGAGCATGATTTTAGGAACCCACTAATAAAATAAGAATGTTAAGTAAAAACATTCATGTCAAAGTCTCAAGGAAGACAGATTACAGTGTAACGAATTGTTTCTAAGATAAACTAATAGTTATATTTTGTCATATTAAATTCAACTTCCCCCCCCGCAACTTTTTCCCCATTTAAATGTGTTCTCAAGGTTAAAATAGCTCTGTGATTTTCACACACACACACACACACACACACACACACACACACCCCTAATATAATTTAAAATTTATTTTTTAATGCAAAATAAAATGACATTTCTAGTTCATTAAAAGTTTTTCAGGCATAAGTAAAAAGTTAGGATACTTATTTGTTTATTTCTTCATCATTTATTTTGGAGATTTGGACCTTCTCCAGCAAAACTGAGAACACCATGTGGTTGGTTATTATTGTTTTTATTACAAAACTCCAAAAATACTACTGATTTTTATGTAGATGAAGTTCTTGTTATTACTTAAGTCAAATCTCAATTGCACATCTTTAAAAATAAAACAGTTGTAACAAATGATTCCTCCCTAGAATATGAAAGGTAAATTAAGAGTAGCAAACCATGCTGAAATCAATTATGCATTTCCAATTCAATAAATAATTTAGATAATTATTCTTTTTCAGAACTCTAAGTTTGGGTTTAAAACACATTTTAATTTTAAAATGCCTATATTGTTAATAATTTCAATGCTTCCCACAGTGCCTCTTCTGCAAAAACAAACTTTATAGTCTTTTTCCTAATTCAGGTTCTCAGTTTGGCCCAATTTACAGCTTGCAGTGGTGAAAGCTTAATTTCCGTTATGTGTTAGGGTCTCCTTTCCCTCTTGGGATCAGACAAAAATTTGGAGGGCTTATGTATTCCGAAATATAAGGTTAGACCCGGTCCCTGTTTCATTGCAGTCATCATGTTGTTCCTTGTCTCTACAGTGCTGCCACCTAGCGGAGCCCTTTTCCTCGTGGGGCCCACGGATGCTCTCCAAGGGCTTAGAGATGCCCTGGCGGCCGGGCTCCCCACGGAGCTCTCGTTAATTCTTCTGGCTCTCACGTGAACATTGTACAGGCACATAACCACATCAGGATAAGCTGGACATTGGTTTTCTACTCTTAAATGAATAAGGACAAAAACAAGGAAAAAAATCCTAAAACCCTTTTACTTCTCAGTCTCAGTAAGCTGCCCTTGTACTTGAGATTAGCCCTTTGCGACCTCCCCTTCTTAAGGGGCCCACCCTCTCTATCTTCCCTCTAATAACTTCATCTTCTAAACCCAACAGATGTCTTGGTGGCATAGACTAGGCTGTCTCTAAAGTGCCTTCTGACATCTCATGGTTTGCCCTAAAACATGACAGTTGTTAAAGTCAGCCTGAAGAAAGTGAGCCCCAAATCCGAACAATACACACTGTGTAAGTGAAAATAACTCTCCATTTTTCAAGTCTCCCACAACAAGCAGTAAGGACACCATGAAAATAGTTAATAACTCAATAAATTGTCTTGCCTTCTATCTTTTATGTGGCTTAAATCATGTTGTACTTTAAAAAGAATAATATAATTAATAGCACAGACAGCACGATAGAACAGTTTCAATAAACTGGAGAGAAGAAAAAATATTATAGTGCTTGGATTGACTTGTAAAAATATTTTTCTTAATCAATGTTGCTTTCAACAGGAAGATAAAAATAATTCAGAGATGAAAGAAAGAGCTTTCAGCTCAAAAATATTTTCTTACCCAGTTTCTGCTGCTTGAAATTATGTCAATTCCTGAAATTGTTCAAACCTGGACTGTAACCATTAGCATCCACATCACAATGGCTACAGATAACAAGTGCAGTGTCTTCATTTGTTTGGCCAGTAAATAGTAGATATAAACATCAACGGTTTTGGGAAAGTGGGCTCTAATATTCTTATACTAGCTTAGGGGGGACTATTAGAGGAAAAAAATAATTAAAATGAAAAGACAGTGTGCCTGAAAGAAGAGATGGGGAGAGAAGAATAAAATCAAAAACCAAAACGAAACGAACACCAGACGGGCGCGAGAAGACAAGCTTCTCCTCCCTCTGGGACGAAATTGGGCAGTTCTTCATATAAAAACAAATTCTTTACATAAGTAGACAATTTTCATTCCAATCATTCCAATTCCAGTTTATTATTAGTTACATGCGCGGAAAGCTTCGGGGTGACTTTTGTTATCTGAGAATTCTCCTTGGCCTTCATAAAATGGAGATTGTAACACTGAAAAATCCATCCCCTTGGGATCTGTAGATGAAAGCTTTATATAGCTATTAAGTAGTACCAATATCTATCAGCGTAGGAGTATTTATATAGCTTCTGTAAATATCATGAAATTAAAAAGAATACTAGCTGAAATGAGGGGAAAAAAATGGAAGCCTGGTACAAACATTAGTTTGCATAGTTTTGTATTTGAATGCTGACAGGCTATCAAAAAAAAAAAAAAAATCTGCCAAGGTCTACACTCTAAAGGTTTATAAAGGAACAAGAACTGCCTCAGAATTTATGAAAACTGTGTCTCACTTTCTGGAGATATTATGCATGCTATGTGGGGATTTTTCTATCAAAAGGTCACTATTCAAATTATATTCAAAATGTTTTTGACTTCAATGAATCCTTAGTTTGTAAGTGTAGATTAAGTTGTCCTGTTTTTGTTCTGAAGAAAAGGTATACTTATTTTAAAATTAAAACAGCAATTTTAACTACTAACATTATCTCTATATCCCAAGAAGACCACCAAGTAAGTTTCTGGTGAATATATTGATGGAGAAATTAAATGCACATGATTTTATGTCTTATCATCATATTTCTAGGTTTATAATTCCTTAATTTTTCCACTGGAGTTTTGCTTTGGTTTTCAGTGAAAGATAGGCCCTTATTTAGCAAAATCAGCACAGAGAAACCCCTCATAACCTCAGGCTCTGACACAGGGAAGAGACGTGAGAAAATAAAGATTCCTAACGTGTGGTAATAACTGTCAGCCAAATACACTCAGCACACTTAGAGAAAAAGAGTAAGGTCCATTTCAAGAGTGTGGATAAGACTAAGATGATCATATATTAAATTACAAAGCTATAAAAATGATGTTTTGCATTCATCAAAAACACATCAAGATGTCTTCAGAATAAAATACTAACAATCAGTAACTGCTCTGTATTTCAAACAAAGATCTATATTTAACTTGCTTTTCTCACGATGATTCTGCCTTTGAGATTAAGAATGGGCAGTTATATTTTTTAGTGACAAATCCAAGACAGTAATCCACTTCCTTCCACTAAACATCATCTCAAGCACTAGCTAGACTGAAAATGGTTAAAAGTCTCAATGGCCACAGGGCTCTGATACGCAGGCCTGAGCACAGGGCGAGTCTTGCTATTGAGATTCCTCTTTGGTCATGGATGATCAATGCATAGCCACCGAAGAGCCACCACGGCTATCTTAGGAACCACTTCTCCACAGCCATACTTCTTTAAATTCATGAAGCCTCCTTGTCCTTGTGCAAAAATACTGTTTGTGGACGTGTCACCATCCACAAAGACCTGAACTGGTGAAGATGAGCCCAGTCACAGAGGAGTTCTGTAGCACTGAGAGAAGAGCCCCCCTGGTCCCCGGTGCCTTAGGTACACAAGGAGCAAGTCATCCAAAGTCAGAGGTTCCCCAAATCAGCTCCGCTTCAGCATTATTTGAAAAGCTTCACAAAAAATAGATTCTGGGCCCACTCCTGTATTACCATATAAATCGCCTGACCTCCTGTATTACCATATAAATCGCACAGAAACGTGTATTTTCTAGGAATGCCAAAAATAAGCTTTGGATCTACGGTGGGAAACCAGGAGACCACATGATGCCTAAAGTTGCTTTCAAAAAATTGAGTTAAAAAATACCAAATTTATACATCTTCATATATTTTCTCATAGGTTTTGCCAGATGCCATCCCGTGTGCTGTATCAGTTGGTTCGTGTGTAGTATTTTATTTAATTAATTCTACCACCCTATAGGACAATGTTATTTCATTTGACAGAACACAGAACCACAGCCTACGAACACCAGATCCATATGACTGAGGATGGTATGGGCAGTACTCAAGCCCAAGGCTGTCAGACTATCAGACTTCACTATCGCTGTTCCAATTATACTGCATGGTCTCTCAATCTAGTTTGTTATAATCCATGATGAATGGAGTTATCAGGGTACCAAATACTACTGTGTAGACTATCAAACTGTCAGTCTCAAAATGCCTGCAACAAATGAATAAAAGTCTTAGGGAAGTAAAGGACGATGACGAAGTAAAAAAGGCGACAAGGAAGGAAGGGAGGGAGGGAAGGTCGGGTTGTTTATTAATACCTATAAATACCTGATATGATTTGCCTTCTTGAAAATTCAATTTGACCCAACTATGTCGATGATTCCCCAAAATGTTCTCTTTTCAATTCACAAATGTTTAAGAATATTAAGGTTAAATCAATAAAGAACAATTTAAATAAAGAGTACAATAAAATTCAGATATATTAACCAAATATTATTTTAACAAGAGGTAATTCAGCCAACTGCAATAAGTATTAAACGTATACTTAATGTCCCTTATGTCCCCAGTAAGGTCAGTTGTGAAGGACTACAATAGGTAATGGTAAAACAAGGCAGAACCCCTTCTACCAAGAAACCTAGAACATGGAGAGAGTTAGGGTCAAATGGTAACAGTATTTTAACTATTTGGCATATGCATAAATATGAATAAATAGGAACAGTCACAGAAGGGCGTAATAAGGGGTCTGATTTAATATTTCAGTATTTGCTGATGGCATTTAAGGGACACCCCTCTATCTCCGCAAACTGAAAGAAAACCCTGGCGTTTCCTACTTTGGTGCCAATGGAACATTCAAAGCACACGAGCCTATGCCTGCACATTTCCTTCAATTCGTGAAGTACGAGAACTTTCGCATGGTCCCACGCCTTAACCACAAAAAAATCACCAAGCCAGTCTCTTTTTTCTTGCTCTCTTCCAAACCATTTTCAGCTCAACGTGGGCGCCTTTCCTACACATACCAGAGAAACCCATTGTATGGTAAACCCTTTTTTTTTATAATTTTTTAATTTTTTTAATTTTTTTTTTTTATTTTTTAGGCGAGGCAACGCTTGGTTGGCCTCACAGATTGCAAGGACCTTGCCAGTTTACAATCCCTTATTTATTTATTTATTTATTTTACACCTACAGCTCCTGGTCTTCCTAGGTCGTCTCCCATCCAAGTATTAACCAGGCCCGACCCTGCTTAGCTTCCAAGATCAGATGGGATCGGGCTTGTTCAGGGTAGCATGGCCATAGACCTATAAACCTTTTTATGCCTTCTTAGTGTGTGTGCTGTTACCAGTCTTAACATTCAAGCCAAATTTTGAATAGGGGTTCATTTCGTCTTCGCAGGATATCCCAAACAAAGGGACACAGGAAGGACTCCTTGCTAAGAGCAGGGTGTTCAATTTATTACATGAAAAAAACTTATATGAAAATAATTTAGGTAGAACTAATATTGTAACATTTTCTTCTGCCTGGAAATTTATTTTAATAAAAAATAACCTAAGAACAGATATCTGAACGCTCCATTTCTTACTTCAAAAAACCCAAAAATCTAAAAGGAAAAAATCTGTAATATTATTGGACATTAGAGAAGAGCCCAACCCACGCATTTGGTTCAGTGAAGACTTTTGGCAATAAAGCAGAATGTGAATATGCACTGGCCTATAGTGCAGTATTTGCATAGAGCAACTTAAAAGGAAGGAGTAAAAATGTGTCCTGTCACATACTACGCCCACCCCCACCCCACTGCCCTGCAATCCTGGGAATGAAGAAAAGTACGAATTGCTCAACATTTCAATCTGTCAGACCTAGAATGATAAGATAATAAGCACGAAGGAAAAATAGGTGCAGAGGATACGAAAATGCTCAAATATTCAGTGCAAAGTAAACATGTAGTTTAGAACAAAGTTCTAGGCAAATATTCAGGACACTGAAATGAACGTGCAAATAACCCGTTTTGCAAAACTAAGTGAAAGACTTCCTGTAAAGCAAACCAGGCAGTTAAAAGGGGTAGGTTATCAGAAAGAGAAACTATTGACATCACGACACAATAAGAACTCCAGAAAGTGACAACAGAGGGGATGGAGGAGAAGGACTATCCACGATGTAATATTAGAAACTTTCACTGAATTAAGGAAAGGTCTTGAATATGCATATTAAACAGGACCACCAAGTTTCAGAAAGAATTGGTGAAAATCCACACCAAAACTAATTCAGATGAAGAGGTTTGTTTCGAGGTTAATTTTTTTTTTAATTCCACAAGCTTCTAGGCAGATTCTTTTTAACCAGAAAATGGAATAAAAATTATACTTATCTAGAAAACTAAGTGCTAAAAGAAAGATGTGTATATTTAAAATAGAAAGGGAGTGTGGTTTAAAAAATCGCCATCAAACTGCCATTCAATTACATGGTCATTTTCAGACTTTAAATCCTAAAAATGAGCATACAATCCTCTGAAAACAGTTACTTGTAGAAGTACTCAAGACAAATGGGAAGAAATAATCAGAAGTAAAGATTTTAAGAATGGCAAACTCATGGTACTAAAGAAAAATTTTAAAGCTAGGAAACTGCATAATTAAAAGCTAAATAATCATTAAAGTAATATTTTACGTAGTGATAAAGCCATAGCTACAAATTTATTCTCTGTGTTTGTGCACATTTATGTGTGTAACTAGTAAAATATTAGAAATAGGATATAAGCTTCTCAAATCACAAGAAGAAAAAAAGAAAGTAACAGAAACGTATGTATTTTATAAATACTTTGTAATCAAGTTAAGCTCTTTCTTTTCCAAAAAAAAAAAGCAAAAAAGAAATAATCTCCAAAGCATTTGTTAAACTATAAAAGAGAAAGAGAATAAATTAAAATGAATATTCAAATAAAATAGATGTCTTTTAAAAAAATGTATGAGTTAACAAAATACCTAAAGAATAAAAATTATGATTGAAATGACAATGGAGAAAATCCTAAAAATGTTTTCAACTACCTTTAAAGAATAATGAACACAAAGAATCTGTAGTAAAAATCTATAAAATTTTTAAGAAATAGATTTTAAATATTATTAGTTCCTAGAGCAGTCCTAATTTTTTAAAAGCTAGAATAGCCTTAGAAAATATTGGAATGAATTAGAACAACAGCAAATGAGGTAACTGTGTGTGTGTGTGTGTGTGTGTGCGCGCGCGCGCGTGTGCGTCTTTGTTTCTGTTTTACCAGTCTCTTTTTTTTTTTAATAGGAAATAATATGCCAATGTTAAATAATACAGTATATTTGTCTCAAATGCCAAATCTACTTATGGCTCTTTAGATGTGCTCCCCAGAACCTATATTTGCCAAGATTACTAAAACAAACATTTTAAAGTTACTATTAAAGAGACGGAGAAGGCACCACTATAGGAGGAAAAAAACAACACTGGGAGATGCCAGTAGTTTTTAGAAAGAGGACATGGACAGTGGTGAAAATCAAAAGAACTACCACAAAGTCAATGAAGAGAGTAATTTTGAAAAGTTCATAGTGGAAGGAAGGTACAATTGCAAATACCTACACTGAATTCTTCCCCCGTTCCCCTGCATCCATGTGTTTCATCTTGCAAAAGGTTTTAAATGTTTTCAGGCTATGAACTTTCTGTTTTCCAGAGCTGTCAAGGAGTTATTTTAGTTTTGGATATTACTTTTATCATGTCAATATAATATTGGAAAGAAGAGATGTGTACAAGTGGACTCAATTTGTCACTTTGAACAGAAAGTGAAAAAACAACTTACATTGTATCTGTAACTTAAATATAAAACTATTTAGATTCCCAGAGCCATTTTGTTCTGAACTGGACTGTTAGTATTTACTAAAATGTAATTTATCATACTTATCCTTTCAGATTTGCCAAATAACTTTAAGCAAATAATTTTACTTCTATATAACTTCCTTTCCATTGGGTACGGTGAGATCAACGATCAAAATGGAAAGATTTTAGCGAAAATTGAGGCATCTTTTACATTAAATTTATGGTTCATTAAAGTTATTTTGACATTTTTATTACAGCGATTTTATATTAGGTAAATATACCAATAAATATAGGTGGAAAAATCTCCCCTCAATCAATATTTTAAGAAAATATTTTTCTGATATTACTAAATGTTCACTAATATTAAATATAATGAAGATTACATTTTTAACAATATGTCAAAAAGAATCTCAGGTGTTGGTTCATCTGCAAAATACAATAAAACCTATTACTTTTCTTATTTAATTCTAAATTTTTCCTTTTATTCTTTTTAAAATAACTGCTTCAAATGTAAATTGAACTTTTAACTTTTAAATGCAAGGTGATTACATGTTATCTATCTCAGATGTATTTTCAAATTGTCATATTTTTAAATCTCTAAAATATTCTTCATTATTTTTTACATAAAAATGTAAGATAAGAAAACAGCATTAAGGAAAGCAAGAGTAGAAGCAAAGAGGATTTACCCTAAGTTAAGAAATTTTACATTTTCAAGTATTTTAATATAAATTTCAAATTATATTAATTTTATTCATGCTCAAGAGGGTCTATAAAACATCTGTCTCTCAGAACGGAAACGTTACAACTTTGAAATCAAATGGAGTAGATGTTTTAGAAATATGCTCTGGAGATATTAAATAGAGTTTCTTAAGTCAGATGATTTTAAAGTAGTTGTTTAAATGCCATCATTCTACAATTTGGCCATATGATTTACCAGCTCTTTATTAAAATATTTACATTAATTTTTATTTGATAGTTACATTTGTCCTTTTTTCTTATTAATAAGTTCATTAACGGAGTAATATGTTAACTGGTATCTTCTCTCGACTCTACTTATAAGATTCTCTTTGGTTTATATATTTGATCTTGAAAAATGTACATAATTAAGAAGTAATACTTCACAGAGAGGGTTTCAATGTTCTTTGTCTTAAACTAGGTATTAATGCCCTAAGGGAGTCAGTCTAAATCTACTGGAGTGTTTTTAATTGCTGTGTTTTAGATAAATGAGTACATTCATCATTATAGTTACATAATACCATAATTCTAATATTTTCGCCCTTTCCTATGTAAAATATTAAATAATGGTAACTAAAAATACATTTGAACTTCTAACTTTGTAGTGCATGGTATTTCATTTTAAATGTTATCATATGCCTCATTTCGTACCCCTGTTATTTCCATAAAAGACAGAGCATCCGCCAATCATATAGAAGAAAAATTTTATATCTAGACTTCTAGATATATTTGAGGTAGTAAGATATATAATTTGCAAGAAAACCATAGCACAAGCGAGGTATTTTATAGTAGTGGATTATTCTGACTCTTCGTATTTACCTAAAAAGTATCATCAGCTCATCTATTTCTCTTAAAATTCACGCTTATTCACAATTATAAATGCTTCATAGATAATAGATACTTGAAAGTCCAAAATTACTGTATTTATTACGTGAAACCTACTTACATTGGATTGCATTTCTGATCTCAGTTATTCTATCTGGGTACCCAAGTCAGAGACTTCAGACTAATGTCTGACATTCGCCCCTTTAAGTCCCATAACCAATCTGTCATCAAATTATTTCTATTTGACCTTATAAATATATCTTCATAATAAATATAAACATATACCATGCCTTGCGACCAAGAGCTGGAATGAGCCTGGGGCTCTGAGGGAGACGGAGCCATCAGTCTAGCCCTGGACTATCTATCTCCCGACTGTTATGAATGTGACGAAGAATTAAAAATCTTTCTCATGTTAAATGCTGATAACGTGGGACACCTGTTACCTGACTCTGAACTTAATATTAGGATTCACTCCTCACTTCCAAACTATTGCACCCATTTACTCCTATTACCATTTCTCATTCACTTATTACAATGTATCTTTCTGTATTGCAATTAGTCAAATTAGAGTGCCCTTTGACCCACAGGAAACCAACACAAAATCGGAAAACGAAAACAAGTCCACCTTTTGCAGTACTGCTCAAATCTGTTTAAGAAAGAAATTGTACAAATATCAAGTGAATTTAATTAGAACTGCTATGATATGTTTCCAAAACAAGACAGGACTAAATTAAAAATACACGTTTACATAAAGTTTAAATTGATATATTACCATTCTGACTTAAATTTCCACTTCAAGGAAAGAAGTAAAAAGTCTTAAATGACAGTCTGACAAAATGTTAAAAATTCTTGCCAAAATGCCAATTAATATAGTTAAGATGATGTTTTAAAAATCTTTTCTATGGAAGAGCTGTCACAAAATTATCACCTTAGAATGTATCCCTTATGAACTATACTTTCTTAATTTTTTAAATAGGTATATCCCCATTCAACAAACTTACACTGGTCCTCTATCAGAGGTTGGCCACTTATGAGAAAGCCAAGTTTTCAGTAAAAGACTTAACAAACCAGTATGATTTGATGGGTCTAGGCAAGGCTCCTTTTGAATGTATCTGCCTTAAAGATAGGCTAGCAAATTATTTTATGATCAAAATATAAACTTGAAAACATCACTGTATATAAGCTTGATAAAGTTGTTAATTAATGGAATACAAATTATGCAAATTTACAACCTTATAGTTAGAGATGAATACATTTTATTTATATATATTTAAGTCTAGGTAAACTGCAAGAAAGAAAATATAACTCATTCACTGAAGTAAAAATATTTTGAGCAGCTATTTGCTCTTTTGGAAAAAAAAGTAGTAGAAAAGGCAGGCTACTCAGAACAAAGATGGAAATTCACAGCTGTGGAGGGGGGACTGACTGTTTTTTCTTTTTTGGCATCCTTTGCTATTTAGAGGTCTATTTGTCACTTAGAAAACTTATTAACTATTTTAGATTATTATTAATACCTTACACATAGAATTATACACTCTACGAATACATTATCTCATCTGATTCTCTTCACAAGCTAAGCAAGTCCATTTATAATCTTGAAGTAAACACCGAGGTTAATGATTTAACCTCGATTTTACATAAGCAAATTACAAAAATTCTAATAAACACAGATCACACACTGTATAATTATTGACTCACTAAACATTGTTATTAAGACCATATTATCATATCCATTTTACAAATGAAGTTTAATATTAAGTGCAATTTCGGGTCACTCTGAAACATACAGTTTCCTAATGTTTGTGATTAATCCAAAATGTCACAATAATTCAGATGTTTGAGGAGAGGTTCATGGGAGAAGGTAGTTGTAAGGGCAAACATGTAAATGAAGTATCAGTGAAAATAAGTTAATGACGTGAGAATGCTCACTTTTAACAGTGGAAAACCACAATGAAAAGAAATACACTTTCATAAGGCAGAGAGGGTGAGATAAGGAGTGGGCTGCAATGTGAGATGAACCGTAGGAGGGAAAAAGTAGACGATATTTTAAAAATAAAAGTTGTTTGAATTTGATGTAAAGGCAGGGAGGAGTGTCATGTGAGATGTGAAATTTCAGATACTGACAATCTCGGCTTATTTACCAACCAGGTACCACTCTGCTAGCAGGAGAGCTGGAATTCTTAGCTTTCTTTTTAAAAATTGAAGTATTTTATTTTTACAATTGTAGATTAGAGTTGGATGATAATTGAGTGATAACATTCACCTAATCGTGCTGGATG
The DNA here is from genome assembly GCF_902729225.1 of Pteropus medius. Lineage (NCBI taxonomy): Eukaryota > Metazoa > Chordata > Mammalia > Chiroptera > Pteropodidae > Pteropus > Pteropus medius. The sequence continues at coordinate 9,525,215 of NW_024348304.1, forward strand.
CCCCAGGATGCTACAGCCTGTTTTCTGACGTGGCTTACTGCATGGTAGGTACATTCATCATTGGTTTCATCCTAAGGCCTTTCAACCTCCGTTACTAAGTCAGCTCTTGCCCTTTTCCTGCACTCTCCAGCTTTACTGAAATATAATTGACGTGTAACATTGTCTAAGTTTAAGATGTACGAACTCTTGGTTTGATACACACATGTGTAAGTATGTACGTGTATATATACACACATATATATGCATTGCAACATGATTACCACCACAGTGTTAGCTAACACTTCCATCACCTTCGTCATGTCACTTAATTAGCATTTCTGCTTTGAAGTGAGAATGTTTAAAATTTACTCTCCGATGGCCATACATCCATTGGAAACATAAGCTTGTTTTCCTCATAAATGCAGAAAAGTGGTTAAACAGAACTTCTCACAGTACACGTCAAAATGTGATATCACTAAAATCTTCTTTCTGAAATTTAGATATGAATGGACTATTAGATAATATAGAGATCTATTATTAATTTTGCTACTGTGTAAATGGCATTCTTGTTATACAGGAAAATATTCTTAGTTTTAGTGATGCATACTGAAGTATTTAGGGATAAATGATCATGCTGTCCATAATTATGTTAAAGTACTTCGGCAAAAAAAATACTTTGAGTAATTTGGCAAATGTAAACAGCTGTTTAGGTGAAAAATATATGCATGTTTACATTATGATTCTCTCTACTATGCTCAAAATATTTCATAATATGCATTTAAAATAATCCCCATTCTTATGAAATCACTGTTCATTCTCATAAAAAAAAAAAAAATCAATGGAGAGTGAAACATCTGTGGTGGCAAGAATATTCTTCATCCCAAAGCTTTTTACCATCTTGGTAGATCTGCTCCTAACTGGTAGCTTCTTTTTAACCATTAATTATAGCAAGATCCATTTTCTAGTCCAGGTACTTGAACTATCCCCTCTAACTGATCATTTTACTCTTTCTTTTTTATGTCTGTCCTAGTCACCTACTCTCTATACATATTTGTGGTAACAGTTGTCATTAATGTGTGACCGCACATTTTTTTTGGGGGGGAGAGGGGTATTTAATTATCCCCACCCACTTATGTCATTATGGAACAAGTAATATAGAAAATACTTGAATTTTTTGTTGCCTCAAGCACTGTGGAAAAAATAAAAAGAATTAAAACTTATCTTAAATCTTAAGAACCTTAAAATCTATTTGGAAAAACAAAGAAAATGCATATAAACACACAGACATAGTAATTTAGCTAATGAGTCAACATAATGTGTAAATATATCTAATAGATTAGATAATATCTAATAGATAATATGTTTAAGTAACCTTTTAACTATCACAAATAGGTAGCATAATGATTACAGAAAGATTTGGTACTGAGCACGTAGTCTTTGAATCATATGTATTAGTATATCCCACGATACACGGCAGAAGAAAAATTGGGAACTATTCAAGGAGTTCCCAGTCATTCAAGTTAGGTCTAACATTTTAAAAAATATCAATATAAGAAAAGTACAAAAATTCAGATTCCGGCTAACTCTTTCTTTGAAGACAAATAGCAATGTGTTTTGAATGGCAAAAATCATTTTCATTTATTTTTAACCTTTTACTTTATAAGCCAATAATGAAGGTAAAAACAACAACATAATTGATATTCGGCACCCAGAATGAAGAGGGAGAAAAAAAACCTCATTTAAAAAATCAATTAGCATCTTAAATTCTTCACAAATTCAATAAAATACATACTCATCCACTGTAAAATAGATATTCTACTTGGTCAACATTCTCTAATAATGACTCTAAATATATAAGAATATCTTCACATCAATTTTTCTCTTTTTTCAGCCCCTTTTATTCTCAATATAAAGTGGCTTCTTTTTCTTTTTGAGATTTAGTATGTCAACCACAGCCTGTTCCATTATACAAAGATGCCTGGTTACTTGAAAGACTTTGATACATCTGTGCTATTCCCTGTGTGCTGACATATGTCTACTTGTAACAGAGAAAAGAAACTTCAAGGATGAGCTCCACTCATTTCAGTAATTGGTATTCCTGCCTGCTAGTTCAAATGGATTATTGTTAGCGAGATAGGCAGCTAACATTAATGTCAAATTAACATAAACTATAAGGATGATAGTATGCTGGAATTTGCATAATTTTCATCAGAATCTAAAGGCTTTTGAAATTGATTCTCAAGGACTAATAAAGACATATTAGTTTACTTACTATAACATTTTTGGGATGTTATTTAAAATGTCACATTCTAATTTTAAGTCAGTGATCTGCAACTGAGGATAATGGACATTATATGAATTTTAGACACACATTAAATAATTTATGTGAAAATATGAACCCCCCCCCCACCAAGGTTATTAATCAGCCTGTGGACAAAGGAACACCAATTCCTTAATTTTTTTTTTTAAATATATAATGTGACTTAAATTCAATCCTTTGTGAATTTCATTCTAGGAATTTATCATGTACATTCTCAGGTGCCTTAAGTCTGCTCAGTGATTCAAAGTCAAATGTTAATGGTTCTATTCCAGAGTCTTCAAAAAATCTGTCATATGTGTGATTTCATTCCAAAAGAAAAACTTTTGAGAAAGTTAAAAGTGTTTATATTTTGAAATATGTCTCTGTTATGTCAAAACACAGAAAGGCATGAAGAACACATATGGCGCCTAAGCACAGAATGTGCCCACTCCTGGCCCAATTGGCTTTGGAGTCGTTCGTCTAAACTTTATCATGCATCAACGGTGAAGCTGACATATGAGCTTCTCAAAGCACAGAAGCTCGTTTCTTTCTAGGTGTCTTGCCTGCTCACATTCTGCGTTCCCTAAGTGCCTTCCATGTGAGATCCATTTTGCCGACCCCATCAGAAGGTCATTGGTGCACTTGCCACTATTCAAAGCACGACGATATGAAAGCACAAAATGCACCCAGTTTTTGACTATGTCCCTTCCCTTTTTCATCCCAACTCTTCAGAAAACCCCTGGAAGATAATCACAGGTGCTCAAAATAGTACTCACAGTGTACTATTCACCCACTAATACAAATAGGTATTTAAGATGTCATCAATTGAATATATGTGCCCTGTGACTAAAAAGAGCTTCGTCTTCCCTTGAACTAAAGAATAAAGGGGAAAATTAGATATGTATGCAAGAATTGGACAATTTAACTCAATCAAGAAAACGCAGTGTTGGAGAGTTAGATCACAGACATGGCTAGACATCATATTATCAGTAGTTATTTGCTGCTACAAATATTTATTTTGTGTTAATAATAAAAGAACATAAATGTGTACAGGCATAGCTGAGAGGCAATCTTGCTTAATGGAAACAGCTTTCAGGACTTCTCCAGAAAAAGAGAAAAAAACATTTCTAGTTCGAGCTCTCCAGTGTGAGGGCTGAGCACCCTGGCCAGCTGTATACTGTTTTCTGATTCTTCGCTGTACAAATAGACCTCAACCTGCCTACTTTCAAGAGTTACTGCGGACCTCAGGCAAGAATCATTTTCCATTCCTCATTCTGATATCACACACACATACTCCATGCTGAATGGGAGAATGAAACGGATTTAATTCAATAAATGTAGAGGATCAAACAGTGCAGAACTTGAGATACCAGAAAGGCCAGCAAAAGTATAGTTTCTAAAGGAGGTGGGCTGCCCCTGGAAAGCAAACTTTATACTTTCTTTTTTCAGGAATTGTGCTACATATAATAATGCAAACATTAAGAAAGTGAAGTGAGTGATAGTGGGAGCAGAAGCCTATATTGAAGAATTTGGTTCAGAGAGGCACGGCAAGCAAGGCCAAACACATATACATGGCTATGTGTACCCATTTATACAAAAATCTATACGAACACACGGTAAGAATGGTAGTCTTATCCAGTGAAAATGGAGAAGATGGGAGAGGATGAAGACTCGCTAATTTTCATTTATTAATAACAAGAAACTAATAGAAAATGTCTGAAGTAAAAATATCTTTAAAGTTTTAGTCACAAAAGTTATCAGTAGAATAAAAATGCTAACACTCAAATATTAGAATTACATACAAGAATAATAAAAATACTGTATAGTTAGAGACATAAAAAATGTTAACAGAAAATGTAACAAAATTATGACATAGCTTCATAACAATAATACGATATCAATAAAGGTTAATACGATTAACTCATTTTAAAAATTAGCTTCATTTTGTATCTAAGCAAAACCTAAGCTTTACTGAAGAGACACATAAAACATCATGTACAAAGCCGAAAAATAGTATCATTGGCAAATACGCATCATGTAAGTACAAACAAAAAGAAAGCAGGAATGTGACCTTAGCATCAAACAAGGTAGGATTCTGTTGAAGTGACATAAAAGAGTGCTTCATGAGGCTACAGGCTGCGATTCATACTGATGACATAACAGTACTCATATCTTTCTACCGTATAACACAGCAGTAACATTAATAAAGCAGAGATTAAAAACATACACAGAAACACTTAACACAAAGCAATGTGTTGAAACCAACTATTTTAATTAATCTATAAACACCAAATATTGTTTTTTGACAAATATTAACCAAAAAAAACATACTCCTTACTCGCCTAATCAAAAAAATAAAGTGGGAACACAAAAAAACATGTACTAACAGAGAAATGGTCCTAGAAATAGAAAATTACAAAAATTGAATGAAATAGATTTACTTCAAAATATGCAAATAAACTTGAAAACCTGTTTACAAAAATTTCTAGGAAAACAGAATTTCAAAAAACTGATCAGAGAAGAAAATAAAGTCTATAAATAACAATTTCCATGGAGGATATTGCCCCAAAACAATGAAATAATAACAAAAAATAAATGAATCAAACTGAATCAAAGGCTTAGGGAATCAGGGAGTTTTCTGGAGATAATTTTAGTAAAGCTCTAAAAAGCAGCTAACTGAAATGTTATGAAAATATTTCCAGAGAGAGCTTCCAAATTTATATTATGAATTGAATATATATTAATATTAATGCATTACAAAACTTTTACAGAAAACATAATAAAATCACAAAAATATCACCTGATGAACATTGATCTAAAAATCACAACTAAAGATATTTTAGCGACATACTTAAAAAAACAAATTCAACATGACCTAGTGGGGTTTATTCCAGGAATTCAAGGATGTTTCAAAATTGTTAAATTGATTGATATAATTTATCAAATCAATAATACTATAAAAATTTCAGAGAATGTTTTATGGGTAATAAGAAGTATTTGACTAAGTTGAACAGTTTTTGAAAATAAAAATTCAAGAAAATAGAAGATAATGAATATTTTCTTAAGATGGTAAAAGAGATCACAATCTCAATTCCCCTTAATAGGTTAAGCTTTGTGCTTGAGTTCCAACTAAAACAATTAGAAAGGTAAGTAAACTGCATGAAGTACAAAAAGTAGAAAAACAAGGAAAGTAGAATTATCTGCATGTGTAGATGATCACAAACGATAAGATAAATTATCTTATCACAAACAATAAGATAAATCAATAATGTTTTAAGCAATCAAATGTATAAACAGAAATAATTACGATCCTTATACAGTCAATTACAATTTATAATTTCTAACTATGTAAATGAACAATAGCAAAGAAAATTAAATATACCTATCATTATATTAAAAAGGAAATACCTAAAATCTATATTAAGAAAAATTTAAGAAACTAATGAAGGCAACAAATGATGCTCTAACAAATGCAAAATTATGTCATATTCTTGGATAGTATATGATTTTAATTCTCTGCAAGTGAATTATTAAAACATCATTACTTTTAAACTAGGGGGGTTTTAATAAAATTCACATAGATAAATGAGCAAACAAATACAAAGGAGAAACTCAAATGAAGAAATGCAAAAAATGGACTCCAGCCCTGCCAGATACTGAACATATTATGAGGTGTCAGCATTAAAGTGGTATACTATAGAGAATGCATAGAAGTCAGATGAATAAAATACAAGAGAAAATCCAGAAATAGAGTAAATGGGTATAAGTTGTTAGTTGTTGTGTTACTTGTTCCTCCATGTAAAATCAGAGAGGAAAACAATGGACTATTCAAGAAACCATGTCTTGACAACTGTAGCAATCTGGAAAGGAAACCTCTGTTAACATGATTTATAATTCAGGGGCAATGAAAGAAATAATTGTTAAATTGGACTATGCTCTCCCCACCCCTTGAGTCATGAGATTTCCAAGAAGATTGATAAAAAATTGAGTGGTTCTTATTTGTCGTGCATGAGTTACAAGAACGAGATGAGCTGAATAAATACCTGACCCAATACTGACAAGCAGAATTTAAAGGAAATAAAAAGTGGCCAGAACTTGCTAGATTAGAAAAGAAAACTAGTTAACATATCCAGGTTCATAAGCCAGGAAAAGATTGTCGAAGCATACGATGGCTTCTGGGTAAAGATCTAATCAAGTGTAGAGCTGTGACATCTGTTGAAAGGCCTCTGAAAGAATTAATACATTTCCTAGTAGACATTTTCAAGCAAATAAACTTGATCCTTGGACTCTAGTATTTTTGTCTCACAGTAGGCTGACATGTCCATTGCATTTCTACCCATGCGCTATCACGAGTAGAAAGACCTGCTTTGAAAAGAACGCTGTATGTTACTTTTGATGGATTTTGATGACTAGAGTGTTGCAATCGGCAAAAGTTCCACAGCCTGGTCTAAAAATTACTGAGATTTTTCAAAATGCAAAACAATAACGACAACAACAACAACAACAACAAAAACCCACTGTGTCCCTACCTTTATCACATGCATTAGACAAAGAAAATAGAAGTAACTCAAAGGACATATATTCAATGTTCTCTTTTGAAGTGGCCAAATAGAACTTCCCACTGAACAAAGTCAAGTGGACCTGGGAGACATTTCCAGGTTACAGAACCAGGGCCTAGTAAAGGAATATTAACCACCCCAGAGTAACAATTCTGGCAAAGCCTGGATTTCAGAATTGCCAACGGTTGCTACGTGCCTCTCAGTCTTCACCTTTTCAAACAGGATATGTGTTTGTGTGATCATTATACACTGGGTGTTTGGAGTGGTAGAAAATGCATTTCGTTAGGTTTTCAGATTAGGAGGAACTGCATGAAAGCATCAATCTCCAGACCTAATGTAAGTCATGAGTCTATATGGACTCTGAGTGTGGTGATGTGATTCAATGAGAAATTTGCTGGCTTTGAAGAAGTGTTTTTTGCAAATGGGAGAGATGTGAATATTTTGGCCAGGGAGCAGATTGTGCTAGTTAATTAAAAATAAATAAAATAAAATAACTCCAATTCTTAATTCTTCCCTGTGACCATGCTCTTTGCAACTTGACTTGGCAGTTCTTCCAGAAAGCGGGAGAGCGAACTTCCCTACCCTTTGAATCAAAGCTGGACTTGACACATGCTTTTGCTAATGTAATATGGTAGAAGTGATGGTGCACCAGTTCCTAAGCCACGAGAAGTATTGCTTGTGTCCACTCTCTGTCTTCCGCTTTCCTCATGAAGATGTACGTGCTTGCACTCATTTCTTGGTGGCTGACACATATACATGAGCTGATAAAAGCCATTGGCCCAGCTGAGGCCCCAGACTTGTGAATAAGCTCACAAGAAGCTGACTGGCAGCTAGTTGCCGATGCATGAGGAAGCCTTGTAGACATCACCTCAGATCAGCAGAGCCAGTCAGGTGACCCACAGATTGGTGGGCAAAAATAAAGGCTGACCATTGTTTGCCACTTCAGTTCTGAGGTTGTTATCCAGCTTTATTATGTAACAAACAATTAATACAAGTTGTTTCTATTGAGGGCATTCAGTGTGGTGAGAACAGACATTCAGGCTCTTGTTTGAATCCTTATTCTCCCAAATAGTTCTTCACCATGTTGAAAAGTGATCGAACTAATTAAGCCAAAATTTTCTTGTCATGCAAAGAGGAGAGCTGATAGCATCTACCTAATAAGAGTTGCTTTGAGACTTAAATGTGATAATATATCAAGCTGTATAGCAGAGCAGTTGGCACAGGGTAAGTGCTAAATAAATTCTAGTTCTTATTCTTATTTTTTCCTATTACTTTAAAATAATTTACTGTTTCTATATAATTACAAAATAATTTCAAGCTGATTTTAAGTTTAACATTAAAAATCATGCGAAACACACAACACGGCAGAATTATGCTTATAAATGTATATTTTTTAAATACTTAAATGAAAAGATAGGCTCCATAAGACACTGTAATTTTCATCAAGGTCAAAGATAAAGTTACATTATCTTATTTTATTTATTTTATTTCCATCACTTAGCATAGTCACTACCAGACCGTGTGTGCTTACTAAATATTTGTTGGACTGGAACTGTGCATAATAACATGGCACAAGGACTTCCTTGTTGCCATCATATTGAAGGCTGAAGATATAATTAATGTTAGCTAAAAATTAATTCTAATTAAATAACCACATTACCTACACACAGTGGCCACTCACCAAGCATTTGTTGTGTTGACTATGAAATCAAATAGAAAAATATGCAAAGGTCATGGAAATTAGATAATTAGCTTTTGAGAGGTGAATAGGGTAAAATGAATTATTCAACACAGTTCCCGCATTTCGAAAAAAAAATGTAAGCAAGAAAAACCCATAAATATGTAAGTAAACACTACTACTAATAAGAATCTCAATATGGCAATAATTAGAAGGTTATGTGACAAACTTAAAAATATATGCCTAATTTTCTTAATATCTGATTTTTTTCAGGAAAAAATTTGTTGATTACCAATTTTTTTATTCCTGGTATTATAGTAGTTTACAAAGGAAGAAAATAAGTGAAAAACAATCATTGTATTTAAAAAATCACAACATAGTCAGAGAAACAAATACATAATCAAATAATTATAATTTCAAAAAGCAGATGCTGTATTATATAACAAAATTATATGAGCATGTACAATATGGAATGACTATGCCAAACAGTGAGGGAGCAAACAAAGGTTTTTTTACTCAATAGACAATGTTTAGTTCATTCTATGAGAAAACTTGGGGTTTACCATGTAGAATAACACAGATCAAAAACTACTATTATGAGATAGTAAAGACATTTGGTGCTATTTAATTGCAATTTCATAGATGGCTATGATAAAGCTGGAAGATGGGTGTTATTACCTTTATGTAATTATTTAAGAGAAACTAAACTTTATAGGCGTTAAAGAAATTAGAAATTAACTTCGGTGTCTTCCATCTTCGAGGGCATTTCACATCTCACTATCCAAGCTGGAGAAAGTACACAAATGCATGGAAGCATGGAACAGCAATAATGAATGCAGCCAGAAGAGAGAATGTTGCAAGCAGGAACTACGCAAGGAATGGTGACCATTGAGACTGCAAATAAGGTAAGTGCGTATTTGGCCATGAAGACCATCTATACCATCCTAGAAGGGTTGAATTTTTCTTCCTGGAAGTGACAGAAAATAATCGAAGAAATGCAGAGAGTGGCTTTATACAATCAACTTTGTATATTAGGAAAAGTTTCTCATGAGAGGTGGGAGAAGCATCTGAGGAAGGAAACTCAGGAGACGTAATTGGGAGTATCAGTTAGGTAACTAGTAAATAGTTAAGGAGTGAAAAAACTAAGTCTTTACTAAAAGTAGTGGTAATGGGTTTATAAAGGAAGGGAAAGAATTCAGTGATCTTTTACAGAAGAAATCAATAGAATTTGTGGCCAATCTACATGGATGGTTAGGATGTAATCATAGTTACCAAGCTTGGCTGAACAAGTGTACTGTGCATTAGTAACAGAGTGAATAAAAATTTGCAGGTAAGACCTGGAATTCAGGTAAGGGTTTGCTGTGGTTGAGGTGACTGGAGACCATTTAAAGTGAGACATTTAGTAGGAAAGTATACAGTTGCTTGGACACACGTGCTAAATGTTTACTTAGGTCTTTATTCATACATTACGTGTTACAGCCAAACATAAAACAGAGAGCTGAAAAACTGAGAAAAAGCAGAGTGAGCACCAAACTAGTAAAATAAGTGTTTCACCTAAACAAAAAAGTCTAAAATGAAATATAATTAATAACAAGGAATGTAAATTAATTTACTACTCGTAATTTATAACTATGGAAAAATCAGAATTTTTAACAACAAAAAAGAAAGTTATAGTAATAAACATTAATTCAGTTGTACATATCATATTTTCATCAAGAGAAAGACCAATTGTCTTGATATTTTATAGAAATATGGATCTTAACTATATTTTATTCACGTCTTTTGTTAGTGTAAACAAAGAATTATTATTTATGTTAGAATGTATAAAGTCCAAAACGACACCAATTTAAAAAAAAAAACAGAATGCTTACTATTAAAATAGCAAGTTCAAAAACAAGACATGAGTGTTTTTCTTATGAAAACAGAAGAATAGCAAGAAACAAACTTTATTTAAAGAGAATGAGAAGATAAGATGAATAAAACCAGCACATTACTATGAATATAAAGGTTAAACTCTCCTATTAGAAGAAGAATGTTCTTAAACTGGGTCATCAAGGAAAAGCAGAAGAATACGATGAACAGGACTCAAAGATCTACAAAAGAAATGACTGAAAATGATTAAAGGACTTTGGAGACATGAAACTTCAGCGAGCTGTCACCTTGACTTCTACTTTGATGAATTTATTTTAGAAACAATGTTCTTTTTGTTGTTTGCTTTTGTTTGTTTACTCAGTCAAAAAGAAATGCTCATTGATAAATTTTGCTTTTAAAATCAAATAGTAGTACTTGCTATAATCTTCAGTTTTTTTTGTTTTTTGGTTTTTTTGCATATAATTCAGTAATTTTCCAAGCCGGCCTGTGACTCACAACTACATCTTTTCTCTCATAAGAGACTTCACTTTACTTATACAATGATGTCTGCCTTCATATTCTAGTAGTTCATGGATTCTAACTTGTTTCTTTCCTAAGCCAGATTCATTGAACTTAATTCCATCTCATCACACATGGGCTTTTCTCTTTGGTCTGGCCCATCTGGACTGATACTATTTTGAAACTGTCTTTTGGTTCTTGGTGGACTTTTAGCTCCCAATGTCACCTTTCTAATTCCTCTTGGTTCAATACCACACAACTAGAACCCAACTCCTTCCTCTTCATCTCACTCAAAGCTCTTAGGATCCTAAAAAGATCTCAATTTTGGTCCACTAATTGTCTTTAAGGAACGATCAACAGAAAGTGATTATGTAAGACAATTTCTTAGAGCAATCTGTGACAAAGATAAAAACAATGTTTACCAAAAGCAATTTTATTATAATCTATGCTAAAAATCTAATGTAGTCTAAATAGCTTAAACGTAACATAAAAAATCATGTATTATGTAGTCTTCATATATGTAAAAACATCACTTTTTTAGTCAAATATTTTGCAAATATTGAAGATAATAGTCTGTGTCTGTTATGGGACTTAAACTTGTTAGTCTGTGCTACTCTCATTTGTTGCAAAAAAAAAAAATCACAAGAAACTTAATCCCGTCAAATCCATATTTAAACTAGGAAAAGAGGAGCTGGTTTCTCGGGACACATATACTGATACAATTCATGTAACCCTCTCATTATTTGTTTGCTTATTTACTTAAAAAGAAACTTTCAAAAAAATGATTGGAACATTCAAGATTGAGGAGACAGATACTGCAATTCTAACAATTGACTGTTGTTCCTGGCCACAGTCAGAGCCACCACCTCAGGTCACTTCATCATCAGTTGATACAGATGACATGCAGTGCTTCTTTCTTCTCCAGGGACCCCGTAGGTCCATGTCTGACTTTCAACTGGATTCTCCCATGCCGTGCCATGTCACAACACTGAAGTGGACATGATCTATATTGCTTCTTATTTAGTTTATTTTAACTAGTAGGTGTGGCTCCTCCATGCTCTTTTTCCCTTTGCTGGCTGGATTCAGAGCCCTCCAAGGTACTAGGGGATAATGGAGCCACCAAATGGAAGAAACTTGAATACCAAAATAACTGTAAGAGAAAACTTCTGGCAGAACATAAGTTTGAACTATGATGCGTTTTCCCAAAATTTTGGAGTAAATTAATCCAGAAACCAAGAAGGGCCTTTTCGTCTATTTAGTCCTCTACTGTCTTAGCCACATAAGAGATGACATGAGGAATACAGCAAAGGAGACGGAAAGGTTATCAGCAAATATACATCTGCCATTTATGTGGAAAGAAATTTGTTTTATCACTAAAATGTGCCCACGACTTCCAGGATAGTAATGTTTATTCAAAAATGACGTGATATCAAAGCCGAAGGTCCTTGAAGAGATATTTGAAAACCTAGAGGGTATTTTAAAATCTGTTGCTAATGATCCCGAAGACATAATTTACATTTTAAAAATATTGGCTATGAGTATGCAGCTTGGTTTTTATGCTTCTAGTTTCTGAACAACCATTCACAGCTTTTGTTTTTATGGTTGTTCTAAGGAATAACTAGTTATTGTACAACATAAGATAATGTAATAGCTAGTTATTATAATGTAAACTAGTCACATTAGTTTTAGGGTTGGCCTGTGTAAATTTCTTCTATTGGACATAGAAAATGAACATTCACAAAGTTAGAAAGTTTGGATTCCTGCTATTAAAGCGTTATAAAAGAAAGTATCACCATGTTAGAATATTACTATTTTAATACAATTTTTTTAAATTGTTTAATTTGGCTTTCAAGCACAATTCTCAGCAACAAAATTTTTCTTTATTACTTTCTTGGAGCATATTTTTCGTTTGCTCTTTTTTGTCTTTCATTTTGGGCATATGTTAATTTATTGTATTAAATTAAAATGATTTTTAGCCTCTGATGATGGTTAAAATTTTAGAGAACATCTGTTTCTTGTGAAAGGCTGATGAGATTATAGTATGACCACTGTATATTAGTTAATTATACTTTCTTTAAAGAATAGCTTCACAGTGAAAATCTATAAATATAGATTTTCTATACTGGTTTTTTTTTTCATGTTAATGGTTTTTTTCTTAAACAATCCTGGGTGAACATATTTGCACAAGTTTTATGGAAATGACGAGACTATTTAATCTTAGAATAACTGAAAGAAAGAACAAACAAAACCTGTTCATTGTGGGGGTTATTTAAAGCACTTCAAGCAAAGTTATATATTTAAAAGAGCCAAATTACCAAAAAAAAAAAAAAGTAAGAAAGAAAAACACTGTGGTCTATGCTATATTCATTTTTCTTCTTAATTGAAGCCTGATTCTGTTTCAAGTGTCAACGTGCTCATCAAAGAAACTGTGCTTTCCTAATTCTATTACAGTTGAGGAGTAGTCATTTGAACAAGTCTGAGACGTGTAGATATAAACAAAATTTACCCATAAAGCTCTTTAAATGAAGAGACTCAGGTGGTATAAACTTTTTGTCTTATTCACCTTATGTCTTCTTACTTTAAATTTAGATTTGACGCCATAAGGAAACAACCAGCCAGTTACTATGAATCACTGAGCATAAGGTCAAAGCCATATGCTCAAATGGCTAAATGAAAAGATGGAAAAATTTGGCAACCTCAATGATAATTTAGTGCTGTTATTCCAGACCCAGTCTGAATACCTCTAGCCTTCTTATTATGTATAAATAATAAAATCACTTACTGGCTTAAAAATCATCATTTTTATTAGCTCACAGCCAAATTAGTCTTATCTGATGGAATAAGGTCCCATCGCAACAACAGCAATAGAAGAATCAGAAACTTTATGCCTCCAATTCTAGAACAGCTAGATTGAGGAAAACAGAAAAAAAAATGAAAGAAAAAAGCCTCAGATAGAAGGAAAATGGGACAGATGCTACCTGCCATGAAATGCAAGGAAATTGAGGTGGTAGAAGGAAATCGACAATCTTCACAATGATACAGAAGTATAGTATTATTTTTTTTCTTTTCTATAGAGAAAGGTAAGCTTTCCAAATGCCTACGATGAGAGAAAGAAAATCAAAGCATCATAAAAAATAAAAATATAAATATAAACAAAATTAAAAATAAATTTTTATATAAATTACACAAAAAGGTAAAATAGGTAAAGTTTCTTTTTTAAGAGGATGATAACAGACTACCCTATTTATGTACCTCAAAAGTTCTAACAGAATTGCATCTGAAAAACTTTGTCATTCAAGTTGAATAGTTCCATGGTCAGGATCTGCCTAAAATAAGGCAATGAGATGATATTATTTGTAAATTAGTATCTTCAACATAATAAACATAAACCTTCTAGCCCAAAGTAAATATGAAAGGTAAATAATTTTATGAACAAATAAAGCTTAACAAGCATTATGTCTTACTGAAGGGTATCTTTCTTATTTCTGGTTTTGATATAGAATTGCATGTGGAGATATAAACAATTATTTAATCAAGTTATATTCTCAAATGTGGGTATTGCTAAAGTCAGAATTACGAAAAATGAACAACGCTGTGAATAATTTTAAAATGGTAATAAATTGGATATGTTTTTACCATGTTTGCAAAATTGAAAGAAGGCTAAATTAATCTTACTTTATAGTCAACTGTAAGCTCACATATCGAAAAGTAATGTTAGGCATTGTTGTGAAGTACCATTGCAATACAGGTTTTTCTAAGTGTTGTTTACCAGCTACAAAGCTTAGTGCAGTTCAAGAATAAATAGGGAAATATTTTGGTTGATTCCATCCTGATTTTATAACTGCAGTAAATGATCTAAAAGATTCCAAAAGCATCCAAAAAAATACAAAAGGCCCAAAGTTGCTCAAATGTTAGAATATGATAATACTCAACCTCATTAAGCAGAATTATGTCTGGAAATGCTTTTGCTATATTTTGTACCTCATTCTCATTTCATTTAATCAGTCAAAGGGAGAATATTACGTATAAGAAATATACTTAGAATTAAAATAGTTCACAAAAGTGAATTCATCCTGATGGTAGCAAAATATGTTACATGTCATTAAAAGAAAACATTTTAATATTGTTTATGTCTGGAATTCAGTTCACAAAAATGGAAAACTATGTTCTCCTATTATATTTACAGAATGATTTCTTCTCAAAGAAAAAATAATTTGAAAGCTTTAATTCTAAAGTCTCAGAGATGTTCTAGTATGACCCTTAAAAATTGGTCATACACAGGTTATAAATGACAAGAGTTGATGTGACAAATAGTGCTACAGATACAGAAATAATTGCTGTTAATGTTGAGAAGTCAAAGGACAAAGAGGGAAATTTATTAAAATATATTTTTAAAAAATTCTCATGAAGAATAACAAATACCTTTGGAAAACAGTTAGCAGAAAGTATCTATGTCACTTGACTATTAGAAATCCTTTTTCATACCTGAGATTAAGAATGAGGAAATAAGAGCTGGATTTCACAGCGACATTTAAGGTCCTGAATCCTACCTCATTCAAGAAACCTGATCATGATGCATAGAGAAATGTGTTTTGTATATGGAGCAGATTATTTGATATTTAAACATGATTGTTCTCATATTTCAGCATCTAAGGGAAAACCAAATGGATATCATCTTTGTATGAAAAATCCAAACACGATCTTACAATCACAAATATAAATGTGTGCAAAATATCTAAATTATTCTTAAGAATTGTTTGAGAAAAGAAAAAAAAAACTTCAACTTGATAAAATAAAACAGTGCAATTTAGACTATAAGTCAATTAACAATTTCTGTGACTTTTCCAACCAAATGATCTGTTGAGCTTTGTACAACATACAGTCTTTCCCAAGCTGCATTGATATGGATTAATGCCTTTTCCAGAGAATCACATTTTAGGTGATACAATCGCATAGTAAAAAGATATTAAGATCGAGCCTCTATTTTAATGGGGAGAAGAAGCACGCATTGTAACAACTTCGTATTGAGACTAAATGATCTAAAAATAATTGATATTAACTTACTCGGTCTGTATTTAAATTGACCATATTTCTATTCTGATAGATACCACATTGAGATAGATACCAGTGGACAAGTCTCATTTTCCATTGAAAACCAAGTGAAACACCTAACAATCATTTACTATCATAATAATTATGTTGCCTAACTTGAAAGAGAGATGAAATCAGAAAGATAAGTTCTGGACATTAACTACTAAAATCACAGATATGGGACTCTTTGAATTTAGAATCCCACTACTTCATTCCATGGCTTTCCACTGCAGAAATTTGAGACCAAATAGAAAGTACAGCCAGTTAATACAAAATATTGTTAAAAATTGTCAGCTGAATATGTCTCTTGATTACCATTAGCTGGAATTGGTAGACAATCTAAGTGAACTAATATCATTAAGAATGAAGGAATCAGACTAAAGGTAGCATTTTGGTTATTCTAGGCTATCTTAACAGAGAATCAGCATTTCAGACCTTGGTTAAAGGACAAGTCTCTCCCCTGGCAAAGTGAAGGAAAAGACAAAGGCATCAGAGAAAAAATATCAGAAGGGTAATAAAAGAATGAAACTATTTTGATAATCTTTTGGCCAAAAATGACAGACAGAGATCAGCATCTGATGCCTAATAGAGGGCAGATTGGGGTTTTTAGGGGGTAAGATGGGAAAAATGGTTGCCGTCCTTTTAGAAACATAATTGTTATTCATATCCCTTAGTGCAATAGAGAAATTAGAAATTAATAAATGTTTCACATGAATTAATCCATACACTATATGAAAGTTATTGTTATTGCTATAGAAAATTTCAAGTGCTAAAGGCTAGGTAACATTCTCGAGAGCACAGTTCTAACGTGAACCAAGTTTCGTTTTATTCCCAGCTATGACCTTAAGCACTGCACCACACTGCCTTTCTGAAATGAGGCTCTCCAGATAGGAAGTTGAAGACTAGATTCTCATCCACTGGACGAGACAGGAGCAACCTGACAGTGAGTGGTTTAGAAGGCAGTCTCGCTTAGGGCAGGGAGAGGCTCTGCTCACTTCTCTCCCCACAAGTTTTAGAGTTCTCTGCTTGTTTTATTAAGATAAACTAAAATAAAGATAAGAAAGAGAAAAAAGAGATAATAGAAAATTAAGAACTACAATGAAAAATAGATAACATAAAAAGGAAATAATTAAAGCAAAGCCTAAAGGTGATAAGTAGAAACTAGGTGAATAAGTAATATAAGAACAAAGTAAACATGAGATAAAAGAAAAGTCTTATAAAAGAGTAAGATAAATCATCCAAGAACAATTAACTGTGTGATTGTAAAAACAAAAAGATTAAAAGATTAAAAGGAAAAGATAAATATGCAAACAAAATTTAAATGAATTCAAAAAAAGAAGAGAATAAACTGGGGCATAAAATACTAACTGGAATAAAGGAAAGAGAAGGACTAGAGTTCCAAAGTGTAAGGCAGGCAGACATTAGTGCGCTCTGAGCTAAAACTGCTGAATGTGTTAAGCAGATGCCACACAAAGTTGACACTGAGGGGTTTGGCAGTGTCGCCTTTGGCTTACAACCCTCTGAGAAGTCGGGGTGAGAGGGGCGGAACGTGACCTTTCTATTCCCTGACCTTACTCTCTAGCCCAACCTGTGCCAAAATGCTGCTCAGCCCTCTGTTTCCACAGAATTTTCTACTGGGCACACAGATCCTTGTTTCCCTTGGGATATGCTTTTCCAGCCAAGAACTAGGCTTTTGCCAAGAGGAGTTAGCGTAACGCCATTGAAGAGTTTATCTGAGACAGTGCAATGCTATTCCTTTTAGCATTGTTCAAAATGTTCAAAATGTGCTTGTCTTTTGGTGAGTTTTATTTAGAATTCTAGTTATTGTATCAGTTATTTTCAGAAAATAGCCTACGAAATTATGCATTTACACATGGTATATCTTATACAGAAGAAAAATAAATAAAGGTACGGTAGGATAAAGCGGGGACATATTTTCTTCAACACCACTCCCCATATCTGTTACCTCTCATTTTTGTCATGAGGTATGAGGCCAATGAAAGCTGTCAGAGAGAAACCTGAGAACATACATGAGAATTATTTAATTTCTGAGTGAAAAATCTATGTCTCTAGATTTAAGTCTGATGTATTTAAGAAATAAGCTAAACAGTGAAAACTCTTAATCGCTGCTCTCACTTTTCTTAAATATTGTCACCAAACTACAGAAGAGAGAGACTAGGCAAACTGAGGAAACAGGAGCATTCACTATTACGGGGGACACAGCACCCTTCCCCCACTTTCTAGAAATAGGTGAGGAGAAAGGTTATTCTACATTCACTTTCGGGGAACTACAGTAGACAGAGCCCTGACACTAGGTGGGAAGTCAGTAAGTTTAATAAAGATGACTTGGTGTCATTAAGTGGCAGCTGCAGAGTAGAACAGTGGTGTTGTTTGTGTAGACACAACGGGACTGGAACAATGCCCTGACTCTCACGGAATTGTTGTGCCCTGGTATTGCGTCAGAATGACCCAATGAGCAGGCCAGCAAAACAAAAAATGGTTAAAATGAGAGGGTGTCAAATTACACATATTTTGATATTTTGTTTGGACAATACCTGCAGAATGTGAGCAAAAACGAAGCTCTGTTTTTAGAAAGCCACAATATGGACCTGATTAAGAAACAAATCAGTGTCCACAGATTGACCAATAGTCATCCACTGCATCACAGTGCATCACTGTGCGGACAGCCAGACAGGCTGACTTTAATGTGGAGTGAAGGCAGGCCTTCAGCCTGAGAAACAGTCCCTCCTTCCCAATCAGACCGTGCTTTAAACTGGGTTCTACGAGATCCTCAAGAGTTTCGTGGAATATCAAAGACGATTAGATTGTATTAGCACTGGAATATCCGGGTTAAAGATATCTCTTGGTCCTTTTTTTCTACCTAGAAATGGAACAGATTTATCGCATCTCCATCTGGACTTGCTATTTTGCAGCATTTTGTTCTTACGTTTTATTGACATGTCTGTTATTTTCCTCTTCGCTTTGTTACCTTTACTTCCCTGGGATATGTTTGTAGATTTTGGAGCGGGGAAGAAGGACCAGAAAGATGAGGCGTGGTAAACAAATAATTAATATAGCATTTAGGGAAACCGAATGAAAAATATCAATTATTATCCAACCAGACTATTCCAAATGACACGAAGGTGTATTTGTAATAATTCCATCTACAATCCCACTGCATATTTCCCCACTGAAATACCATCGTAGCACTGGAGAGTGAAAGCATTCTGTTTCAAGTAGAAAACTGACATTGTGTTGTGTCTTATAAATTCTGCATTCTGCTCCATAATATAGTTACATTATTTAAAATATATAAATATTTTAAACACATAAAAGAAAAAAAATCAAAGAAAATATTTCTGCCTTTGATAAATGGCTGGTAGGTTTTTATTTCATCTTTCAATTTTCAAAAATCAAATTTAAAAACAGTGACTTCGGTAATTCTATTTCTAGCTCCAGTGACAAATGTCGAATTCCATTAGACAGTTGGATTGGGAAAGTGGGTCCCAGAAGAAACAAGAAACCACCGTTTTATGGTCCGCAACCACACAGCAATGCTATAAGCAACAAAAACTTGGTCTTTAAGAAATCACCTAAAGAGAAATACCTGTGTTCTCCTGACAGTTATTGCTTGAGTAACACAAGGGCATGGTTTATAAAACCAATATTTGATTGAACATTCACATAAATCCTCTGGGACAAGAAGAGGTGAGAATAAAAAGAGAAACCTCTCCCTTGCCTCCCCACCGCCAGAGCTATTGTCACGCGATGGAGGAATCACACGATCAATGATCATTCCAACATAATACACAACACAGAAGTGCTTCAGATCACTGAAAATATCCTACCGTGAGGTCGTGTGGGTCCAATTTGCTTGCTTTGTGGTTCAAGGTACTATCGAACTAGCTTCACCTTCCAACACCAACTAAAACATAGCAATGAATTCAGTGTACTTTATTCAAAGCATTTAGGTCTTACTTAAAGGACATAGCTGTGCCCTGGGTACTGTTACACTCAAGGGCCTGCACACTCCTACCCAAGTGAGCAATGGAACTTAATATACACTACTGGTTTCCTTGTTAACATCTGCTGTAGGCACTATTGAGATCATCAATCATACCCTGAATTCTCATTTCAGTACTATTTCCCACCTTCTGATGGTCTTTCTTCATTTCTCCTGTAAAATTTCATTCACTGTAAAATACAGAACCTTATTCCATGATTAAAAACCTACCCTAGATCCTTAAATACTTTCCAAACAAAACAGAAAAAAATTCATAGAAACAGAGAATAAATTTACAGTCATGAGATGGGAGGGCAATTGAGGAGATAGATAAAAAAAGGCGAAAGAAATTAAGAAGTATGAATTGCCAGTTATAAAAGTAGTCACAGCGATGTAAAACACAGCATAGAGAATACAGTCAATAATATAGTAATAACTACGTACGGTGCCAGATGGGTACTAGATTTATTGGGTTGATCACTTTGAAAGGCATAAAAATGTCTAACCACTATGTTACATACCTGAAACTATAATATTTTATGTCAACTCTAATTGAAAAATAATAACATAAATTCCCTCTTTCTCTCTGTTTTAAGGAGGGCATTTCCCACAAGTATATTTCTTCTCCTTGCAGCCATATTAAAAGAACAATGTTTCTTCTGTCACAACCCGAGTATCTCAGGATCAGAAGAAGTAAACGACTAATACTATTGAGCATTTTTCACGTGCCCAGGAACCTTTTGAATAGCTACGGTGATTTTTAAGTGAATATCTTATGATCCAAAATTGATCATGTTATTTTAAGTGGAAAAACCATGTAGTGTTTTCTTCTTTGAATTTCACATGGTATAGCCTGTAAAGTGCTTTACTCTAATAAATACAAAAATATATATTTCTAAGTCCTTTTACATCCTAAATATTTCTTGAATCTGTCCACATCACTCTATCTTTACTCCCAATAGTTTGTCAATTCCACCCCCATCTTCGTTCCTGTCTAATATATGAGTCTGCGAATTGCCTCCATTTGTGCACGTAGCTCCCTTGTAAGTCTTTCTTTAAACTATAGCTAGTTGAATCATATTAACATATACTCTAATCATGCCATATTCCTTAAGAACTTCCCATTGCTCATGGGATGAAACCCTTCATATGACCTACAAGCCTGCAAAATATCTTCCTCTCCAGCCTCATAGGGAAGCTGTCCCACTTTTCTCTGTATGACTTTTACTTTCTTTCTCTTCCTCTGGCCCACCACAGTCTCTCCTCTATATATGGGATCCCTCTGTCTGGAATGATCTCTTTCTACAATCTTTTTCTTAACAGACATACTATACACCCATCCTTGAGACCTCAACTCAATCGTTTACTCAAGACACTGTTCTAAAACTTTGATCAGGTTCCTCTTTGATACACTCTCAAAGAGCACACTCCATACTCATTTAGTGTAGTCCTTCAATTCATCTCCCCCAATTAGAGCATAAGCACCACTTTATCTCACTCTCTATGATAATCTAGTGAAATAAGGAAATCTAATATATAAGCATACAATAATTTTTTAAGTAATAACACTGAATGGTTTATTCTGAGCAGTTGATTCTTTAATAATATTAAAATGTATATTGTATCAATCAATGTCCCAAAACATTTACTCAAAAATAAATAACTTAGGTATCGGTGTTAATGTCCATTTAGAAATTAATACTTTTAAAGGCTAGCAACCATGAGATTTCTATAACAGTAAATTAATAAAATATGCATGGTTAATAGAATTCGTTCTGTTAATGAGATAAAGCAAAAGTAATTTGAGAAATACTACTAAACTAATAATAATTGTATGCATTTTCTCATCATTTTTAATGGAGAAATCAGCAGCAGAATTATTAGCAGCATTAAAAAGTTTAAAGTGTTGGTAATTATCATTTCTCAGATATGCTTTAATACTTATCCCTCATTTAAATAACACCCATTTTATTTATTTTAATACATATAGTATTTAAGTCAAAAACAGTAAGTTATAGTATGTATCAAATATTTCCTTTGAGGCTCTACTAGATATCTAACAAACATATATGTCAAGAAATTATTTTTATGAAATTGGCACATTTAAAAAATGTAGGCTAGAATAAATTCAATTTACTCATCAAAGAGGCAAACTCATGCACTTTGCAATTAAAGAAATATCAGTTTGAGTTCTGAACTTATTACACACTAGTTGAGAGATTTGTAGTGAACAATTTTAACTCTCTAAACTTTGTGTGTTCACCCATTAAATACAAGTATAGTATCTAACTCACAGGTTAATATTAGGAATTTTAAAGAATATGATCTTATGATGCTTCTATCATACTATGTAGCATAAGAGCAAAAAGTAAAAATTAATTTTTTTCTAAATGTCCACTTATACTCTACTGTAGTTTAGAAGACTCTGTATTTTGTTTGTGTGATCCTATACTACTTATACGATCTATTTATGAGTATAGCTGGAAACAGAGTAGACTGCTTCTAAAATGGAAAGAAGTAAAATGAAAAATGTTTAAGAATTGTTCTTGTATCTGTTCTTAAATTATGTATCAAATTTTACTTGAATTTCCTTTAAAAAAACAAAAAATTCAAATTTCACATGAATTTCATGTAAAAAAATACAAACACAAAAAAGAATTCAAAGAAAACAATTCAATCTGTCAGTAAATGTTTTTTATCTGCCTGGAGTGTCAGAGTAATACAGCACTCAAAACAGGTCAGAAGAGCTAAGGAAAGTACTTCTGAAACAACAGAGAGTTTTAACAAGGACTGTCTAGTACATCTAACATTTATCTGAAAAACCAAACAGAATGAGGCAAGGCCTCATTCAATGACCCAGTAACTTGGTGGTGGCAGACATTGTTCTTATACAGAAATCTATGTTCTTTCAAGGAAAGCAAAATGAAAGAAAAATGAGACAATAATGAAATGAAATTCTTGAGCCCCAAACTCCTGATAAATGCGCTATGGACATGCAATTTTTGTGTTTTTAATTAAAAGAAAAAAGGAAAACAGAAGTCTTTGGTCATTAGTTATGACTCTGTTGTCTACAAATTTATCCTTTTTCTTTCTGACAAACTTGCTCTTCTATGCTCCCCCAAATGTTACAATCTTGACATCAGCATTGTTTTAAATAAATGGGCAAAATTAATTTCACTTATTCTAAAGTCAACATCTCTTTGTGATTATTCTCCTCAGTTGGTTCTCCAAAGTCCACAGATAATCCACTGAAGACCAATCTCTCTCAAAGATGATTCAAAATTCAGTCTTTTTTCTTGTGGTCACCTGAGGGTCTTTATTGAAATCTGTCCTCTAAACTATTATCCCAAAACATTAATAAATTTTATTCTGACAATCTTATTTACTATAGTTTTCAAAGCCAACCATTGTTCTATCATCTGGATACTTTTTTAAATTAAAAAAAATATATTTTACCATTATTTCTAAAAATATATACTTGTTTAGTTCATACTATATGCAAGGTATGTTACCAGGTGCTGAGAATACACACGTTAATACAAAGATTTGAACCTTGCCCTTATCATGCCTGATGGAGGGTCTACAAGGTCCCAAATGACAAGGTCCAAACTCCTGCTGCTGAGTTTTCCTCCCTTCCTTGGTAATGTGTTTGTTCACAGCTTTTCCTTGGACACTTCGATTTCTGGATCCTACTGTAAAACCAAACCCCTTTTTTTTTAGCTAGTTTCTCTACTGACACATCTGTGTGTTGTTGTTGTTTTATTTTTATTTTTTAATTATAAAAATGTCCTTACTTCTCGGTGCTACTATTTCATTGAGCCTTCTTGAATCTTATTAAAATACCAAACACATTTCTAAAATATTACTACAATAAATCATTTTTAAAGGGTACGCTTTTTCTTTCACTTTCATGATAGGGTTTTCTCTTCATTGGACTTTAGTATATTTCTATGAATCCAACTTTATTTTCTTTCTCATTAGTCATCCTCTAAGGAGTACATATAAACCTAAAATTAAACTTTGCCAACTGATCTCTGTGTGTGAGGTATACAGTGTTCTTTTCCCTGCACTGTGAGTACAGTCACATTTCTTTCTCTTCTGCATAGGATGAAAGTTAATGTAAAACAGAAACAGAAACAACAGTGCCCAGAATTCACTCCACATCCATGATTTTTCCTGCCTGTGTCAGTTAAGTCTGTTAACTTGATTGGACGACTTACCAGTACGTAAATGTCATTCTTGCAGGGCTGCCCTTTCCCGATTCAATATATCTCTACAGCCGGTTAGCTCCATGCTGTATGTTCCATGCCAAGGGGAGTGTTGCCATTGACTGGGATTTTGGGGTTGATCTCACAGGGCTTGCAGGAAATAGAAACCCCTTCTTATGTGGGGCTGGGCATCAATTCTTAATTTTTTCTCATGTTTCCAATTGTCTTTTTTTTTCCACTAGAATTTTAAAGCAGAGTTGGAAAGATTACATCTGTCCTGAGAGTCAGATATTCTCTGCTGATATTTCGTATTTAAATGTTTAAGCCTGAATTTGAACTGTTTCCCTTTATTAAGTTTCAGTACATCATTTAGGGTTGCAGCAATTGTTTTCTAAATGAGGTTATTTTCTTACTTAAGCTTAGTGAAAAAAGAAACTATTTGTATATTCAAAAAGATAACGATACTGCCATTAGACACACTGTGGAAAGACTTGTAGAATAAATATTTAACAATAAAGAAACCAGGGATGGAACCGTGTTAAATTTTCAGTTAGTCTGAAATTATCCAAGACAAAACTCAAATGGAATGATTTAAATTTAGGATCACAATCTGTGTACATATATTTCAAATAACCACTAATTCTATGACTAAAATAAGAAGTCATTTTTTAACATCCTGTGTTAATTCTTTTAAAACATTTATGAAACATCTATTATGAGTCTTACACTCTATTTGGTCATTGTAAGATAATAATAAACAACAAATGGTCCTGACTTCTAGCTCATGATATGGTACACTAGTGTGAATTTCAGAAGTTAATTATTATGTACAAGTCTGCAAGTTATTTTTCTAGACTTAAAGCAACATGGAGAAAACTCAAGTAAAACTGATACCAGAACAGGAACTGAGTTAACATGCCCTCTATTAAAGTATATACATGCTTCTGAATTCACTTTTTAAACATAAATATTGGTTTCTCCCCTAATGTGATTTAAAGTTATACTCAAAGGGAATTTGCCTCATCTCCTACCTTGTATATCTCATGCCCAGATAGAGTGCTGTAAGTAAAAAATCATTCACTGAGAATGTGAGTTTGGGGAATAAAAACCCATAAGATACTAGTGTGCTCTGAAACATTCAAAATGAATTCCAAACCTTCTGAATGCATAAGAGGCAAAATAAAACCTTTAATGATTCATGTCTTACATTCTAAAGATTCCTCATAGCTTTCAAGGCAATCAGACACATACAGAATCTCAAAAATAGTTTTGCATTTTTTAGATCAAGAAAAGGCTGTAGGCAGTTGGAAATGAATAGTACATAAGACCTGAATGACAATCATAATGAAAGCTGTTAATATGCAGATTCAATTCAGAATAGCAAATAATTTATGTTTTAACCAAATAAGAGCCTTTTTACTTCTCAAAAATTAATTTCTCTTATCTTGGTACGAGTTCATTTTGTGGAAACATATAGGCTATAGGGAGCAGTGATATATCCACAAGTAACTACTTGCAAATACAAAGGCTTAACTGTCAAGTATTCTTCACCATGTTCAGTGCAAAATCTGCATTACTATTTTCTATATGACAGAGTAAATATTAATCGTATGTCTAGCTGTCCACGTTAAAATACAACTCAAGAAAATACTTACGTTTTCTAAGTGTAATCTGATAGCTTTAAAATATGCTAAATAAATGTGCATAGCAATAAAATAGCATTTTTGTGTCATTTATTCAAATTGGCATATTCTAAGTTATATTTTAATAAATCTTGAGTTCAGGATATCATTTATGAACACCATACTAGACTAGTATCCAGTCTAATCAGAAAATAAAACTATTTTTAACCTCTCCATTTCCTATTCATTGAAGATAGAAAATAGACTTAAAAATTAATAAAATGAAAGAAACCATGGAAGAGATTATTCGACAGTATCAATGAGTGAGAAATTCGAGGTGATTTCCTGGGACTCGAGGAATAAAGATTTAAAATTTTTTCACTTCACCAGAAATATTTATATTTGTAGAAATGATATCTATTAGAACCAGGGGCTATTTGATAAAAGGAAATACAAATCTTTGGATAATCAATATCCAATAAAATAGGAACTCATTAGTCCCTTTTATGCAAATAGCGATACTTATCTTGACTGGCCAAAACTTCGGGCATCCAGATTTTGACTTCACAAGATGATTAATTCCACTGGGTTCAGATATTCATCTGAGTAGATACACAATTACTCAGATTGTTTTTTAACATGACAATGGAATTAGTTCCTAAGAGGACAGCTTTATTTAAATATGTCTATATTTTCATATGTATAAAATATACAGATAAAGTTATGTAAAGAAACACATATAACTATGTATATATTTACATACGTATTATATATTTCAATCTGAAATAATACATGGAGAAAATTACAGTGTAGTTCCAAGCTTTAGCATCAAAAGCTTCCCATTTTATTCCTGGTGAGTCTCTTAGCCACGAATAGCCAGATTCACATACTCTCATTAAGTTCTGAGTTTTTAGCTTAATTGTGTTTCTGTATCACCTGAAAGACTTCTCCTTTCACTGCAAGTTAATTTCCTGAGTCCTCACCAGACTTGCCCATTCTTTTTTATGAGTACACAATCTGTTGAATGCCTTTCTCTGTGAACGACTCAGACACAATACATGAGTGAGCGTCCCTGGCAGTTATGTTTGAACTACACTCTTCCTGATCTAATTGGATGGATACTTGACTGAAGTAGGGCTGATCATATCCTTTCTTCTAATCATTTGCAATCGGGACAGTGAAAGGGCCAACCTCTGTGAGTGATGAAAATCTGAAATTACGGAACACTATTATTCCATGAAGGTGAAAGAGAAGAAGGAGAAAAGAATGAAGTGGATGCATTAAGAGAAGCTCTAGTTCTCCGGAGATAAGATTCCTTTTTTTGCTCTTGGCTTTATTACACTTTTGTATTCTCATGTTCTCCACCTGCAACTGTTCAAATCTTATTCTTTAAAGACATTTCTAGAGCTCTATTTCAGCTTCAAGGCACCTCTCTGCAGATTCACAATATTGTAGAAAATAATTTTTTTCTGGTAAAATATGTCTTTTCTATGAATTATTTCTATGGGTTAGGTTGCGTAGGTTTTCTCAACTTTTAGCAAAGTCTTCTTGCTGAATATTGCCTATAAGAGTGGCATTTCTTTGATAAAACACTTTTACATTGTTTACTTTGTGGCAATGGATAACCATTTTTCTTTCTTTAAGCAATCCCTACATATGTTGAAAACTATCCAATTATCATCTTATTGAAGTTTTTAGTTTTATTTTTCCCGTCTTACACACTGACTTGACATTTATTTAGCTACTGGATATTTTTAAATAAATATGTAGGTGTATACACACACATATATATTTCATATGCATTTACATTTATACTTACATACTCATATTATAATAAGGCTTTCAAAATAACATCCATAATTAACTCTTTGTATTTCCACCAAAATGAGTTTCTCTCAAAATCCCCCAATACAGTAAATATCGTCTATTCTTGCCATCCTTTAATCTAAAAATCTAGAATCTTTATTGATTTCACACTTTTTGATATCACATATCCAATCTGTTACCAAATACTAAACCCAGTATCTTTAGAATCTGAACTGCTCTCCCCATCTCCACTGCAGGCTCCTGGTCCCAGCCATCATTTCACATGCAAATAATATTTGAAATCACCTCTAAACCTAACCATCTTCCTGCCTTTGCTCTTGAGCCCCTTTAGTCAACTTGTTCCCCAGCACAAGTTGTCATGTCATTCCTCTGCTTCACATCCACAGAGGGCTTCCGATCTCTATCAGAGTAACAGCCAAAGACCTAACAATGACCTACGTCAGATGTATAGTTCTTGTTGCACTGTGCCTACCGCAAAATAAGCACATGAATCACACTGGTCAATGCTATTTTTATCATTGTTTAAAATCATATATATATAAAAATTATAAGCACAGAAGAAGTGCTGAAGTCAAGGGTCCTAATTCAAATTCCTGATTTTCTTTCTTCATAGTTAATGGAGTCTCTTTCTACCTACAGCAAGTAAAGTTAAATTGACAAAGTAAAAACAGCGAGTGAAATAAACAAAGTGCAAGAAAATGTGGTAAACTATAATGCAAATTCTACAAAGAGCAAAGCATTTTGTAAATATCCCAAAGGAAATTTAGGGGGAAAAAAATCACATACAGGAGTCACTATAGATCAAGAAACATATATGAATTTATGAATAATCAGTGAAATTTGAGATAATTCTAGACCTAAAGATAACAGAAAATAAATATTAAAATTTATCAGTAAAAAGAGGCTATTGTTTGTGACTAGGTTTTTATCTATTGATCTGAATCTGGTCAAACACAAAAATTCAAATTAGAAAAAAGTTAATATTAAAAACAAAAATCTGTAGCATTTAGTTACCACATGGGGAGGAAGGTGAGGTAGGGGAAATTCTGTTATGTTCTGAACTTTATTAATTAATAGACATTTCTATTGTCTTCTTTAGGTTCTTATTCATTGGTTTGAGGAGTTCCAAAAGGTGGATTGTGGGCAGCCCCAGAAATGAAGAAATAATAGTGTTCACATTTGAGTTATTAGGTGTTAGATATCTTGAAGTGTATGTGTATGCGCACGCGTGTACATTCACCTTAACCCATAAAATAAAGTTTTGATTTAGACACAGAAACCAAGTTTCAGTAATCCCACCAAATTTTAATAGCTATGATGGCCTACCTAGGAGTTGAACTCAGTTCTATCTGAATCCAAAGCAGATGTGTTTAGCCACTGTGCATGAACGCCTCCCTTTAAAATAGATGGATTAATCAGTAGGAGAACATCAATGTTCAGAGTCTTAAGCGTTTTTAAATTACAGGCATTGGGACATTCTTTACCTAAAACAACATACATCTTTTAAAAATAAAAGACTTTTATAGCCAAAATATCATTAATATATCTAAAATTACTTAAATGATATATAGCAAATAACATTGTCTGAGCTTATCTTAAGCTTATCTTAGTTATTTTTTTTTACTAGTTCATGTTTCTTCTTTTAGGCCTCTAATTATAAGTATGTTAGCATGTTGTTTACATGTCTTTTATATCCTTTTTAATACTTTCATTTCGTTCTCTATTTCTGTTAAATATGATTTTTACTTTTATCCACTATATTCCTTACTTTCTTTGCTTTCTCTGTTGTCTTTTCTCTCTTTTGCTGCTTCTAAATCAGTATGAACTTCTGAAATATTTTTTCTTCAATTTATTTTCCAGTTCTGACAGTTTGTACTTCATCTCCTTTTCTTTCCTTTGATTTTCTGTGTGTGTGCCAGTGTACATTTTAATTATAATCTCATTTCACTGACATGGCCATTTTCCTTTCTTATTAGTCATATTTGAATGAATGGAATTTTCCAGTGCAGCCGTTAGTAAAATGATCTGGTAGAGAATGTGGAAAGTATAAAAGCAGTTCTGGTTTTTCCATTCAAATGCTCTCTCTTCTCTTGCAACAGAGTTGAGTGGTTTCTTTACAATATGGTGCTGCCAACTCAATTCCCTTTAAACTGATTGTACTTCATTTCCTGTATCCTCAACGTGGTTGCCTGCCCTCTCCATTTTCAGAAATCCTAGCAGTTTTCCCATGAGCTAGAGAACCCCCCTCCCCCTATCCCCCCTTCCCCGTGCCCACCTTCCAGGGTGAACACCTCCCAGTTGTTAGTTATTTTACCTGGGATCGGCCACACCTCTGATCTCTTGACCTTCCCTATTCTTATTCAATGCTTGGCATAATTCTGCAAACATTTTGTTCTTATTATGTGCATTTTGCCCCTATTACATACAAGTTATTTTGACCTTAGCAGCATTCTCTGTCTTTAGATTTTGCTTAAGGTGTAAGACATAGCAGGCTTTGATCATCTTTCTAATGGATTTGTACACTTTTTTATGAGAATCATTGGAAAGATTTTGTTCTAAGTTGCTACTATATTCCTATGGTTGGTGATTGATTTTTATAAGAAGAATGGGTTGACTGTGAAAAGATGCCCAGAATCTATAAACCGAAACAGAGGAAAGGTCTTTTGGAATTTTATCTTGTTTAATCCATGTATTGTTTTATTCAAAATTTTGTCTGACATTTATTGAGGTCTTATTACGTGAGATATCTTTTTCTCCTATTATTTTTACTTGTACTAACTCATCTGATCCTGATGATGTAAAAACTACTATTTATTCATTCCTATTTGAGAGATGGATAATCCTGATCACATCAAGCTCAATTAAGTTGCTCAACATCTCTCAACTGTTAGGTAGCAGAATCTACATCTAAGCAATCTGACTACAGACTGTGCATATGAATTATTATGTAGAGAGCCAAAACAATATGGAAGAAAAAAATATATATGGGTTTTCTGGTAAATAGCATTTGTTTTTAAATAAACTAGGTAATTTATTCTAAAAGATTTTCATGATTAGCAGAGATCTTCAAGTTTAATGTTCAAAAGACTTAGATCAATCCTTAAGAACCTTCAATGTATCTCTTTATTCCATGTATTTTTTAAATTCTATTTTATAGTATTCTGTAATCATACTAAGAAGTAATATTAGTTGTGATGAATTAAGAATTATTTTTAATATGGAATTCGATGCTCTGGATTTCTTAGTAAAAATATCTTTTCCTTTTTCCCCATAACATGAGAAGTTATCAGTGTGCTATTTACACATATAATTTAAACTAAGGAATGGAAAAACGTTGTCTTACATCACTCCAATAAAAAGAAATGCGCCTACTGTGAATGTCAGTGTTTCTTAAAGTATACCGAATCTCTGGGAGAGTCTAGATAACAGTTTCCATTTTATTGGTCTTATCTAATTATTATCCCTATAGTTTTTCCTCGGAAACTTTCATATTTAAAATGAATATTTTATGGAAAATAAAACTATATTACTGTATAGACATATTTGATTTTACTTCCAATGTAACGGCAATGAGAAATTTATTTTTTGAAATGAATATATTACTCTTTCATCATATTAGAGATTTGGCACCAAGAAGCCAGCTGAATGTGAGAAAGTTCTACTAAATATCATTAGTAAATCATCATTAATAAGTACTAACATCATTAACAAATATTTCAAATTATGAATTTTTATTTAGTGATATATAATATGTATTTTCGCACTCGTACCATTTCTATTAGTCTATCTTGTTCTAGAGCATTGTATTTCAGCACAGAAACTTTTTCAAGTATATAAATTTACATATTCTGCCACTGAAACTCATATTTTGCTGGAAACTTTAATGTGATATTCAATGATTCAAAATAATTAATTACTTAACATGTATTACATCAGGAATAGAATTAAGTAGGAATCGAACAATGCCCTAAATATAAATGGTGATATAAACCATTTATTTTATTAAGAAAAAGAGGTGAGCAGTAGCAGCCTTAGCATTATATCACAGTAAAATAGTTATGTTGGATTACATTATTCTGCTTGTAAGTTTCCTTATGTGGAAAATCAAATGTCGCTTTAAAACAACATTGAGAAATGGCATTTCTTCCTCTGTCATTTAATTTAATGATCTCCAGGTATTTGATAATAAGATTGGAGCTGATTTTTTTTATTATTTGCTTTGATGTTTTCGAGGCAGGAAATGCTTTCAAATCATTTTCTGTGTGTAATCTGAATGCAGGTAAAGAATTCCTCAACTTGTCAGAATGCTAATTAAATGAAATAATAATTTGTGTAACCTGCTGTGATACTAAAGTGGCTAATGGCAATCACTCGTGTTTCCAACAAAGAGAAAGTTTGTTTTAATGCACATGTCTAATTTAAGAAGTTAACTGTTTTATTGTCACATAATATTGTCATTTGCTTGAAGTAATACAAGGCTAAGAATTGACTAATCATTTCTTAAGAATTTATAGTTTCTTATAAAATCAATACAGATTATTTCCAAAGAAAGAAATACCAGAATTAAGTAATAATTTAAAAATTAATAGGAAAATATCTCAGGCAACTCATAACAATTTCTAGATGCTTTTTATTAGTTTATGTTGTCACAGTAAGAAAGGCTCTGAATTTACAATTAAATTCTTGGCTTACTATCTTGATATCTGAGTGTGGGCCCTCTGGATGCAGCAGAGTGAATACACATAGGCAACTGAGAAAATTAATGGTGGAAAGTTATATAACACTCAAATAGCTCTTTCTTTAGCAAAAAGGAAACTATCCAGAAAGTCACACACCTAACAAAATCTATTGGTAGCTAGTCAGACATGAGCGACAGAGGGAACAAAGGAATATGGGCCCAGCTAGAGACTTTCCAAAGAACACCCCGATGGTAGTAGAATTCTAGGCAAAGAGTTATATAGCAGCCAAGTGTCAATCAAAGCGACCTCATGTGCCAATCACCTAGGAACGCCTTTGGAACTATCCATCATGGCCCAAATATAATGCAGTCATTCCCATTTCTGGGGGCTTTGTTGGTCTTTGTTTTTGTTGGTTGGTTGTTGTTGTTATGACACTCAGTTACAGCTCTAAGCTGAAATCATATGCCTCCTTGGTGTGTGCTTTGTCTTTCTAAAATACACTTTTAGTAAATCCTTTCTAACTCTCATTGACCTGCGATTCATCACTGCGCCAATGAGGAAGAACCGAGGAAAAATCCTAACTATACTTCTGAACCATTATCCCCACCCCACCATTGGGGCGACATCGAAGTTCAAACTGGACCCAATAGTAACAACTTTGGGAGTTAGATATTTTTATAATCTTATTTCCCTTTTTATAGAGCTATTTTGCTTGACAAAAAAACTACCTTTGTTCATTAAGAGCAATATTTTGCTTATTATAAACTGACAGGATTTTCTCATATTTTCACAAATGTTAGTGGGTTTTGTTTTTTTTCCACTTCAGGAATTAATTTAAAATGCTGTCATCAAACAGAATTCCCATATTATTTTAAAATATTTATTTCATTAGTATCAAGTATCAAAGATAATCAATGCTATTATTCTTGAAGCACAAAGCAGATGTTGACATAAGAATGCTATTCGCACCCCCCTCTGACTGTGGCGTGCCACTGGGAAAGGCAGAATTTCTGAACCCTCTCCCCTCCAGTGCTATCTCACTCCAACCCATGGAGCCTGTGACTATCACAAAACATCACTTCTTTAATTATATTATATGACTCAACTGACATTTAGATAAGGAGATTAGCCAGGTAGGTCTGATCTAATCATAGGAGCCCCTAAAAGCAGAGACTTTTGTCTGGCAGCAGAAGGGGAAGGGATTCGAAGAACAGGAAGGGTTTCACGGGCCGTATTGTTTGCTTGATGGTGAGAGCCACGCTCACCAGAAAGGGGACAGCAAGAGAACAGGCACCGCCATCCAACAACCACCAAGAAATGGATTCAGCCAACGATGAACGAGCGCGGCAGTGGATTATTCCCTACAGCCTCCAGTTAAGAGTCTAATCTAAGAGACACCAGGTCTGTGAACCAGTTGATTCAGCTCAGACTTCTCCCCGACATTACTGTGAGGTAATAAATGATTTGGTTTTAAGCTGCTAAATATGTGATGAATTGTCATATAGCAACAGAAAACTGATAGAGACAAGGGCAAAAAATATGTTAGCCTCACCCAGGGCTAAATTCACATTGTAAATGCTAAATTTATGTTAAATTGTTACAGCAGCAACAGAAAAAATGCAAGTAGAATCGATGTTAGTTTCCTTTGCTGGAGAGTCCTATTGTCTAGCGCTGTTAGCAACTTGAGAAAAAATAATGTCTTTTTCTTATATTCCCCCCAGTATTATTAGGTAAATAGCTTAAGTAGTACTGTTATAAATTAAAATTTCTTTTCCATTTAGAACACATAACTTTTGCATACAGAGGCATAGAAACTTTATGCCATCACTTCGCTGTTTGCTCTTATATCCAGCCCCACACCCCAGGGTGCTGACACTTACAAATGATGTTCCTTGTGCTTCGTTACCCACTAGTTTTAGGGAGGTTAAATGCATGGGGTGCCCTGGTGGGAGACTAAGTGCAGGAAGAGGAGAGAGCCAGGTAACTCCCTCCCACGCTTAGTGACATCTCCAGCACAGGTGGCTCATATTTCAGCTTTTACCTTGCAGCTCCTACAGACAGGCCTGAGAAGTATCTCCAGGTCCATGGGCTCCCCTCCTGCCTGGCCCTCATGGCCTGGGGCCCTGGTAACATCTTCGTTTTCTCCAGTCCCTCTGCTCCAACGGGCTTTTTAAATCGGTTTCTGATCGCCTCAGATTTCCCTTTTTTTCAGCTCTTCGGGTACCTCTGTAACTCGCTCCCCATGCTATGCTCACTCTATTGACTTATAGAATGTAGATTCTATTTTTCTGACATGAACATGACTAACTGTGCTCTTGGTTACAAGACTCGGTCTCAAGAGATAGGCCTTTATGTTGGGATTCTAGAATTGGTTTAACGCTGTTTAAGCTAAATCACACTGGTGATTTCATTGCCGCTGGGAAAAGGGATACTAAATATCTACTGCACGCAGTTACTTCATCATTACTTCAAGTGTCATCAGTTGCTATTGGAAATCAAGGCTTCTGGATATGGAATTGCTGTTGCCCTTGATCATCACTGGCATAGAAATGATGGCTACAAAGTTCATAGCATGAGCTGGATACCTCTGCTACACTGGGAAAGAAAGCGATGAAATCTTGCATTAAAACTATCAACTCAAGACTGAGTACCAGAGAGCTTCTATTATGGCTCTGAAATATCTTATTTCTTACATCCACTGGGTCGACTGGGTTAAGAATCAAACTCTAAATTTAATCATATCAGTGAAAAAATAAGGATGCAAATCGAATGAAAACCTTTACTGAGTTTTCTGTTTGTTTGTTTGTTTTACCAAATAAAGGAACACTGAAAAGGGGGTTCCTAAGATCTGGAAAAGGACATTTAATTGGAGTCAGAAGGACCTGAGAAACTTGAACTATTTCATTCCCTGAGACTTCCTCAGCTGCCAGAGGAAGAAGACTCTTTCTCTCTTTTCGGAGATCTCTCTCTCTGCTTGAAGACCGTGTAATCATCTACCTTTCAACACGATATGTACTTTCCTCAAGACTCAGCCTTATCTATCCTCTACCCCCAGACACATAAAAGGACAGGTCCCAGCACACCTCTGGAGAATAAGGTAAAATCTGATCCAAAATGAGATACTGGATACACAAAAAGAATTGCAAGATTTGATCATTTATTTTGGCAGGAACCCGAGAGACATAAGTAGAAATAGATTCTCAATATGCCGGGAACTCTGTAATATGGATTGAGTCAAATTTATCCATATGTGTGTATTTTCTTAAGATTTAAGATTTTTTTTTTCCTTCACTGAACTAGTTTCCAGCAGCTGGAAGTGGCTATAACACTTTGTTTGATTAATTCACTAAATGCTATACACAAAAGTGGACCGCATTCAATAAATTGAGATGCCAGACAGTCCCTGGCAGAAGGAAGAAGAAGAAATCCAAAGATTTAGGATATGAAAATGTTAGAATAGATTTATAAGTAACACTAGCTACACCAGGAAAACCCAAATTATAGTTCCTTTACCAAAGCACTGTTAACGACCTTAATGAGGGGGGCACCAGCATCTGTGAATTCTCTCGGGTGTTTTTCCTCTGAAGGTCAAGGTTAACATGGTAAGATGCCCACACTGAAATGAGCTGCTTGGCTTCCATGAGACAGATGGGATCCTGGAATGACAAAGCCTGGGGAGTAAAATTTAATCATCGGCATTAAAGTGTCCATCAAACGAGTAGGTGGGACAGATTGACAAATAGAATATCTGACATTCAGGCAACTTTAATGGTGGACAGTTGATTACTAGATCCCTCAATATATAAGAATCGTCAGGCTAGTAAACCTCTACATCTATTGAGAAGACACTTGGCTTAAGTCACCACAGTGGGAAAGTGCCGACTACACTCAGTTTTAAGTCTCAGTTCACAGAGTCAGAGCCTCCTGATGGAGGGAAGGCTGGATTACAGCCTTCAACAAGGCCACAAGTATATACTATAAGTCACTCTATGAGTCCTTTCCAAAGAACTTGAGGACACTCACCGGGGTGACTGTGGTCTGGGTTAAAAAAAAAAAAAAAAACAACCATGATAGTCCAGTGATTATTAGACAGTGTCAATGTGTGGAGGATAATCTCTGGAAATTTAATTCACCACTGTGGCTTTAGATGAGAAATGGGAATTATGAGTCAGGTGCTAAATAAAGTTTATCCCCTAATCTGTTATACACTGAGATCAGTGTGCCTATGGTTTCACCTTGAATATATTTCTCCAATTTTAAGATGTGTAATTGGGATACCTATGTGG
This sequence comes from Pteropus medius, assembly GCF_902729225.1. NCBI lineage: Eukaryota > Metazoa > Chordata > Mammalia > Chiroptera > Pteropodidae > Pteropus > Pteropus medius. Next base: position 9,561,816 of record NW_024348304.1, read on the forward strand.
CAACTGACCGGATTCCAGACCCACGTGGCAAAGGCTATTGTGATAAGAATGGAGAGATGAAAGTTTTATGAGTGTCCTGACATCCAAATTTTAAAAAGCAGAAGCAATACCCCATCTCTGATCTCTAAGGGACATGGAGATATTGGTGTCACTCATAAATACTTGAAAGATGTAAGGGGCAGTGATTCCTGTCACATGGCTATTTACCTCGAATGCTTTCCCTGCACAGAAACCAGAAGCTCTTGCAGAATGATTATGGTTTTCATAATTATCATCAGCAGGTGACTGAACTGCATTTCCCAAACCAAACACTTTGGACCAAACCTCTGTACACACTGTGTTACCTGATATGTGGATATTCATCTGGAAACTTCTACAGCTCTATACCAATTAATAAAAAAAAAAAAAGCTGACTTTTACCTGGGGTAGGAGTACAACTCACTGTCTTAGCTAAGCTCTATGGCAACTTTCAGCTGTCATAATACACCACCCAAGGATGAAGATAGCTTTCAATTCCATAGACTATCATGCTGGTTCACCTTGATAATATCATGCTTAATAAATGTACGGAAAAAAGGTAAATTAGTAAGTACGCGTATATACATGACAGAATATGAGTGATAAACTCTGAAAAATAAAAACAGACCTGCACTACTGAAGGGTACCCAATGGTCTGGGGTGTGGGAGAGTAAGTAACTACACCTCGCACAGCCTACGGATGAGAATGAAATCGAAGGTCTCATGCATTTCTTTGCATTTGTTGACCAAAGCTGCCTCCAAAATCCATTAATTTAGAACATTTATTGAGACTCATAAATAAAAGGCTGTGTTGCAATCTGGCTGAAGTTCGAGCCACTCTGACGCTTAGGCCCTATGTGTCAACTGAGGACTAACGTGTTTGTGCCATGCAAAGATCTTTTATGGAGCCCCTGGAAAAACAGGAAAATTACAATGCCTGGTTCCAGGATGTGGGAACAAAACCAGGGAAACCTTCATACTGGGCTGACTTCCTATTTGTCTGTTTGATATTCACTTTTCCTGAAAAAGATGATGGCCTGGGGGTACAGGTATACCCTGATATTTGGCATCAAAGAGTTTAGAAAGAAAATATTAGAATACTGGTGACAACAATGCTTGAGGTAGAGGCATATTTATAGACCTTTAGTATATGCATGGAGTGTGAGAATTTCTGTTCCACGTACGCACTCCCAAAAGTTCTCTCACTAGAGAGAATTCTCTCAATATCTTATGGGTAAGGTGGCCTGTTCTGCAGGTATCCATGGAACAGACCACTCTTCCATATATGAGTCCATTCTTCTTGCCTGTAGAGCTCCTGCCAGCCTTAACATTCCTAAGTTCTCATTTATGGTTGTGTTTGATACCATATTTATGGTCGCCTCTCACCCAGGAGCCTGTTTCACTGCAAAAGAATGTAAAAATGGCTTTGTACCTATAGATTCCCATGATCTCATCATACATCCACTATCCAGAAACAGCTCCCCAGCTCCCTAGCGGAATGATTTACCAATGACTCATTCATGAAGACATTTGAGAGAAAATACGCTGTAGGATTGGCTTAACTGGCTCTAGTTGGGCAGGTAGAGACCTCTTGCAGAAATCAGAAGCAGCCTCGACTGATGCAGTGTATTCTCAGAAAATATCCTGAAACTGAGGCTGTTTGCAAAGTCCTGGAGAGAGCTTAGTGCACCAGCATGAAGAAGAGGCTAAGATTCAGAAATCCACAGATCTGATACAAATCCGCAAGTATCATACTGCCCTGTTGCTTTCACATAATTAAAAAATAAAATCAACTCAAAAATGACTGCGAAGAACTTCAACCAAGTTCTTTTCCATAGTAAATACTTCCTACTTATTTCTTAAATTATATAGGTTTTTCCCTCCCCAAAAATAAAATATTTGTTTGGTGCGTGTGCCTGTTTGGCCTCTGCATGAGTTTGACCTTCTTACTGGGTAACCCAGCAAAACCTTGTGTTAAAAGATAACTAGAGCTCTCAAAGTTCTCCTACGTGAATAATCCCACAATCTGCAGGATTACATTTAAAGAGCCGGACGATTTCATATAGCAATGAATTCACTGCCTGAGTCGAGTGAACAAAGACCCCATTGAATCTCCCCATTGTCTTCTGCATGGACCGTGAGACTGCCACTTAGTCCCTGTGACTTCACACTTTCGAAAACTCTACCGTGCTGTGCATAAGGGGTCTTAGACAGTCTCTTCGTGATCTAAACATTTTACGCCTTCCTTCTTAATAAGATCTACTTATTTCCTCCTGAAAAGCCCATAAAATATTCTGGATCAATGACTTTCGGAGCAAAGAGAACGGCCTTTGTCTCCCCTTACACAGCAAAACATCTGCTCACTGGAATATCCTGCTGCCTCTTTCAAGGAAAGGTGTCAGATGTCCCCGGCCTCACGCCAAGTAACACATGCCTTAGTCTCTGACAAGGAGGAGAAAACATCCCTAGAGGGAGGAGGACATTAACAGCCCTGGCTGCTGAACTGTTTCAATTTACTGCTAGAGTTCTTGGAAGTATGATGCGCGAATTAATAGAACAAATGTAAAAAGTTACTTAATAGTACTCTAATGCAAACATTTACTGTTTGCCAAGCAAAAAGCTAAGCACTTCCTTTATTTAATACAAAGAACAAAAGTATGAGGTTGATATTATTAAAATCTCCTTTTGTAGGTGAAGCTGCAAAGGCTAAGAAAAGTAAAATAAATTACCTGCGGTTATAAAACTAGGAATTGGTAGACCCAGGATTGTCTCTGATTTCTAGGTTTCAGTATTATAGATTAATTTTTATATTACTCATTCTGTTGATATATTTTTTCTAAATTTTCTGCTATGAGAAAAAAGTAACTTTTCATGAAACCTCTGATTAGTTTTGTTTTTGTTAAAAACCTGAACAAAAAATTTTCAATTAAGCCATCGAAAAATATCTCTCTCCTCTTGGCAACAAATGCACACAGAACCAGGCTGCTGGCATTGCTGTGTCAAGCAGGTGGCTTGTTGGTGTTGAGAACTCAGCTAGTGGAGGAACTCTGACAAATTGGCAAGTGCGTGCCAAACTTGACACAGCTAGTGAGATAATTTTTGTCATGCTTAAATCCAGTCACTATTTCCATGCGTTCTGATCTTTTTATAAACAAACAAACAAACAAACAAACAAACAGGTTCCCACCTCTGGAATTCATGTTCAATCTTCCTACTTTAAATATTGCCGACTAACTCAAAACCATTTGATAATATTGTGCCGACCGAATAAAGTATGTTTGCTGCCCAAATACAAGCCATTTTTTTAAATACATTTATTTTTTAAATACATTTATTTATTTAAATTAGTTTCAAGTATACAGTACATTGGTTAGACATCTATACAGTTCATAAAACGATCCCCCAAATTGCTCCCTCCCTCCCCTGGCCCTCTACCTAGCCATCATATTAATGCTAACTGCATTCCCTAAGCTGTGCTCCCCATCCCTGTGACCATCTATCTACTACTAATTTGTACTTCTTTAACCCTTCATCCTATTCTCTCAGACCTTCAGACCCCACCCCCTGTCTGTCACCAAACTGTCCACTATATTTGTGAGTCTGTTTTTGATTAGTTTGTTCTTTTTGTTCCTTAGATTCCACACATCAATGAAATCATTATCTTTCTCAGTCTGACTTATTTCACTCAGCATAATAACCTCTAGGTCCATCCATGTCGTTGCAAATGGTAGGATTTCACTTTTTTCAATGGCTGAGTAATATTTCATTATATATATATATATATATATATATATATTGTTTATATATATAACTATATATATATATATTGTTTATATATATATAAACAACAATTTCTTTATCCAATCATCTGTTGATAGGCATTTAGGTTGCTTCCATATATTGGCTATTGTAAATTGTGCTGCCATGAATATTGGAGTGCACAGATCTTTATGAATTACTGTTTTGGTTTTCTTTGGATAAATACCCAGAAGTGCAATTGCTGGGTCAAAAGATAGATCCATTTTCAATTTTCTGAGAAACCCCCATACTGTTTTCCACAACAGCTGTACCAATTTGCAATCCCATCAACAATGTATGAGGTTTCCCTTTTCTCTGCATCCTCGCCAACACTTGCTGTTTTTTGATTTATTGATGATAGCCATTCTGACAGGTGTGAAGTGATATCTCATTGTGGTTTTAATTTGCATTTCTCTGATGATTAGCAACCTTGAGCATCTTTTCATATGTCTGTTAGCCATCTGTATTTCCTCTTTGGAGAAGTATCTGTTCAGGTCTTCTGCTCACTTTTTAATTGGATCGTTTTTTTGCTGTGGAGTAGTATGAGTTCTTTATAAATTTGGATATTGACCCCTTATCAGATGTATCTATCATTAGCGAATATCTTCTCCCAAACAGTTGGTTGTCTTTTTGTTTTGTTGATGGTTTCCTTTGCTGTACAACAAGCCAATTTTTGATCATTCATGATGATAATTACTAATTTTAATTCATTTTTATTTTTTACATATATATATATATATATATATATATATATAATCAATGTGTAAATTGTCCTATGTTAATAGAGATAATATCTACTCAGTAACCCTTTTAAGTAAGGCATTTACAAACATGAATTAAAATTAACTTTATCTTTTTTCTCTCTCATCATGAAAAGCTTCTAGAAGTGTAAAGACATTTATTTCACTTTATTTTGTAATTATGAATTCTTATTATTACTTGAGACCAGAGTTTAAGGTTTAATTATTTCAATATGTATTACGAGTTTCTAATATAAAGTTTTGTCCTAGGGAGAACTTAATAATTTTCGATTAGAAAACATTACTTCATTTATTTAATCCCTACATTTTCTTAAGTATTTGAAATATAATCATAAATGTAAAGTTTTCATGTACTTTAAAGCCAAAGGTTCATTATCTATAAACACATTTTCAGAGCCATTTTACTTATGTCTTTATAACTATAAAGTTAGAGAAAGCAAAGCATTTTCCTTACCTGATTTTTTTTACTTAAACCAAAATAATTATGTGACTTTGCTTCTTGAAGATTTTTTTTCTTCAATAGATGTTTCATTGTTCTAAGTGTCCTCGAGTTACCATTCAGTAGAAAATATTAGAAATGGATCTTTCCCACAGCACACCCTTCAATGAAGTAATAAGAATCCAATTTCTACCCTATATTTCTTTAAAGATGTCTACTTCGAATATTTGGACCATGACATGTTTATGCACTTCCTGAAGTAATACTCTTTCTTGAAGGCTTTTACTTCCTCATGAAAGACAACACATCTTCTCCCTCCTAAATAAAAAATATTTTTACGTGATTTCTAACTAGTGGTAGCATTTTGACAAAAAAAAAGAGCATAATTCGTCCATCTTGATTATTATTGCAGCATTTTAAAATAGTATTTATACTTCACACATTATCTACATTATTTCCTTCTATTTTAATCCCTGTGTGCTCTTCTTTTTCTAAATTTCTAGCCTCGTTATCATTCATTCACTTTTTTAAAGTCTCCTCCAGTTTGCCATTTCCTTTCTTCCTTATTTTACTTTTTTATTTAATGGCTGGAAAATCATGGTTCTGTTCTCATTGTGTCTATTTCTGTTGCATCCAGCTCATTTTACTGTCCCACTAAAACCTGACAACCTTTCGTCATAGTATAACACTCAATATTCATGTCCCAAATTTCTACTGTGTTATCTTCCAGCACCTGTGCTCTTTACAGTGATGTTGAAAGATTCATGCCATTGGTGACAGCTGGTGAAATTAAAAAGTAGACGTCTCCATAATTATACTCTACAATACTTTATGAAGTGACTGTAAGAGAAATTTTACTGTCTCTCTGGTATTGAAAATTTTTTTCTAACTTTAAAGGCTATTGTTATTTGACATCTGAATATTCCGTTCTGCCATAAAATTTTTAAAAAGTCAAATTTACAGCATCCAATTCTATCCTGAATATACTTTAATTCAGGCGACCATAAATATACTAGGAGGATATTTGCACTTTCAGTATTTATTCAAACAGGAAAGAATCCTCACTTGCTTTGTCTGCAAAAAAATTAACTGTTTTGTCTGTCTTCGACTAAGTGAGATGTCTATATAAACTGAATCAGAGTTTTTTGCCACCATATTCAAATTAGAAGTAAATGTGGGTCAGTCAGTTTCCAGTATAATTCCACGGGTTTCAGTTTATTAAATGTCAGTGTTTGCACTGTCAGGTGGATTTTTCTCTTATTCCTCAATAATATGTAATATGCAAATAACAAGTTAATGCAGATTTTTAATCTATTTAATTCTAGAATCTAATTACAAAGGACTCAAAAAGACTGGAGACTAACATAGATGGATCGATGGATAGATGTTAATATAGATACAGATCTCCAAAAAGCACATGCAGCTTCACTATATTTCGAATGGTTCAAGAATGACCCAAGATCTCTGGCTTTGACTAGGTAGCAGAACAGAGTAAGCCAAGCATAAATATTTCTGATATAAAAAAGTCATAATTGAGAAAACTTATGTTAACTTACAATTGGAAATCACAAGTACTTCATTTGATTAGCTCAAGAGTAGCCAATAAATACCTATATCTCATTTATTTTGTGCCTTGCAGCGTGGGAAGTTCTGGACCCTAGCCTCGGGTAACTGCGTTAAGGCATGGATGACACAAAAGATCTGGACGGCGCACCGTAATGTGGTTGGCAAATGCTATAACTGCAGAATAGAATCCTGCCAACGGGCATGTAGCACACACTTGCAGTTTAAATGAACTTGTGTAAACACACTCTTTAACTGACGTTACTAACCCACATGCGCTCCTGCTCCCTTTCTCTGACAACAGCTAACATTGCACCCCAGATCTAATATCTGTTAAAAAGGTTGAGTAATTGCTTGATCTGCTGATCAGTGTCATCCAGTCTGTGAGTACGGAGGGCTACGTTTGACAAAAAGGCTTGGAAGATGCACTAGCCACTAAAACAATGCAGAAGACGCAATCCAAGGGCCGCCAGCATCACCGATAAGTTAAGCCACAGCGGTCCTCCATGACCTGTCCTGATGGAAGAGATGCTATTGCAAAACTGGGCTCAATGATGCCAATAAGAACTGATAAAAATAAAAGTCTTTCAGAGACAGAGGAAGACGAATATTTAAATGTATAGTAAGATCAGAAAAACAGGCAAGGGCAGTATGATCTGCAAAAAGCTACAGAAAATGTTAACATGACACGGTGACATAGGGACAAATTAGCCTGCAAAAGTACTCATATATGATAAAAGGAAATCACAGATCCTCAGGAGATTGGAAGAAGTTAACGAAACATAAAGTCATGATTTTTTTTTTTTTTTTTTTGCCAAGTTTCCAGATAAAAGCCAGTTTGGGACCTGGAAGCTTCTGCCTGAAAGTGAGTCAGTTCCCCAGGAGCTTGCTCTGTGGAGTAAGAAAAATCATAGTGTAGAAGGCCAAACGGAAGCGTCTGACACTGATCACACCTGTACAAGATCATAACTAAAAAACGGAATTACATTCTGGGATGATGAATGGCACAAATTAGAGATATTCTTGTGAGCCTCAAGGAGGCAGAGTGGTGATGATCTCAATCTGTTAATTCACCAGTCTAACCCTGAAAAACAAGGCAGATCTTGCAAGAGGATTGAGTGCAAACGAAATTGCATGCAAGTATTAGACCCAATTGCAGCTGTTGTGTCAGAAGTATTTATTTCTAGAGCATTTTAGCACTTATTTATTATGATGTTGGCTATATTTTTTATCAGTTGTCACTTATCCCTACTTGCTAAGAGTATAATAATAAATATATAATGAATTTTATCAAATGTCTTCATCTAAGTAAGCAAATTTAAGTTTATTATTATTATTATTAATGTGACGAATTGTTTGCTTGTTATATGAATTTTTAAACAACATTGCACTCTTCAAATTGAACTAATTTGCCAATGCATCATTATTCTTTTTATATTTTGGGGGCTTATATTTTGATTAGAATGTTTTCATCTATGATCATGAAAAATGTTGATCTTAATATGTAATATTTTTATAATGATCAAGTATAAAAATGGTCATTATATTATCATTATATTCAAAATGCTTTATATTTTTAATGTTTTTCTTTGATCCTTGAGTTTTTAGAAGTATATTGTTTAATTTGTTTACATTCCAGAAATTTTCATATAATATTGATGATTTCTATCTTTATTGTAGTAAGTTATTCTGAATGAGTTTAATCCTTTGAAATACACAGGTACTTCATAAGCAAATCGATACAATTATTTTTCCATTTGAAGATAATGTCTTTCATTTTCTGTGTTTTAAGAGTTTCTCTCCAAATTTGGTTCTCAGTAGTTTTACCTTGCTATGCCTAGAGCGGTTCCTTTGTACTTTTGAGTGGGGATTCATACATTTCTTGCAATCCATGGCTTGATGTCTTTAATTGCCTCTGAAGAGATTGCAGGCTTTATCTCTTCAAATATGACTTCTCCACGATTCTCCGTTTCTATTATACTGGTATACAAAATTACAAGTTTGCTTAAATTTTCACCATTCCCCTCCTTCTACTACTCCCCCGCTCTAGCTTCTTTTTATTCTGTGCTTCAGTCCAAATACTTCCTACTGTCCTATTTCCAAGTCTCTCTGACTTTGTCTGAAATGCTGTTAATCCAGTATAGAGTTCTTAATTTAGTTATTGTATTTTTCATTTCCAGAATTTCCATTTGAATATTTTTATACATGTCAGTACTCTGATGGAATTCTACATCCCATTATCTATTTTCTTAAGCGTATTATTCATAGTTATCTTGACATCTAAGTCTAGTCACTCCATTATCTAAATCCCCTTTGATCTACTGCCTGTTTCTCTTTATAGATGTGATATATCAAGGAGCCAAAAGCAACTCAACACAAATGTGATATAATTTTATATAACTTTTATTGTAACATGTAAGAGTATTTTAATGTACTATAGAGTGGGTTTCAAAAAGTGAGCTTAATGCCATCGAAGTTACTGAGTTCTGATCTTTAAGCAGTGTCTTTATGATTTGTTCTTTGCTCACTATGTAATTTTATTTTTTTAGTGCCTCACCAGCTTTACATTCCAACCAATACACCTTGATATAACTGCGACTACCTAAACATATTTAAACATTACTATTATTCTTTTGTATTTATCCATGTCTTTATTGTCTCCCAAAGGCCCCATCTTCAAACATCATCACATTGGGTTAGGGCTTCAACATATGAATTTGGGGGGGACACAATTAAGTCTATAATTGTATGTGTGCATGTGAGTGTATGTGTGCATGTGAGTGTGTGTGTGCAATTTTCTTTTCCTCCTAGGAATGCTTTTTTGACTCTGAGCTGATCAATAAAAAATGATCTATGTACATTAGCTAAAAATAAGATTTTGTCCTTGTCCAACTATCCTAGTATGTCATAGAGAATGGCAACCCAACCCTGCTGGGCTTTGCCGCCCAGTCAAAAAGAAGCAGTTAAATGGAGAGCTCCCCCAGGAGGCCAGTCACTGCTTCTGCAGCCCTGGACTCCTAGAGGGAGTGGCCTATGCCTCTTAAAGCTGAGGTTAAGATACTTACAATGGCCTGGTGGGAAAAAGTGTCATGTTTTCTGTAAGTTCTTTGGCTTTGATTCCCTCAGCAGCTTTTTAAATGCCAGCATATTGTGGCTTTAAGCTTTAATTAAAGGGATTAACATAACAAATCCAGGAAAAAAGATAACCATATTATGGCTTTGGGTTTACCAGTAGAACATGAAAATAATTAAGATAATTTGATTTGATGCCTTTGGCAATATTTTGTCTAGATAGATGAATGCTTAACTGTGCACACGAAAACCAGTAAGCAGAGACCAGGCTTAACTATGTGTTCAGTACAGAACATGTGTGAATTTGTATTGATCAATACTACTAATTTTTAGTAATCACAAAATCATTCCCAGTTGATAGCAAAGGGATACACTGCAACCTCAAACAATTAATTATATAACTGTCTCTACACTTAGATCGTTCTGTACTTTTCAAATTAATATTAGTTGCAGTACTGCCCAGGACACAAGTGGTCTGCGACTGGCACTAAGATCGTGCAAATCTTTTCCCCTGCAATAAAATATTTCTTGTCTTGGATTACAACAGTGAAAATAAATGACAGAGTTTGATCATCTGTGGGGATCTTTCTCGTATTCATTCTAAGATGCACTTTTAAAATATATCGACGATGATATGTCTCAATCCTTGACTCATCAGGAAGAAACCGATCTGTAATGTTCTTACTAAAAAATAAACTCATATTATCAGTTAGTAATGCTGAAATGACTGAAGCATTTGGTTACTGAATTTAAGAAATGGGAAATAAAGGAAAAAAAATTAGTGTTACTTTAGAGGAAATTCATATGAGAATGTGGTCCAATTCAAGATGATTTGTCTTTGTAATTTAGAGAGAAAAAAAATTCAGAGTAAAGATCATTGACTATTGTAGGAGAATTTGGGTCGTAGCAGAAATGAGAGAGTCACATGTACATACAGAATAAAGGGGAATTATCAGCGCATGTAATTGCCTAGAAGTGATCTTGGCAAGGATTCCTCCGTGATTCAAATAATTTCATTTAACCTCCATTTACTTCCCTTACTTCCTGGTTTTATTTCCTTAGGGTTGGTCCCACTGGGTAAGATATTTCCTCCTATTATCAAAAAGATTAAAAACTACCCTGAAGGCTAGAAGCTGCCCTGTTTATGTCCAGCTAAAAAGAGGTCATTTGCTTTCAAAGACTTTCAGGAAAAGTTCCAATGATTGCCCTGAGATCCACTGAGGACACGTGCATGAATCTAAATAGTTGCACTGGATAAGACTAATATCTATTATACTCGTTATGCCCCTGCCCCTGGATCTGGGGTGGGATTACTTCCATGCAAATTCGAGTATCTTTAAATGGTAGGGAAAGGTAGTTTCCCAAAGAAAACTTGAGATGCTTTCCGAAAGATGAGGATGGGTGGGAAATCGATGTTTGTCACTTCAATCTGCAAATATTTACTGAATAATACAATATTAACACTTAAAAACCATAACCGTCTACCCTGATTTCATGTTCACTTCATCACCACAAATTTAGCAGATGATAAAACGACACCCATTTATTACCTCTGTTATAAGATAAACCGAGGCATATTAAAAATATTTAGTCTGAACAAAGATAAATTCGACTTAGGCAGCATCCAACCTAGCAGATAGAAAAGAGCTCTGAGACACTGTACAAAATGAAAAACGTCTATAGGCAGAAGGGAGCAGGAACAAGGAAGTTCCATGAGGCATAAAGCAGGTTGGTTACTGCAGTCACTTCCTTTGGGGATGGCAGGAGTCTGTCGGGCACGTTATCTAACCAGTGCTAGTCAGGTGATTGTGGATTGACTGTTAAGAATCCTTTGCTAGGAGAGCCAAAACTACAAGTTAAATCTCAGTTTGGTGAGGTGGGGCTTAGCAAAAGTGACTCCATTTGAGGCCCGCTGTCTTTTATTTAACACCTCACGCTTCCGTAGTCAGAAGTCTAGTTCTCTATTCTGCTTAGGGTAACACGTGGCTGAAATCAAAATCAGGGTGTTGGCCAAGGCTAAAATTTCCTCCGGTGTCTCCCAGGAAATATCCGCTGGGTGGAGGCTGGAGTCATTCTCAGCTCCTGGAGGCCTCTCCTATTTCCTTTTCCCATGGCCCTTTCCGCCTGCAAGACTTCGATGCTCAGTGAATCTTGATGGTTCTTCCAATCTCTGACTTGCTCTTCCAGAACTACCCTTAGAAAAAACCCTCCTCTGAAAGGCTGAAATGATTATGTCAAGCCTACCCAGAAAAATCTTATATTAATATCGACTGTTCCATATAACAGAGCCTAATCCTGGGAGCAAAGCCCATCGTATTCAGCGGGGAGATTGTTCAGGACATACGTGCCCAGAGAGCAGGGGATCTGTGGGGAAATCTTAGAATTCTAACACGTCCACCTAATTACTTTTGGCCTATAAATTGATCTCTTAAGAATTTCTTTTTTCCCATTTATCCACTTTATAAAACTCTTTTCAATTATCATGCCAGGTATATTTTAGGTACAGCAGTTAATTATCATTCATGTTTAGTAATTGGGGCCTTTGAGTCTCAAGTGATTAAATTGATAAATTATTTTTTTTTTTTTCCCTGAACCTGTAATTTGAAGAATCAACCAAAGAGTGGTCAGCTTCTGAGTTTCTCTTGAAATGGTCAGTTACCATCTCATTCCCGACAATTATACTTTGCTTAATTGTCCTAGGTTCAATTTTCCCTACTCCATTATCTTTCCACTTATACTAAAATTTGATCGCTAGTTACTCAAATGTTATGTATTCATAAAAATAAATCCCATATGCAACGCCTTGTTTAAAAAGGTCATTTAAACAAGTGGGTAGAATATAAAACTTATGATGGAGAAAGGGATATTTATGGTGCTTCTGTGAATGTGATTAAACTGAAATATTGAAGGTTTCAGAATTCAGAACTAACTAAAATAATGCATCTATTATAATACCAAATTTGCAGTCTCATATTCTCGGAACTGCTCCCTCCACTCTTCATTTCTTTTCGTTAGCTTTAGCTTGCCAAGAGATTTAGTGAAAGGTAAGGTGTCAAAGAAAACTGAGTTACTTCACCCCTAATTCAACACTCCCCATCTTCTGTCACCATTTTTGGTGATACCAGCTTTCTCCATTTTTTCCTTCTTTAACCGCTGCTCCTTCATTGCTCTTTATATTCAATAATAAAGGCATGAATCCCTTTGAGAATCTGATCAAAATCCATTGGTCTTCATCTCACAGGAATATAAATATAAATATATACACATGTATAGGTATACACACATATATATACACACACACATACACAACATTCTGCTTTCAATTTGGAGACTCGCCGATCCGCTAAAGCTATCTCCGTTTCATATCTCTTAAGTTTTGCTATCTGTTTCTCTGAGAGGTTTTATGCCCACGTTTCCTCTCCATTCCCCGAGCTCTCTCTCTCTCCTATCTCATTTACTGCGATCACAGCCTCGCCCTTTTCAGACACGACTGTGGCCGTAGTCAATGCGCCTCACACGCAGAGAAGGTTCGACTCTCTTTTGCTCAAAAAACTCTTTCAATATATTCACTCAAAAGTCTCCCTCTTTATATCCCTCTCGTCTAAACTTACAAAGCCTCTTTTCATCTTTTGCCGAAACCTCCTGCCTGCCTCATTCTCTTCCTTAATTACTGGGTATGAAAAATACTAAAGCGAGTGTTTTCCTGGCTTCAACCAAATTCAAATACTTTCATCTAGGTGAAATGAACGTCTTCCTTTCTGAGTGCATGCCAATTTTTTTTTCTGCAGGTGGCTTTGCCACCACCTTTAATGCCCTAGCCTTGTCCATCTGCCTTCCTGCAGTATATCTGGCATGTGTGTGCAGATGCTGATGATATCAACCTCAAATTATCTTTACCCGTTTTCTCCATGCTACACTGGAGAGTCAGTAGGAAAAACAGGGTCTATGGCCACTGTACCCGTCTCTCTACCTTTTTTTTCCCTTCCCACTCCAATTAAGAGTATTATGGTGTCTGTAAAAGCACACACACACACACACACACACACACACACACGTAGTTAAATACTAGTGGTGAACATAAAAATAAGTCAAATTACATTTTCAATATTTTTCAGAGAAAGAAGAAAACTAATTTTAATAGAACTAAATACACTTTGAAATCGTGTGTTAAAATTCCACTGTTAATTATCTTTAAAAAATCTTCCATGTAACACGACACATAAACACACATATATTCACACATATACATCCTTGAAACTAAAGCGAAGGTGACAAAAATAAATGGAATGGGATTAAGTTCTCAAGAGCTGCTCGGAGTTTAACTTTCAGACACAGTAATTCACTGACAGGTATTTCAAAAAATAAACTCCAGTGAAGGAAGAAGCAGAGTTTTTGACTCTGCATTGTATCAAAATCATGATGTCTGGTAGCGAAACAGGGAAGAAAAACAGAAAATGAAATTGCAAACCACATCAGTGTCTGGCCCAGGGAAATGGCAATGGTTTCATGAAGAATCTTTGCCACGAAAAGGCTCAGATGACACCGAGTCAATGAGTAATGGGCTCGGTGACTACGAGGAGCACAGAGCACAGAAACAGCCTTGTGTGGTACAGGGCTCCCTGGTTTAGCCAAAGACAAATATTTGCATTGGATTCTTAAAGCTCCTTCCTGGGGCCACGGTCCCAGGCTAGAGTTGAAAGAGGCTCTCTGGTCAGCGGTCTCCCTGAACACTCAGCGATGGACACGCAGATTGTCTAGGAAGGGTGTCAGTTCTCTGAGCGACAGTGGCAATTAATCGAGAATCAGTGTCACTGCTTAGAAATAGAAATACCTGCAGCGATTATGGGGGGAAGGATGTAGGCGGAACACAGTCAGAATTAGCCAGAATAGCAGCTCCTTCCGATTTTCAATTCTGAAAGGAGGGTTTTGGGTGACTGGGTGCAGAGTAATTGCTATGCTATTAATTTGCACCGTAACTGGACCTCTAACTGGGCCTAAGGAAACACCTGTTATGTTTATATTTGCATCTTAATTGGTTATAGTTAGATTTTGTGGGACTTCAGGGTTTGTCAAACCAACACTGTAAAGTGGCAGAACGATCTGCCTTGGGAGGTGCTAAAAACCGTTCCCTTTACAATGGGAGACTGCCGGACCCCTTCTTCACAAAAAAAGAACAGCTTCTAGTAGACCAATACCACAGAAAACAATGTTAATTGATTAATTTGAAGAGTAGCTTTTGGAAAGTAGAGAATATCGCATAGATATCATGTAGTTCATTTGCTCCCCTTGAATTATCTGTAGGTTTTTCATTGAAGTGCGTGAGATAATACCAGTATTTAGCAGTGCCTGGATATGTTTAGATGTTAGCCTCTTTCAGAGTAAGCCCAAACTATTTATCAGGGGAATAAAGAAAATCAAAGTAGAAGTGACTTGTCTAAAATATTTAACACGATAATAGTGATATTATTTGTATTTCAGAGCAGGGCAGCAGTTTTTATAATTCAACATTTAAGTAGATAATAAAAATGTAAATTTTATACAGATCAACTAAATTTTATGCTATTAAAATATTTTGAATAGGTGTAACACTTGTAGTGAAACACGTCACTAAAGGGTAGAATTTGGTTTCCAATTCAACTTCTGAAACTTAATACCTGTAAGATTTTTGTCGATTAACTGAAATTTGGAGACATATTTTTATCTATTATATTGAGATTAAAAACTCATATCTCACAGGTTATAATGAGGCTTACATGAGAAAAAGAGGTGAAATCACTTTGCAACTGCAAAGAGTTAAATAAATTCTAGTTTTTATTATGGTAGTTGTTAAACTAGAGGTTAAGCATAAGAAAATACTACTTTAAATAGAGAGCAATAAATGCATAAATTGGTTAAAAACACAAGCTAGAAAATGTTAAAAATGGCGAAATAAAAAGACTGGAAGTAAAGACACATGATGGATAAATAACAGAAAATGGACTAGAGTAAATTCTGGCTTTTTTTTTTTTTTTCTCCAGCCCAAACAGAAACTACTCATTAAATAATAACTCCCTATCCCTCCCCCGTCAAACTCCTGGTACTCTCTAGTCTGCTTTCTGACTTTATGAATTTTGCCCATTCTAAATATTTCTTATAAGTGGCATCATACAAAATTTGCCCTCTTGTATCTGGCTTATTTCTGTGCATAATGTGAATAATGCTGTAGTGAACACGGGTGTGTAGGTATTTGTTCGAGGCCCTGTTTTTGGTTCTTTTGGTGATAGACTCGAAAGGCTGTTAACTTTCTTAAGAGCAAGATACCTATTTCATTTATCAATTTTCTACCTCCTGGTATCTAATATTACTTAGGAGTTACTACATAAATATTGACTTGAACAGAAAATCTGTGTTTCCTAACTTTAGGCAGTGGATTGAATACACGATGACTGGTTGCTGGGCCATAAAACTGGCATACAATGATTTTTTTTTTAAGTTTTTAAAAAATTAAAAAAATTTTTTTTTTATTTTTTCCCACCGTCAACTACCCCTCTCCCCTTTAGTAACCACTAGTCCATTGACCATGCCCATGAGTCTCTGTTCATCCTGTTCATTTGTTGCTTTTAGGTTTATATACCACATTATAAGTGATATCATGTGGTTTTCAACTCTTTGTGTCTGGCTTATTTCGCTTAGCATGGTTATCTCGAGGTCCATCCATGTTGTCGCAAATGGCAGTAAAATTCTGGCTTTTTGATAACAGTATTACGTGAAAGCCATGCTTCTTAACAAGGTGCTTTGTAACTGTGCAGTAGTATTTTTATCTTATTGGTTAAATATTCTGTATTCATCACTACCTACTGCCTGAGGTAGCACTGTGCAGCCCCAATCGTCAACAATGTCCACTGAGAAACACGGGAAAAGGAGCCATGAGGATCGGCAGTCGATGGGGTCAACATACACCTTTGACCACATACCTGAATTCTGTGTCGCTTCTCCTACTGATGAATAAAAAGAAGAAACTAAAACCAACATAAACATGTGTGGACAAGCTCCCCGAGCATACAACACAGATGGTTTGATTCTATTACTCCAAGTAAGAGTTATAAGAGGAGAGGCAAAGAGACAAATGCCAGGAAGATCATGTTCAGTGCCAGACCTCTTGAAAAGAAACAATTATTTTGGAGAAATGAGGGATCTATTTATTTTAATTCATTCTTTCTTTTCTTCCTCTCTTCCTTCCTTTTCTCCCTTCCTCCCTTTCTTCTACCTTCTTTTCTTCATCACTTTCTTCTTTCCTCCTTCTTTTTTTCCTTCCTTCCTTCCTTTTCCTTTTCTTTGGAGATATTCATGCAATTATTATGGCAGTTACACTGATGATTAGTAGAAGTACCTCCTTATGAACCCGAATTAACTCTTTAAGGTCCTTGATATTTTATACTTTATTCTTCCATTGAGTCCCATGTTACGTAGGGGAATTACAAAAATTCCCACTTCTAGCTATTTGTTTTCTAGAATTCACCTTGAAAAAACTCTTTTCTAGGAACCTCAGAGATCATCGTTTTATGTTGCTATATGTATTTTGCAAAATTATGTGTCTATAATTTCAGTGTATGATATCTACCCAGAATAATAACTATACAATGATTTATGCTTGAATGAAGCAAAATCTTCCTTGCTTCTCTTTGTAGTAAAACTAGTATGTACATATTCCATAATAAATAGGAATGATAATATCAAAACATAAAGAAGCATTCTTCCTCTACTCTTATCACTCTTTGATTTTGAACAATAAATTAGAATAGTAACTCTGAAATTGCTACAAATATTTCAAATAAATAACAATTCTTACCTATCTAAACAATATATAGGTACCAGGAAATATATAGTTAATAATAAGTGATTGACACTCAATGGCAAGAGCTCCTATGCATTCAATAATGCATTAAATAAATTTGTTTTTAATTAAATCCAATAGCTTCTGTAAACATTTGAGAAATTATAATATATACAACTGTGTTATTTATTCAACATAAATAATGCTTTGTATTCTTCTGCATTCATTCAGATTTAATGCTGCCAAGTGATCAGGCACCAAGGAATATTTTCTTTAGCTCATTCAGGTTTAAAAAAAAAAAATTAGTCACTGTTTAAAAATTAAATTTATTGAGCTAAAAGTACGGATTTCTAAGTTCTTTTGACATGCACAAAAACAACAGAAACAATTATCTCAATCTTTGGTGGAATACGTGTTTCTCGAATTCACCTCATCTTCCAGGTTTTTTTTTTTTCTTCAGCCTAATTCCCCTTTTTAATTTGTTTTCTGCTTGGCCCCATAAGCTACCAATTCCCACATCACATCTTGATTTCATTCCTCTCTATTTTATTCAGACTCTCCTTACTTTTGTACTGGCAAAATAAACTCATCTTGTTAAACTGAAATACAAATAAGAGTAGGCAATTTACCTCCTCCCTCATCAACTACCCGTGTTCACCCCATGTTTCCTGCCTGACCCAGGTTCATTTTTCTGTTCTCAAATGAAGTGATCCGGAGTCCCAGAACCATTCTTCAGCTTCTCATTTAATTTATGTATATTATGTCAATAATATAAATTCTAGGCAAAGTTTAGGAATGTAAATTCCTATGGCAGGCAACGGGAAACACTTTTTTGAGTACGAGAGCCTGTGACGGTCCACGCAAAATGTTATCACCTGGCTTTCTAATTTGCTCCTCAAAAAAACTGAGTTGGCCTAGAGGTGGCATACAGATTGAAACAGAATTAAGATATCATGGCTAATTGAAAATAATGCTCAAAATAAGCTCAGTATTCCTCAAAGATTACATGAAGATTGGCAAAATAGGTCAATTTTGCTCAGTAAAGGATATTGAGATTTCTTTTTAATATATTTGCAGAAACCTGACTTTTCTTTCATGGTTTTGTGTTTTGTGTCCCAATCTAGAAAATACAAGCTTCCTCTAGAACATAAATATGTTGATATTCTCCTAGGTTTTTGTGGTTCTTGCTTTTTGTGTGTGTGTGCATGAGTGCATGTGTGTGTGTCTGTGTATGTGTATGTGCACGTGTGTACATCTGCGTGTATGTGTGTGTGTGCGGGCATACATACATATATGTATAATCCACCTTGATTAATCTCAAAGTAAATTTAATTTGTGGTATAAGACAGGAAGCGGTTTATTTTTTTTCCCATTGAGATATCCATTTTTTCTAGCACAATTTATTAAAAAGAATCTCCAAATTTCCTTTCACCACGGAACTGTCTTGGCTCCTTTCAAGAAAATTACTTGACCATATGTGTGCCTTCTTCCAAACTTTCTGTTCAGTTTCATTCACATTTTTTTCTATTCTCAAGTCAATACTGTATTTTGCTTGCTGTAGCTTTTATACAAAGTCTTGCTTGAATCAGATAGTGTAAAGCTTTCAAACTTGTTTTCTAATTTTCTTTTGACTCTTCTAGGTGTTATTAGTGTATCTTCACTAAAGATATTTTAAATCAATATATATTAAATTAAAATATAAAGTGCAATATGATTTACATAAATATTTAATGCAATTAATTTGCCTTTCAAGGAAAAATAGTAAAAACAACAGTACAGCTAACATAAATACTGCTGTAATAGAGGTTGCTTTACTGAAATGTTTATTAGTTTTGAATACAGTCAAATAGATGTTTTGATTTCAATTAATGTACCTCTTTTAAGCAATACAGATTATTTCTAACAAGCCAGAAAGTAAATAAATGGTTAAACACTGAACAGAGTAGTCCTTAGTCAATTTGTCAATATGTAGGACATTGACTGGCTGCCAAACTGCTACAAGCCTCAGGAGATATTAAAATGAGCTTCAATTTTTATATGATAATTGGAAATTTCAGAACCTAGTGTTCCATCAGTTTCAAGGATGGATATGTCCAAAGATATGATAATAATTTACAAAAAAAAAAAAAAATTGCTTGTGAGCGCAAATATCTAGAAAAACTTTAGCAAGTTCCAGTGGTAGAAAATTGCAAGAATAGGGAAATAATTTTTAAAATACATAAAATCATTCAATTATCTGTGATCTTTTGGAAACTTTGCCAGTTTTCTAAATCTTATCAAATTCCACTCTAAATCTATGGGAAAGCAATGTGAAGCAGAAAACCACTATGACAATTCTAGCTAATTTTCATGTTGTCTATTTTTGTATCTGTAGCATGGATTGATACTTTGAATATTTGAATACTATTTGTAATACTTGACAAAGTTACTAATACAATATTCACTATATCACCTACATTTCTTGATCTCAGAAATAAATTTTTAATTAGTATAGAACTTTCTGGTCACGTGACTGAGGTATTTTACGTCTTTAGTGAAAAAAATGATGTTATTCAGTATTACTATTTATTCACAGTTAGCATAATTATTGATAATGATGTGATTTCTCCGTGACAAGGGAAAGTATGCATACATAGAAGGCAATGTCACGCTAATTCACTCACTTAAGTAACTATCAATTTAAGAAATCTCTATTGAAGGCCTATCATATATGGGTACCATGCTACATATTAGGGATGAAAAGTGGTCTCTTTGCTCAAAGGCATTGTACTTGAGTTGGTAGAAAGTGTTTTATTAGAACACAAAATAAAATTAGAAATGCTCTCAAGTCAGATTACATTTACCCTTCAAAACTTAGCTTTCCTCCAAATTATTCCATATTCTTTAAACTTCTGTTAAAAACTTGTTTATTGGTTTCTAACAGCACCTAAAATTTTCAACAGTAGACTCCTGGTGTGAACTAAAATAGCCTTAATACCAGCACAGGTCCTGATATTTACGTACTTTGAAATAGGATTAGCATTGTAGTAACTAATGAGAAAATCCACGAGTAAAAGCCAGTCATTTGGAGTGTGAGAAAAAGAACTTTCTAGACAGAGAAAACAGGATATCGGAAAACTTCAGGCAGAAAAAATGGCTGGGTTTCTTTGAACACCAAAAGAAATCTCATGTAACAAGGCAATATTCATGACGGAAATGAATGGAAAGATAGAGTAGGGCCAGATGATAAAGCCCATCATAAAAAGTATGGAATTATTTAATTTGTATCTAGAGCTGCTATAAGAAAACTGGATGGTATGAAATAACAGCAATACAGTTTTTTAGAGTTCTGAAAGCCAGAAGTCCAGGCTCAAGGTATCAATCAAGTTCATTCCTTCTAAGGGCTCTGAGGGCGAGTCCGTTCTTTGCCTCTCTTTGTTTCTGAAATTTACCTTTTTCTTTTTATTATGAAGCCTGTCCTTGGTTTGTTATTGTTGTTGTTGCACAAATACTCAATTCTAGATAGAAATTAAGCATAGAGAACTATAATAAAGTTGTTCCTTTCCTTGCTTTTGATCTTGTAAAACAAGAAAATGCCTGTTCACATATGTAAGTCGTTGAAAACTACAGCAAAATATTTATTGCATTTTCGTGAGTGTCAAAACACCCTTCTTTCACAGAATTCCAGAACTTGTGCAGGGGCAGATTAGCAAATCTTATCTTCACTCTATGATGAGACTACAGCTCACAAAGTTCTCCCTGTTCTCTTAGAGTCTAATTCTCAGTCTGCGCAGAAGATTCAGAAAAAGGAGCCCTCACCCATTCACACACTCGCACGAGAAGGGAAGGACACATTGCTTCCATGTTCCCCTGTAGCCTCGTCCACATGGTTTTCAACAACACCTGAGACTTGCTGATTCCCTTTCACACACTCTAGTTCAAGCAGGAGTGGAAACACTTTACTTTCCTTTTGCAGAGGGTTTTTCAAAAGACTGCGCTTCCTTTTACATTTTCTGCAAAACCTCACAAAGACCTGTTGAACTGGCTCCACGCGTGGAAACACATCTGCTACGCAGACGGATTTCTGCAGCCACACTGCGTCTTGAAATTCTCCACTGAATCAAGTCTTTCGTTTTCTTTAGCTCACTCCTCCAATTCACGTAGCTGTTGAAACACCCTGCCGAGCACCATCCATCCATCCACAAGCCACCAGATTTCTGTGGGTAGCAAATTTATGTGCTATTTGACCAGGTGGATATCCATTCAAAAAATATTCTCAGGTATACCGGTCTTTGTTTAATAAAGTAATTTTGTTGCATCGTTTAGAATTTTTTTAAAAAATCTTCACCACCGAGAACTTGTCACCAATATTTCTCCACGAAGAAAGTATTTTGTGACAACATCAAGAATTTCTTTTATTTAAAGAGATATAAAACCTCTCACGGAAGCAAGCATTGATAGGGTACCATCAGCCCAGATGTCAGCATAGTCCCTTTAACACAGACTCTTTGCTGATAAGAGGAAAATCATTAAAAACATCTCAGCCTTTGTATGTTTCAGTCTGCCCTTTGCAATAGAAAAAAATCTTGATTCCGAACATCATTCACAAATCTTACAAGGGCTACAGCATTATGTGTACTGGGAAAATCTCGGGACATATCTACCTGATAAAAAAGCTGTTGTTTTTCAGACTGTTACCTAAAACTTCTTCAGCATGATATTCACGTCTATGACTGTTCAAGAGTGGAACCTTTCCACGTTCTCATATAGTATCTTGTCTTGGCGTTTTAATCACTAGAATTTTACAAACTGGCATGGTGCTCACCAACGGTATGACTTTTCCATCTCTGAGCAATATGTTTGGCTCCTGATTAACTTGCTTCCTAAGACTTTTCACTAAAGTGACTTTTTAAAATGCAAACCTTAGTTTGTTTTGTGATTCTAATATCCATTTAACATAATCAGCACTTTTATGTGTCAATAGTTGTGACTTGTGATGAGGCGGATTTTCAATTTTGCTAGAGACATTCCTGCATTTCTAGTTGACTTACACAGCTGACACACAGTGGAACAGAAAATGTGGAATACTGACCCAGGAAAAGCCTGTGGATAAGACATTTCACTGCGATGGCAGGCTTCTGTAAGTGTGCGTGTGTCTTGGTATACGTCTGCAATAACTCGGAAAACGGTATGATTTCACTGGCAACCTTTTTAGGACTGTTAACTGGCTTAGACCTAGATTCTTCCTCTTTCTTTCACACATCATTTTCGAAATCAAACACACTCAATTCTCAGAAATCTTTGTTAAAACAAAATGAGGGCGGGGGAGAATCAGACATAAAACAGAAGCATATGGTAAATAAAGGAGAAAATTGCAAAAAATATGAAAACCTTACAACACAGTTCACTTTTAACCTACGCAATCCACATTATACAATGCTTGCAACAATAGCAAAGCATCAAAGGAGGAAGCTAGTTACAACATATAAAAATTCCTCCCTCTGAATTAACCTTTTCCTCTGACGTTTCTTTCTCAAAGGTAGAGCACGTTTGCTCCTGTGATTTTCCTCAGTCAGTCAGCGGTGCCTAAGGGGAGGTAAAGGTCGATAGCTGGGAGGGAGAGTCTGATGCCATTGGCCTCCTCTCCTCTGCTCCGTGAATCAGAGTTTACCAATTATAAACACTTCTCCTCTATGGTCTCACAAACTGAGCACGAGCACAACCAAGTGAGCATAGTGCTTCTGCACGCTGTTACATAGGAATCAAAAAGCCCTCTAATAATTTGATAATGGGAATGTACTATCACTGTGAATACTGGGATCTTGTACAACATACAAAAATAACTTCTTTTTGGTATTTTGATCATACGAACTACCCATAACTACATTTCACGTAATCCAAGAACCCAGGTTGAGAAACCCTATTGTAGCTTCACGTCGACTACTATGCTATTTATCATAGTATTTACACTTATCGATAATACTTATGTTATATATCGGATCCTTGTTGTAATACATATGTTTAATATTTGAGTATATAATTTTAAGTACTAAAATATACGTAAAAGTCATAAAAACTTTACATGTATAATAATCAGTTCTATGAATTGTCCAGTAACTGTCCATAATGATTTAAAACCAAGACACAGAAGCTTATAATCACATGGACAAAGATGCTGGGAACCTCATATCTGTATGGATGCTGGTCCACAAATCAAGGAAGGGGAGAGGACCATAACATGAGACAGGCAGCTTCATGGGGATTGTTTCCGCTTTAGTGCAGGCTTTTGCAGTTCCAGCCGTCCAGGCAGGCCTTCAATAGCAGAACCTCCTTTATTATTTTTGTCATAATTCTTATTTTTTTCCCTTCTTTCTTACCACTTGGAAAGTTATTCAGGCATTTTATGAGATAAGGTTTTTATGAAACTCTATACTGTACATATCATTACAACTAAATCTTATTTTACTGTCCTTCTCAAAAGATGAAACCACAAACTGTCACTAGATTAATCAAATCACAGCAATACTCCCCACTCAAGTGAAGCTATGGTTGAGATGAAGATAGCAAAACCTCACTAAATCACAATATAGATACTGTAGCACAAACAGCAGTGTAGAATTTATTTGTAGTTGTAGACTCCAACCTCATCATATGCACTAGTCACCTTGTCCATCACTAGCAAGTTTTCAAGGTCAGGGTGGTAGTTAATAATGTCCTCAGTATTGGCAAATATCCTAAATTCTGCCTGAGACTAAGTTTTACTGATATATTAAATTGGGATAAAATCATATGCAAAGCAAGTATGCATAATTGTCAAGTTGGCACTCTACAATTAATCAAATGTATTGTAAGCTTCAAGTTAAGCGAATATACCTGTACTTTTATTTGCATTCTTAAGTTTCTAATATTGAGCCGACTGTACTGCTAGACTTGATTTAGAGGTTACTGATCCGCTTTGTTCTCAATATCTGACTGCGCATTAGAATCACGAGTAAAAATTAAAACAAATGAACCAATATATAATTACCAGAATGCACCCCAAAACAAGAGCGTAGATTCTCTAAGACTGAGAAGCAAACAGATTTTATAAAGCTCCACCACTGATGAAACACAGACAGAGTTGAAAATCTTGAGACCAAATAACGTAAACATTTAAATCTCATCTTTGTACAATTAGCAAATAAGCTGCATGCATGATCGTTTCATCAAGAGCTAGTGGTAGCTGTGATGAGTCATTCATTCAGTCACTCATTCATTCAGGAGTTCGTGCATGAAATTATAATTAAATGACTGTCATATACATTATATCCTAGAAAATAAAAATGCAAGAGTGAATTAGGCGTGGTTCTAATTCTCAAGAAGCTGGCCGTGTTATGGAAGCCAAGTGCTTTAGAAAATTACAATGCGACATGGTAAATGCAATCACAGAAGGATTGCAATGCAAAAAAATAAAAATGCAACATGATAGTGCAATCATAGCCTGCATCGAGAGAAGAGAGGAAAGATGTTTAAAAGCGTTTGAGATGTTAGTGTCTTGAAGTATGATTTATAATTTTAAAAAAAATGTAATGCATATGAATGACACAGGTGGGAAAGCATCTTTAGAAGGGATCGCAAATAAAAGACAAGGAAGTGTAAGAGCTGGATATGGTTGAATGGTATACATTTGTTTAGAGATTTAAAAGGTAGGTCTGGAAAAACTGAGGCCTTGAACATCATTCTCAAGGATTTTTAATGTCACTGACTAGGCCAGTGATTACAACAATTTGAATTCACAGACAGGTAAAGTAAAAGAAAAGAAAGTTTTGAAAAAGAGCAAAGAAAAAGAAAAGAAAAAATAGAAATGAAAAGATGAGAGTGAACCTATAATACTGTCAGTTTTGTAAGTTTACAAATTAAGAAATAATAACAGCCTTTATTATCGCCATTATTTCAAAAACTTAAACGCCATTTTAAAATCACAAAAATCGAAAACGATGTAAAAACACAGGGTAATCTGATGAACTGAATCCATTTAGTTTTATGCACAACTTGTGACATTGTCCTTTTTGTTCTTTCTAAAGACAAGTACAAACTTCGTCAGGGTTTTGGGAATCACTTGGGGGAGCTGGAAACTTAAATCTGGGACAAAATTAGATTTTATTTTTATCAAATCAATTCTGTCAGAGTGAAAGAAAGTGTGGTGGGGGACAAGATTATTTCTTTTCTTACAAATTGTTAAGATTGCATTTGGGTCAAGTTTGCCCTTCCAAAATTTTTAACTTTTAGCCAGAGGGTATAATTTAAAACATCAACTTTTAGAACCAAATTGTTTGCATCGGGTTCATTAATTTACCATCTTCTGCGCCGGGGCAAAGCTTCCTGTTTCAAATCATTAACGGTGTAATAGCAATCACATTGAAAGGAACTTCTTTAAAACAATAAAACCATCCAACATGCAGTAGCAAGTTCACAATAACTGGAAGAATATTTAAGAATCTAAATCAAAATTAGCCCTGAGTTTTTTCACTGTAAATCAGAATAAGAAAGATTTTGGTTCTTATCCCCAATAGATTTTTAAAAATATGTTAGCAAGCTCACTTGATGGGGAATCAACGTTTCTGACGATGCCAATGAATTCCTGACTTGGGCATTACAGGACGCATAGCCTCTTACTGTCCTGTAACGTTCTTTTCCATAGGTCCATTATATAGAATAACTGCTCTAAATATGAAGTACTTCGATTTTTGTCGGCTGGGTGGCTTAACAGACATTTGTTTCTCATGGTTCTTAAGGCCAGACAGTCCCGACAAGGGTATTCTTCCTGACTTACAGATGGCTACATTCTCACCATGTGGAGCCGGGGAGAGCTCTGCTCTCTCCCCCTTGTCTTTTAAGGACACTAACCCCATCGCGGGGTCCCCACGTTCGTGACTTGAGCTAAACCTAACTACTTCCCACAGGCCTCGACTCCAAACCCTGTAGTAACTGGACCGTAAGTGCACTCACTGCTCACAGGCTACGTTTCTTTGACACGGCCTTGTTCTTGGATTACCATTGGGAATAAAACGTGTCCAAGGAGGACCTGTAAAGTTAAGCTTAACTGCATTAGTGTTAATATCAGTCTCTCTTGGAATGTTCAAGATGACCGTAATCACTAAACCCCATCAGCAGGCCTCGGCGGCTAGAAAGCAAACGCACCTTGGAACAGAGCACTATGTCTCATGCGAATTCAAGCATTTTATGATAAATGACTGCCCCACGAGTCCACTACAGGCAGATCAACCAAACGTCCACAGAAATGGAAACGAGATGACACTGGGATTCTAACTGTGATTGCTGTGTTTCATTGTAGTCTTATGATTATAACCACTTTTATTTATTTTTTTCCTTTCTGTCCTTCAATCTCACTCTCCTGGTTTCGGTACATCATCGCCCTGCTAGCTAGTGTGTAACTAGGAGACGAACGGCTTGCTTGACTGAGAACTCTAGGAGCAGCCCTCAGAGGGAGTTCGCTTAGTTCCCAGACCATTTGGTGTGCCAGAAGACAGACTGCAAAACCTTCCCCAGCCCTCTGCTGGACCAGCTCCAGGGTACTTATCAGAGAGGGCTGCGAAGCGGGAATCGGGGGCAGAGGGTTCGTCTTGCTAACTAGGAATGAAAAGAGGAGCCGCCCCAGCCTCCTCCTTGTGAATTCCTTTGTGGCACTTGCCTCCTCTCCAGGTGGCCTGAAAAACAAGCCATGACTGAGAAGAGGAGATAGATGGCTTTGGAATTCTCACCCCGCCTCTCTCTATAGCACTGAAGCGGCAAGATGACCTTGAAGCAGCAGTCCAGTCTTCTCAGGGTGCCGGCTCTTGAAGAGACCTGCTTTCCTTCTACCAAACTCTCGTCCCCTGAGTTACTGGGCAGCAAGCGGCTGCACCTCAGGTGACTCTATCACGTCGGTGGGTAGGGCTTCCGCATGTGAATTTGGGAGGATACAAACGGTCTATCACAGAAAATCTCTAACTAGACAAATTTAATTATATGGTTTTCTTTCACTGGAAAAGCTAAGAGTAGCTCAAAGATGAGACAGAAATCTCATAGGGTAGGATTCTAACATTTTTCCCCTGGAAAACTGCAAATTAACTTAAAACCAGTGCCTATGACACTGAATATATTCTAAAGCTAGCTGTTTACTATTTGCGTCCGTGGGAATTTCTAGATTGCATTTCTCAGATGAATAAAAATTCTGATTTATAAAGCAGAACACCTTGATTTTTTCATGGAAAATTACTTCAATGGTATAAACTATAAAAAATATTTAGTTCATATGTTGATGTGTTTTACATGCAATTCCTTTTCAAAATGGGTATTTATGTGTGACTCTGGTCATAGCACACAGTGACAAAAAAGGTTACTATATTTTACCACAATAAGAATAAAACGTGTGCTACTAAAATAAGAGTGGATTATTTTGCAACAGGGCAAAAATGTCAGTGTTGAACATTCACATATTTTTATACTTACTAATTCCGGCCCAAAGGAAAAAAATAATTAGCCTAGTTGTTAAATAAAGAAATACAGAAAACAGTAAAGAGAAGAAAAAGAAAAGTTAGACGAGGTTATAACTAAGAGAATTTAAAGATTTGCCAATTAGGGAGCTTGGAATAACTACAGGAGGCATACAGATTGGTAAGAGATGTTTTGGAGGGATGTTGTTTGTGTAATGAAAAGAGTATGTATTCTTGGAGAAAAATTCCATTTAAATTGTTTTGACCATTAATGTGAATTCACACAGAAACTAAGCCATGTAATAAAACCACACACTGACAAGGTTTCTTTAGCAACGATTTTCGTTTGCTGCTATCCAACTTTTAGGACCAAAGGCATTATACCCACCAGCATCCTTGACCAAAAATTGTTGTTGAATAACATGAAAGGGTGGTTCTTGATAACCGAAGAAAGCCAAATATATAGTGTAGAAAATATTCGGAAGTTAGAGTTGCAAACTTGAAGATAACTGACCATCAGAGATTGTAGAAACTAGCTAGGAAATTGAAACTCGGTATAGCATAATATGGATTCACCAAATTGTGGACATCTAAAATTATCCTGCTGGAAGTGTTAAAGTGAAAATTATACATTACGTCCAGCTACCAAGGACCTTTAATTTAGTTGGAAATTGTGATCATCTGGAGAGAGAGTGTGGACGTCAATATCAGGATTGGTTAAATTAGTTAAAAATTCTGCCTCAGTTCTCAATCAAACCAAATACCATCCTTCAGGTTTTAGAACTGCTGGTGCAGGCTAGTTGGAATTAATAGCTTGATACTTTCTTTCAAT
This sequence comes from Pteropus medius, assembly GCF_902729225.1. Classification (NCBI taxonomy): domain Eukaryota; kingdom Metazoa; phylum Chordata; class Mammalia; order Chiroptera; family Pteropodidae; genus Pteropus; species Pteropus medius. Next base: position 9,590,566 of record NW_024348304.1, read on the forward strand.
AACTACATTGTCAGGGAAAGAGAAAGGACTTATAAATTTTGAATTACAGTAAGAATATGTTATAATAAGTAATGGGCCATTTAAAAATGTGAACCTGCAAAGCTGGTACCGGAGGTTGTTCTTAGACCCAAAATTATAGTAATTGATGTATCTGCAGACAATTGCTTCACTGCCATAATTAGGCCAAGATGGCTTCTGAGGGGATGGTAGATTAGAGACAATCACACAGAGCAGGAGTCTACATGTCACACAAGGACTGAGCAAGACATCTGTCAGATGTTGATGGATTCAGACGAAAGATCAGAAGAGCATAAATGGATATGCAGAAACAATTAATGATGGAGATAACCAGTGTTCAGATATTTCCTAATTCGTTCCATTGGTAAAATTAATCATAATTGAAGAGGAAAATAATGTAACTCTAGTAATACTCCTGGCAGAAGACGAAATAATACTCATGCCCCAAATTCAGGGACAAACTGGGAAAGTCTAAGTGATATAGGAACACATAATAATTTTGGCATTCAAATCTCAAAGAAAGCCAGGTGCATAGGAATAAACAAATTCTTGTTTGGATGCTGCAAAAATAATGACTATCCACAGAATATCTGCATATCTGGGGGACTAGAAGAGACCTGTTTTGGGCTTTGCTTTAGCAAAGGTTAGCCTAGCCTCTGTACACCACCACCCAGTCAGCACAGACCCTTGCTTTCAGTGGGGCTGAATGTAGATGTTTGTGCTTACTCTCCAGGAAGTTGCAAATTTCCAGCCTTGGAAAGAAGAGACCCTCATTGGTCCAACCTCATCTGCTGTGGTAGCAACTACTGAGAAATTAGAAAAGAATCCATCAGGTACACTCCCAGGTAAAGAAGAGAAGCCTGAAGATCTGGGGTTGTACATAGGAGTTCCCAATCACTACAATTTAAGAAATGTGATGATTGAAAAAAAATGTGTTTAATAAAACATGAGAACGTTTGCAAAGTTAGATCTCTCTCTCTCTCTCTATTTTCTTCCTTGATTTAAGAAATGCGAATAAGTATAAATATGATGCCATATAGCAGATAAGCCATATGCACTTTTCTGGAATTATAAGAGTAACAAGAAATACATAAGAATCTCCTGCATGGATCAAATTTTATCCCCTAAGCAAGGCTTATGGAGGACATTCAATGAGCAATTTTGTTCCTTTCTGTATCAGTCAGAGTCTAATCAAGGAACAAAATATACAGTGATTCGAACAGGAAAAGTTTAATATAAAGAACTTAACTTTAGCTGGGGATTGGAGTCATGAGGCTTTGGCTTTAAGAGATAAAGACACACACATGCACGCGCGCGCGCACACACACATACACACACACACAAAATAGCAAATATAAGGAGCAGCCACTAACCCCAGGGCCGAGAAAGCATTCAAGCAAGCATCCTCCAGCCTCACCCAGGGCTTAGATAAAGACCTCATTGCAGAAGGTGCAGCTGCAGACCAGTGGGTGGTGGAGAAATATGTAGAAGTTCTATGTTGGCAAAATTCTGCCCTCTGAGATGCCAGGGAAGCCATCCATGGAGAGGTACCATATATTGGTACTTGACAGAAAGCCATTCGCATGAGTCGCCAGCATCATTCTGATGTTAAGACGCCCAAGGGAGCAGCTGCCCTCTAGGCACTGGAAAAGCCTGGTGTTGGAAAAATCGGATCCCTCCCCCTTGTCCCCTCCCCGTAACACACACCTCACAGGAACCTGGAAAGAGGAGCACATTAGAAAAAGAAACCTTAAAACAAAGGCTTAATACTGTGCCAGCTGACAAAAAATTACAGGGCTGACTTTCATTATTGCAAAGCAGGCAACCAAGGGTGAACCTGGCGCTAAGAGGCAATAAACTGATCATTGGCACACCATCCCATCGTCGAGTCATAACTCGCAAGCTTTGCTTTTACATGATGCCTTATTCTTTTTCTCATACTATACTTCAACCTTTTTAACCCTTTTAGCCAAATTCCTCACACTCTATTGAGTAAATGTTTCTAAAACTTTGTGCAATGTAATAGTATTTTTGTACTTGTATTTTCAGTGTTCTCATAGCTTGGATTGCTCATAATTTTGATTCCTGCGTGGACTCTCTTAAATCTCACCAACTTGCTTTTCTCTTTTCCCAAATCATATTCTTAATAGAGAAAATAGCAGACCCAGCACAATCTTATTTAGGTAGGAATTTGAGCAATTTTCAGCAACTGGACGGTTTAATAATTGACTTCTTTATATCAGCTTCTTAGGCTGGTACAATCAGTCTGGGCCAGCAGAAGTATTGGGATAGTGTATTGAAGACAACTGCAGTAAAAATATTACTTTGTGTGAAATAGCAGATCTGAATATGCTATGTAGTCCGGGGTGAGGCTGATTCTAGAAACTGTTCAAAAGGAAGTCTCTTAGTATCTAGAAAAATAGTGGCGTGGGTGCTTTCAAATGAAACACACACACACACACACACACACACACACACACACACACACACACATTCATGTTCCACAGCCTAAAAAGATAAATTTTATAATATGCTACAGTATACCATAAATACTAAAATGTTCCTTGATGTTTCGTTTTGTTCTGGTAGAAATTTGAACTCCCAAGCCTGGAAGTTAGAAAATAAGTTTTGAAATTTTTGTTCAAACTATTTTTGATGCTTGCTAAATTAGAAACATATTTGAGTTGAAAGTATTGATTTACAAGGCCATATATGCTATACAATCTTTCGATTTGTGGAGAGAATTGAGAAATATAAAAAATTGAGAGAAAGAAATGGAAACCATTTTAATGCTGTTGAATTAAATACTTTTAATAACTAAGGAAATCACATATCTAAAATGTAAATGCATCTCGAATGGTGGTCAACAAACATAAGCCCTTTAGTTGAAAAATATATCAATGTGCCCAATGTTTTGGAGAAGACCACTCTTTCTGTGTGTCTCTCTACCTTCACATTGCTATCGCACTCACAACACTTCTGACACCAGATGTGTGGGGGTTTTCTCCTCACCAAGCAATCCTCCGATTCTCAATGGGCGCTGACTGGGTGTTCCGTAAGTTTAGCTCCATTATGACCGTATCTACCTGAAGACAGCGTCAGATCCCACAGGTTAAGGGTGCAGTCCCACAAGACTGTGGCCCCTCACTTTAAATACCAATTGAAAGTCCAGGTTGTCGCCTGTGCTTCTTTCTGACTCAACAGCTATAAATCAAAAGTCCCTATGATCCCCTTTTCTCGAGTTCTATTAATTTGCCAGAGCAGCTCACAAGACTCAAGAGAAACCGCTTACTTAATTAGATAACTAGTTTATTATAAAAGGATGTTAACTGAAGAATAGCCAGACAGAAGAGATGCACAGGAAAAGGTATGTGGGAAGGAACGAGTCAGTCTCCCAGCCCTGCACACGAATACCAACCCAGAAGGTCTCCAAACGTAACCCTTCTGGGTTTTCTGGAGGCTTCATCCCATAGGCATGATAAATTAAATCACTGGCCACTGGAGACAAATTCAGCTTCCAGCCCCTCTCCCCTCTCTGGAGGTCTGGAGTGGGGTGAGTGGGTAGCACTGAAAGTTCCAACCCTCTAGTCACATGGTTGGTTTCCCTGGCAACAAGCCCCCATCTTTAGGTGCTTCCCAAAAGTCATCTCATTAACATGGACTCAAGGGGCTTGTTATGAATATCGAAACACCTTTGTTGCTCTTAACACTTTAGAAATATCGAGGGTTTTAGGAGCTGAGCTGAACAGGGGACAAGGCCCAAATATACATCTCTTATTAAAAATCACATCACAATGTGGGATCCTGATACAGAATACTTGAAACACCGAGAATACAAACAACTAAAGTGATCCAATTTTATTTAGAAAAGGCCTGCCTTGGGCTTGAATTAACATTTGGCACTGAGGAAAGTTCAAGCTACGGTGGTTGGTGTTGGATTTGACTCTTTGAGGTTAAATACTAAACAGAGAAAGAGCTAGAAATGGCAGTGAAGGGGTTCAGAACAGGCCTCCCCAAGATGTGTCACGTAGGCATGAGGATTGCGTTAAAGACAATGGAGACCCTGCAGGCCCAAGAAAAAACTTTTTTTTTTTTTTTTTTTTGGTAGCATATATAAAAGTTTAATTCTTTCTTATGGCTGAACAATGTTCCATTGTATATAAAGAAGGTAAACTGGGGGCCTTGCCCATAATGAGTTACTACCAGAAATAACTTTTTATGACCTATCCGTATGGCAGGGCAAACATCTAATTACTGAACATCTGCTCCTCGTCTCGTCCCGTGAATTCCCCGCCTCCCCCCTGAGCCCCAGGCCCTATCCCATTCCCTGGCATCTGTACCTCATTTTACCTTTCTGTCTTGGAACCTCTAGTGTATGTGGAGTTCCCATACCTATGAAATTAAATTTGTTTTTCTCCTCTCAATCCATCTCATGTCAATTTGATTGTTAGCCCAGCTGGAAGAATCTTTGTAGGGTAGAGAAAAGTTTTTCCTCTCCAACAGAAGCAACCACAAATGGGCTCGGGGGCAGAAATTTTCTGCTTCCCATTATTTTATTTGAAGCATGTCGGAATAGCATGACACAATCTACATGAATTCTAAGAACCAGTACAAAACCTTTTAAAACTTACATCTTCTCCCTTAGTCATAAGCTATATCTTTCCCTATTTCATTTTTCATAAAGCTGGAAAAATAAGTATATCTTACAGGGTATCTTACATAGCATATTTCTCTAACATATGTAATTATTTGGCTGCAGACAAAAGACACTGGCAATTTTGAATAACATCATTTACTTTAAGAACCTAAGGAGAATTAAAGAATTAAACGGAAATTTTAAACCCAGCATCAGAAAGGACATGATCTAGAACTTTCAGTGTCTTCAAGGCTAACGATGAGCAATCACATTTCTCTACTGCCCTGTGTGGACTTATCCGATGTGAAAAAAAATAGGTCATTCTCCAAGAGCAATTTTAGCATGTTTTCCTAAACAAGGGTGGCTGAAAAGCAATATATATCTACTTTAATCCACAAATACATGTTCAACTATTTCAAAAGAGTCAGTGGGAAATTGTGGTGAGACCGTGCCTAGGAATGCAATTTTCAAAATGTGCGGGCTTATGCTTCTGTGGTGATTTATTCACAATTTAGTGGAACATTCTACTACCTTAGTCCCAGACTTATTTATGAACAGTTTCTGTTATTTTTTATGTTAATTACAGATGTACTTCTTTTTTAACTTGATGCACTTATCTTTTCCTCATCTCTCCTTCCTAATGTTTTATATGTCACTAAGAACTAATTAAAATGTCCTGATCCACCTATCAACACACACGAGATATGATAAAGTACAGTACTGTATTTAAATTAAGCACTGTGACTTATTTGTTCTTTCAACACATGTTTATTAAATATCTTCTAATGTATTAGCCACCATAATAAATGCTAGAGATTCATCACTGAGCAAAATAAATGAAAATCCATTCCCTTAATCTTAATAAAAAGACACTTCAGTATAATTGGAGCTTTCTCAGCATATACAGTACTATATTTATTTCATAATCAGTTAACTAAAAATGCCCTGAATATCTGTTAAAAATTATAGAGATTATTTTTCTAATAAACTTAAGCATTTCAATTTATGTGATAGTATGTATCGACTGACTATAAAGATAATTAGTTTGTAATAGTATCTGAAATTGGAGACCTTCTGGAGTGAGTGACCTGATTTCTATGCGGGAGACAGCTAGATACACGTCCCTGTCTCCCCAGATCTATGTAGGCACTCATATTGTAACTCTGGTTGTGACAGCTCTGTCTCTTACCCTGCCACCTGTATTGTTTTACCCAGTATGGATAAAACAACAGACTCCACAGAATATACTCATATATGGCTTTTTATTTTAAAGCAAAGGATACGTGCTAGGGAGGCAGACGGGGAGAGAATGCACATCAGGAGTCCAAGAGACACTCCACAGCACAAGCTCCCCATGGCCCTGACCATATATATATGGAATGTGCTTAATGCGCCTTGAACTGCCAAGATCTGTGCAAGGAATTTCACATCAAGACAGTCATCAATGAATGAAGATTTCAATGAGGAGTCTTACAAATCTCCTTATTTACACAATTAAGCCAGGCTTGTCAAACGAGTTAGGCTAATTGTAAGGCATCAGTAAAGAAACTAACTAGTGGAGGTTCCCAGGAGGAGTTCTGGACCTTATACAACATATCATAAATCCACTGCCCTTATCTTGGCCAAGAGTCCAACACCGAATATCAAGACATTCTCAAGGATAAAGACAGAAAGTGTCCACTCCAGCTACAAATCAACTCTATCTCCACAACACTTATTTAAATATGACAAATCTGTGAGTATACTGAATCTCTTTTACCCCCCCTGCACATCCTATTAGACGGGATCAGAATATAGGTCTTCAACCTCAAATCTAGATTGGGTTGTGACCCTGTATATAATCGTGGGCCACCATATTAGTTTTCAGTTGTGTTGATGGCATCATGTCAACTTGAAAGTATCTTTGAGACTAATCTTCATTGCTCTCCTTCATCAGGCTATAAATATGTCCAAAATCATATTAGAGCTATGTTGAGAGTTCGGATAAGAAGGTCTTCATATTTTATTTCTTCCTCTGCTGGAATGATCTTTGCCAAGTATTCTCGCTATTAGCTTTATCACCTTCTTAAATATCTTTACTCAAAAGTCACCTCCCCATGAAGCATTTCCTGATCATCCTTTTTAAAAGTTCAACCCTTTCTTGCCCATTTTATATTCCGCTTCCCTGCTACGTAATTGTTTTCCTTCTAAGTACTTTTCACTGTATAACATTTATAATATTTTACTTATTTTTACTGTATGTCTACCTCAGTCATAGGTACGCTATGAGAGATAAGAATTCTTTCTTTACTATGCTATCACCAAAGCCTAGAACAGTATCTAACATGAAATAGTCAAACATTATTTAATGAATGAAAATATGAATAAATGAACTTGTTGTATCGACCCCAGCTATAACAAAGCCTAAACACAAGATTCTCCCTCATTTTAGCCCTGATTTGGAATTTATTTTCTTGAACATTAATTTCTTTGAGTCAGTGAATATGTTCCCTATATTTGATATAGTACAATACACAGATTCTAAGACACTACACGGCTCACTGTACTTCCTCTACACGTTTTTCTGCAAGTATAGTTTTTTCACTACAGGTTGCCGAGGCTAAAAAATTTGAAGTCATTCATTCTCAACTACTCTCTCTGTCTCACACAGCACATTGACTATATAAGTTACTATGGTGGGTCTACCTGTTTCCACTCTCCTTTCTTAACATTCAGTACTTAACAAAGAAGCCAGCAGGACCTTTTCTGAAATGTAAATCAGATTATTCATTCAGAACTCCAGCAGTTCTACATGGGGCTCAGAGTTAAGCTCCTCCGAAAGACCTGAGGCTCATTTCCTTACCTTTCATAGGTCTTTCCTCAAACGTCACCTTCTCAAAGAGACTATCCCCTCCCACCTTATTTAAAACTGCTACCTCTCCCTCTAAGGTAGCATTTCTGATTCTCCTCATGCTGCTCCACTTTTCTTTTTTTTCTGCCACAAAACTTGCTCATCTTCCAATATAAGCTAACTTATACATTATTCATTAATTACATTTATTGCTTTTCCCACCCTGTGGAAACAAGGATTTTGTCTATTCACTTTTCACTGATATATCCCAAATATCAGACACAAAGCGAGCATTGGATAAATATGTACGGAGTAAATTACTACAAGCGTTTTCATGAAAGAAGTCATCTTGCATTATTTTTCTTTTCTATGTATTGCTTGTTTTTTTTGGTAAGATATATATGGTCAGTGGATTATTAAATTGTCTTTAATTTTAAAGGAAAGAGTAATTATAAAGAATTTAGAATGCATTATTTGTTTAACAGATATTTAGCTTATCTAAAATATACCAAACCCCAATCAGGGTAATGATAGAAAGGTAATAAGTTGCCCTTTTTCCATATTCTTGGGGAAAATAATTAGGTAATTACAACAAAGTAGGGTTAGGGCTATGATGCAATCATATTGTACTTTCAACTTTCTCCAAAGTGCTCATTTTGCTTTCTGGTTCTTGGCTTAGTAACAGAAAAGCAAATATAGCATGGTCTTATCACAGATCACAGTATATTGCATTTTAAACAGTAAAATATGCACACAAGTGTATCTCCACTAATGTTAATGACAACAAGGAATATATACCCTCTTCAAAGCATCATCACGCACCAGGAATATTCTGGGAGCTGCTGTTTCTTTGGGATAGCTATTTATCACAATGCTTTATTTTGCATACAACATCTATAAGGATTCCATTTTTTAATAACAAGGCTACTTCTCTGAAAAGGCGTTTTTATTACCAGGGTATAACAGTCTGTTTCATCTTTTAAAAATATTTTGGAAAGGTTGCAGATATTTTAAATGATTAGACTGGTTTTGGTTTTCCTTGCCCAGGGGGTGCCTGCTCCATGCTGACTGCATTGCCTGGTACAGCAGGGCGAGCTCATTTCCTTTGTACCAAAATTGAAAGCTGACTACCTCTTGGTTCAAGAGTGCCTTACTGCTCATCAGGCATTATATCATCTTGCTAAGCACCACAGGAGAGTTATCATGGGGATATTGCTGATTGCTTGCTGCACTTAGAGCTGATAAATATGCAGATGTGTAGAATATTAAATGATTTTATTAGCAATCAACATATTATGCCACTAGGTTCATCTGTATGATCAAAAATTAGCAAAAATTAATCAAATATTTTTAAAACCAATCCAATGTTTTTAACTCTCTTTTTATTCTTTTAAGTTTCTAGTTCGGGCAACACGAATTTAAAGCTATGTGAAATCATTAAAGCACCACGTCCCTACTGTTATCCTCTTTTTAATAAATAAATATCAACAGTTTAAAGTGAAAGCAATTTCAAAAGCTGAGCAGAAACATGTTTGGGGCAAATCAATATTTTTCAGTTCAGTAAAACTGGCAACCTAGTGCACACACAAATATAAATGTTAAAATGGGAGAATTGATCTAAAGATAAGTGACAAGGATAAAAGAAAGTATCACTTTCTAATTCCATTACAAGAAATTTAGATTAGATATAATAAAATGAAGGTGTCCATTTCCCATATTTTTTTTCTAAAACAAATCTAAATAATCCCAACAGTGATATCTTTATTTGACTGTATATCTCAATTTATTAAATTTATTATTTAATTTCAGATGATTAGATGTACTGAAAGTTTTAGAGCAGTTCTGTGTTTTTGCCACTTCGTCAATAACTATAGTAACATAAAAATATAACAAATATAAGCAAAATTTATATCATTGTATTTTAGAGGGACTAGTGCTTACAGGATATTGATAGAAAATATGAGTGAAAAATAGAAAGCAATCTTGAACCTCAAATAGATGTCACACGTTTAGATTTAACTGGAAATTGAAATAAAATTTTGGAGCATTAGCCTGCTTAACTCTGAATATTTATCTGTTGAACATTAACTTACAATCAACCAATGAATAAACACTGAAATCGAACAATATGCTTATATGTGAATTTTATCACCAGTTTCCTTGGACATCTGTACCATGGTAATATACTGGATCTTGTCTTCATAATGATTCATTTTGTAAGAGCTTCAAATGAAAATTTCCACTCTAATGTCAGTCTTCTGTTTTCCTAATTTCCTTTTTCAGATGCTGCCTCTAGTCTAGTAGATCTCACAAACCACTGATCCCACCACCTTTTCTGTGGCCCTGTGGGCCTCACTTCTTAGCTTCTTTCTTATCTAGCATAAATTCCATGGTCAGTCATTAAAACCATTGCCTTACACCAAACTTTAATTCTTCTGGTTATGTTACTTATGGAACTCCCTCGGCTAAAGCATTGTTCTGATTATATCAAGTCTTTATCCATTACATGTCCTTAACAGCTTAGAGGAATTTCACTGGAAGAAAACACAAGATCCTGTTGATTGTCCTTATTTTAAATTAGTGGCCACTAATCTGAACAGTTATATCTTTCCTAAATCTACTGATACCATTATTCTCCTCATCTCCACATCTTTCTTTCTCATTTAAACCTACAAAACATCCTTTCTTTCCCTCATGCTCAGCTGTTAATCTTGCTTTTGTTAATTAAATAGAAGCACCTAATAAAATATTTTTCAGCTCCTACTACTGTACCTACTCATTTCCTTGTGTCTGTGTCTTTGTCTCTTAGTATAAATTATCTCTGCCCCCAGCAGGGGCCAAAGGTCCATCCATGCATTATATGCATCTCTTTTCATCCATTCAGGACTATTGCTGCAGATCTACTGTCCTCTCTCACACGCAGCATCAGTTTTTAAAGATCTTTCTCATAAACCTCAAAACTGGATGTCACTTCTCTTTGAATATCACTTCCTTGATGTTTCTCCACCTTTTTTTTTTTTTTTT
>NW_024348304.1:9601084-9618008 GCF_902729225.1 Pteropus medius
TTGCAGATATTTTAAATGATTAGACTGGTTTTGGTTTTCCTTGCCCAGGGGGTGCCTGCTCCATGCTGACTGCATTGCCTGGTACAGCAGGGCGAGCTCATTTCCTTTGTACCAAAATTGAAAGCTGACTACCTCTTGGTTCAAGAGCGCCTTACTGCTCATCAGGCATTATATCATCTTGCTAAGCACCACAGGAGAGTTATCATGGGGATATTGCTGATTGCTTGCTGCACTTAGAGCTGATAAATATGCAGATGTGTAGAATATTAAATGATTTTATTAGCAATCAACATATTATGCCACTAGGTTCATCTGTATGATCAAAAATTAGCAAAAATTAATCAAATATTTTTAAAACCAATCCAATGTTTTTAACTCTCTTTTTATTCTTTTAAGTTTCTAGTTCGGGCAACACGAATTTAAAGCTATGTGAAATCATTAAAGCACCACGTCCCTACTGTTATCCTCTTTTTAATAAATAAATATCAACAGTTTAAAGTGAAAGCAATTTCAAAAGCTGAGCAGAAACATGTTTGGGGCAAATCAATATTTTTCAGTTCAGTAAAATTGACAACCTAGTGCACACACAAATATAAATGTTAAAAATGGGAGAATTGATCTAAAGATAAGTGACAAGGATAAAAGAAAGTATCACTTTCTAATTCCATTACAAGAAATTTAGATTAGATATAATAAAATGAAGGTGTCCATTTCCCATATTTTTTTTTCTAAAACAAATCTAAATAATCCCAACAGTGATATCTTTGACTGTATATCTCAATTTATTAAATTTATTATTTAATTTCAGATGATTAGATGTACTGAAAGTTTTAGAGCAGTTCTGTGTTTTTGCCACTTCGTCAATAACTATAGTAACATAAAAATATAACAAATATAAGCAAAATTTATATCATTGTATTTTAGAGGGACTAGTGCGTACAGGATATTGATAGAAAATATAAGTGAAAAATAGAAAGCAATCTTGAACCTCAAATAGATGTCACACATTTAGATTTAACTGGAAATTGAAATAAAATTTTGGAGCATTAGCCTGCTTAACTCTGAATATTTATCTGTTGAACATTAACTTACAATCAACCAATGAATAAACACTGAAATCGAACAATATGCTTATATGTGAATTTTATCACCAGTTTCCTTGGACATCTGTACCATGGTAATATACTGGATCTTGTCTTCATAATGATTCATTTTGTAAGAGCTTCAAATGAAAATTTCCACTCTAATGTCAGTCTTCTGTTTTCCTAATTTCCTTTTTCAGATGCTGTCTCAGTCTAGATTCCAAACCACTTGACCCTAATTATCTTTTCTGTGTCTCAGGTCACTTCAGCTTTTTATTCTAATAAATTACGGTCATCATTAAGTTCATTGCTCACACCAAACTTTACACTTCCTTCTACAGGTTACTTTGGTGAACTCCCTCGGCTGCCAGCATGAGCCTGACATTTCAAGCCTGGTCCCACATGTCCACAGCTAGAGGAATTTCACCGAAGAAACAGGATCCTGTTGATTGTTCCTGGTTTTAAAATTGAGGCTTGCCTAATCTGAATGGTTATATCTTTCCTCAAATTCACGATACCACATTCTCATTATTTTCTTTTCTATTTTAAATCCCAAAACATCCTTTTCTTCTGTAGTTTCCAGTTGTTAATTCATGAGTTAATTAAATAGAAGTACCCTTAATAAATATTTTCAGCTCCTACACACCATTTCTCGTAGTTCGTGTTCTTGTCTCTAGTATTTATTTCTGTCTAGGCCAGTGTCCAAGGCCATATGTATCTCATCCATTCTAGGACTTTGTTTGCTGAGATCGCATCGTCTCTTTGCCACCTCGTTTTAAAGACTTTTCTATAAACCTCAAAATCTGATGTCATTTCTTTGAATATCACTTTTGATGTTTTCCACTTTTTTCCCTTTTAGGAACAAATTCTTAAAGGACTTCCACACGCATTGAGTCCTTTTTCTCATCATCTATTTTCTGTCTGACCTTGTCCAATCGGAACATCTAGGCCTCCAAACCACACTTGCCAAAGTCAACGACAAACACTGCAGTGCTAAATCCGATGACCAATTTATAATCCTCCTCTTACACAACCTATGAGCAGCATTTGACCAAGCTGGTCATTTCTCACTGAAACGTTGTCCTCACTCAACATTCTAAACACCGTGCCTTTCTGGTTTTCTTTCCTTCACGCTCTTCTCATTTTCCTTCCATTCACCTTGCTGTTTCCTCATCAGCTCCCTACATTCTCTAAAGATTAGAGTGTGCAAGAGTTTAACCCGCAGACCTTTTCACTTGTCTATCTACACTCACTTCCTTATGGATCTTATCCATTTCACGGTTTTGATAATATCGATATGATGATAACTCACAACTGTTTATCTCAAGGCTGGACTAGTGTTCTGAATTTCTGACAGAATGCTTATTCGACTTCTGCACTATATATAAATTTAAATAACTTAGAAGAGCTAATTTTTTAAGATGCATTTGGTGATATTATCTTACCTGATTTCAAACTCTCTATAAAACTACAGTTTTAAAACTGTTGTAGTGGTGAGTTTTGAGTTGACATGCTGCCCTCTCATCGCCCATAAAGATGTGTTTGAGTCCTAACACCCAGCACCTCAGGATGTGACCTAATTTGGTGAGGGAGTGTTTACAAAGGTAATCATGTTAAAATGAAGTCATTAGAGTGGGCTCTCATTCAATAGGACTGGTGTCCTTATAAAAAAGGATAAATCTGGGCACAGATATGCCCACAAGAAGAAAGCCATTTGAAGACTAGAGCTGCCCTCTCACAAGACAAAGAACTATGAGAAGTTCAGAGAGAAGCCAGGGACAGATCCTGTCCTGCCTCTGGCAAGCGTGTTGGACTTTCGGCCTCTAGAACTGCGAAACGACAAATTTCCATGTTGAAGCCACTTAATTTATGGCATTTTGTTACAGCTGCCCTAACAGACTAATGTGTGGTGTTAGGATAGATGTATAGATTAACCCAGTGGAATAGAGAATCCAGAAAGAAGCCTATATATCTACGGGCAATTGATTTTTTTTGACAATCATGCCAAGAATATTTTATTGAAAGAGTTAGTCATTTCAACAAATAATGCTGTAACCGTCTGAAATTCATTTATATGGAAAAAAGTTATCCTTGATACTTACTTTACCCCATACTTAAAAAAAAAAAAAAATCTTAAAATGGATCATATCACCAAACCTCAAAGTTAAAACTATAAAATTTCTACAAGAAAATGACAAAAATATAAGAAAATATTTTTTGAGGGGGGTTAGACAAAGGATTATTAGAACTCAAAAAGTATGAATCATAAAAAAGAAAGTACATAAAGTATACTCCATAAAAAAGAATCTCATTTTCAAGAGCACTATTATGAAAATAAAGAGGCCAAAATTTGGAAGAATATATTGAAAATCATGAATCTGACTAATGACTTGTATCTAGGACATATAAAGCAATTTTACAACTCAACAATAAAAAAAAAATTTGAAAAATGGGCAAAATTTAAATAGATAATTCACAAAAGAAATTATATGATCATAAGCACATGAAAAAAAAATACTCTTGTCATCAAAAAATGTGAATTAAAGCCACAATCAGATATGACTGCATATCCATTAAAATTCAAATTCTACTAACACATGTTGTTGGCCAAACAGTTCTCTGTCCAGATCTTTTGACGTGGTCTCAAGCTTTTCAAGTGAGCACTGCTAAAGAGAATCAAGATTCAACCTTAAAGAAGGAAATGACAATAACGAGTGGAGGTATCTCGAGCACCAGGAAAGTCTGGTTGCAGTTTGAGGCAGACTGAAATCTCTGCAAGTACCTGGAGTGAGAATCGTGAAGCAGGAGACCAGAAAGCGAGCCAAGAAGGTGGACTGGTCATGCCAGCCGAGGGTGTCAGAGTGATCCCTAACTAATTACCATTACTCAGTGTTCCTAGGTGAACTTTTGCAGATTATATTCACTAGTGGAGAAAGATGTTCTAATATAATTGCGTTGATTTAGTATATAGATTTAAGCCATCAAATGACAGGCAAAAATTATGTGCAGTTATGAAAGACAAAACCGAGAGGATGGATAAATGAGAGGTCTGTCAGGCTCCAAGCAACGTTATACTATGTTTGACATATTTCTCCATAACAGAAATATATAACAAGGGTAGCTAAAACTTGCTTGTTTTTCATGTAAAATGTCATACTATAAAACTTCACCTACAAAGGAAGAACGAGCTTGAATTGGATTTCAGAGGATGAATAGAAATTAGCTAGGTAAATACAGTAGGCATAGAATATTGCAGGAGATGGTTTTTAAACTATGCTTCACAAGAGAAAATGAAAAAACCAGACATGGAAATGTTACTATAGCTCTTTCTATCTTCAATCAAAGCAGCTCTGCTTTTATATATCATACAATGGTTCACATTTCTAGATGAGATTTTGTTCTGACCTAGAGGATAATTCTATCCTTTTTTTTTTTTTTTGAAAACTACTCTGAGTTGATATAAAAACAGGAGCCAATTAGAAACAATAATAATGCTGCATCATTAAAAATGCAGATTCACAATTTGACCAAATCTAAGACTTTCGTTGTTTGTGACTACTTTGAAATTACTTTACTAAAATATATGTTGAATTAGTTCAAGATAATAGAGCCCCTAGTATTATCTGTGAGTAGCAAACATCGAGAGCATGTGAAATTGTCTTTCCAGATGATAAACAATCTTCCTTAATCTGCCTACAGAGATGAACGTGGATACACGGGGTCCATATCAGTTAGGAGCTCTTTCATCAGCTAGTTATCAGAATATCTGACTAACAATAATTTAAACAATAAGAAAACCATTAATTCCCTAACAGAATGTTGCCAGGTTTACAGCCAAGAAATGTCTTACTCAAGGACCTGAGATCCATCTCTTTGAAATACGATCATCCAAGACAGACAGTGCTCCTATGTCTCAGTTTCCTTGGGAGGGTAGGAGCCTTGCTCTAAGCTGCAAAATTTACCTCCCGTCATAAAGATATGAGGACTTATTTCCCTTTGGATAAGGCAAAAGTTCTTCTGATTAGGATGAATTTAGGATGAACTGTGTGTGAAAAATGGTGCTGTCAAGTCCTCTTAGTGAACTAGAATTGCCTCTCACAAGGTATATTTCACACTTAGTGAGGACTAGTTATTGTTTGCTTGGGAACATGTATGTCATGGGCTCTATCCATTTGGCTGTATAAAACGGTGAGATTTCTGCCTTCGAGATCACTTAGCAGATTGCTTGTGGTATGCATTACATTCCGGTTTAATGTTTATTCAATAATGGAACTGTGTTTGTCCTTTTCTGCTTCTGTGGGGAGGTTTTCGGAGTTGGGAGGAGATTCTGTTTTTAATTATTTATCTCCAACATACAATGGCATGATTTGATTTATTTTCTTCAACCAATAGACAGTGAATGCCTGAAAGTTATATATATAAATTTATATATTTATACCCATGCCTAGTACTTAATAAGCATTCAATAAATGTAGGTTTAATCTTACTATAGTCAGTGGATATAACATTAAATATATAGATGATGATCAATGTCTAAAATCCTATAAAAGAGACTTCAAAAGCAGACTACAGCTCTTTGTTTCTAGTTTGCTCTAGTACCAGCTTGTCCTTCCTCTCCCCTAAATAAGCCATCCCCCAACCCAGATTTTCTAAAATATTTTTCTGTAATTCCTCAAGTCTTCACTTATCATGGCCCTGTACATTTACCTGCATCCCTCCCTGCTTCCCCAACCCCGGCCTGAGGAATGCCCTCCTACAAACGAATCCTGTCGACTGCCTACCGGACCTACTGGGCCCTGGGTTTGCATCTAGTGAAGAGAAAGGATGGCTAAAAGATGGGAGGTAAGTATATTTTTGAAAAGTGCATCTAACTGTACCTGTAACTTCTTCCTATGTGTGCATTAGCTATTCAAAAATAAAGAAACTATATTAACCCATTTCCCGTTTGCCCGGAGAATACTCACGGGCAGTGCTTGCTGCCTCAGCGTTTACCCCGAGATAACTTGCGGATTACAGTCCTGACCCCCAAAGTTTGCCACGGAATATCTTATTTTCACATCTCTCTAGTAATGGATAGTCTTTGTAAACAAATATCATTATATTTATAGTATTTGTTTTTAGAAGCAGTATTAATGCAGGGAGGAGGCAAGAGAATTAAAATGTTAATCAAGCCACCATCAGAGACTGCCATGTGCTGATCAGCCCTGAGGCCAGGCCAGGAAGAAACCTTCAAAACAAAGAAAGATTTCTGCTGGATTAGTAACCACCCATTCCCCACACCTGTGAAGGGGAAGAAACAGGAACCAAGAGTCTTTCCCCATGGCTAAATCATGGGGATCCTATAGATTGAAGGCCAGGAACTGCCAGTATGCCTTTTACTCTATATAGTCTTACCTTTTCAGCTACATACTCTTCCCCTTCCTCCCTGTATGTCCACATCAAAGGAAATGGGTTAACAAAGTCTTTTAAACAATAACTCTCAGGAACTAAAGAAAGATATATAAACTGAATTCCCTGACCACTCGGGGTCCCCATGAGTGCCTTGACTCTGTCTCTCGCACTGTCCCTCTCACTTGGCCTCTGAGAGGAGACCACATTCTGTCTGTGGAGTGTTACCCCTTTTCTACTAAACTTTCCTTTTGACTCTAACTTTGGCGTGCATGTTGAATTCTTTCTCTCTGCCAAGGACCCTCTTCTCTCAGTGCAGGGCTTGGTCTCTCCCCATCAACTCGGGGAAATTTGCCCTGTCCTGCATCAGTATGTCCATTTACAAAATAGAGTCATTCTCCATTGCTGAATCTGTCAAATTCTAGAAAATGTAGCATTCCTACGTGTGACGTTAATCGCGTTCTCCAAATGGTTGTTAGCCAAAGATTCATTTGATGAATCTGATTTATGTATATATTTGTTACATTAGGATTAGAGACAAGTTCTGTTTAGAAATAACTCCAAGAACAGTTTTCATATTTTATTTTCACATTGAAAACCAGTCAGATTTGCTTCAACCTTAAAAAGCGTGTTTATGTAAAATTAAATTAATGCTGGCAGTGAGCTGCACTTTTTTTTGCTAAGCGGGAAATGGGTTAAATACTGAATCTATTTTGATAGGAAAATTTTGATACAAGAGTCACTTCCTATAGGAATTCACTCATTACTCTCTGTCAGCCACATTAAAATAGAGCTCCGCTTTGGGACCAGTCACATGGTCCCTACTTAGTAAAGGATTGCTGAGTGAATGAATAAATTGGAGGGAGCTTGTGTTATCCAGTTATCAATGGTCCCTGCATTTTAAGAGAAAACTCTCTTCCAACTGCTGTGGACAAGATGTGACGAAGCTCCCCTCTAAGCTTTGTGACCAAAGAAAATGGAAAGTTTCAGAAAGGAGTTAATTTTTGTCCTGCAATCAGCAATTTCTTGCTCATGTGGGCATATTAAAAACAACTTTTAAGCAAAAAACTCCACATGAAACAAGTCTCTCTTAAGCAGAATGAAGTTCTCTTTCTGCCTGACACTAGATTGTATTCAATGACTATTTAAGTTGCTCTCTTAACACAGACATTGTAGAACTAAACATTCCTTAATGAGAAAAATAAATTTCAAAAATAAAAACCAATATAACAATGATTCAATAGTATATCTCTTTCAAGAGGTATCTGCAGTGTATTTGGTGTTATGTCTTTCACAGATAAAATAAAAATGCCTGCTAAACAGAAAAAGAATCAGAATCATGATCATAACATGATTATGATTATCATAAAGGCTTAAACTGCAGTGTTTCTTTATTCAATATTATTTATGTGACGGATTCTTAGAACATTAACCACCAGATGATGTCCCTCTGTTTTAGTGTCCCACACAAACTGTGGGGTACCCTGAAAGTAAATGGTATAAAATCAGAAGGAAAGAAAGTAAACCAACTTACTTTCTTCCCAGTGTAAACTAAGTTGAGAAAACCTGCATGGAAAATAACTTGATAAAAGAAGTCATTCTAGTTGAGTTACAAAATGTCAGTGACCAGAAAGACAATGTTTTTAAAAGTGCCTTGAGTATAGTTGCATGTTTGTTTCTTAAACTGCCTTTGCTTAATAATTAGCATATAAATGATCCCAACTAGGACTAGAAGTTAACATTTCATTAACTTCACTTACAATAGTAAAGGAGGCATCCACATTTAAATTCAGGGGGAAAATTAGGCTAACTAAATTCTCCAGAATATAATAATCTTGAAGCATCCACAACCATGTGGAGCACTAATCAAGCAAACCAAGTCACATTAACACACACACACACACACACACACACACACAACTCAGCAGAAATAAAAAAAAATTCAGACAATATTTTCTCAAAGGAAATTAACTTTTTTTTATATTACACGTTATATCCTCATGATTATTTATTTTATAATTAGAAGTTTGTACCTCTTGACCCCCTTGACTCCCATCACCCATTTTGCCCACACCGTAGGCACCCTCCCCGCTGGCAACCACCATCCTGTTCTCTGTATTTATGAATTTTGCTTTCTTGTTTGTTTGTTTTTAAATGACACATATAAGTGAGATCATATAGTATTTGTATTTCTCTGTCTGACTTATTTCACTTAGCATAATATCTTCAAGTTACATGCATGTTGTCACAAATGCCAAGATTTTGTTCCTTTTTTAAGGCTGAGTAATATGTTACTGTGTGTGTGAGTGTGTGTGTGTGTGTGTGTGTGTATGTGTGGTGTGTATACACACATATCATATATATCATATACTTTTTTATCCATTTATCCACTGATGGACACTTAACTTGTTTCCATATCTTGGCTATTGTAAATAATACTGCAATGAACATGAAGGTGCATTTATCTTTTCAAGTTAGTGTTTTTGTTTTCTTCGAATGAATATGCAGAGGTGGAATTGCTAAATCATGTGACAGTTCTTTTTTTAATTTTTGAGATACAGTCCATACTGTTTTTTACGGTGACTGAATCAATTTACATCCCCACCAAGAGCACACAAGTATTCCCTTTTCTCTACATCCTTGTCAATACTTATTTTTTGTTTTTTTGATAATTACCAAAGGTGATAACTCATTGTGGTTTTGATTTGCATTTCCTTGATGGTTAGTTCAAAGGAAATCTTGAGAGACATCTTAAGACACAGTCTTCTAGTACCGAACTGAACATTTTATCCAAAAAAAAAAGTCTTTATTTATTTATTCAATCATATAGTAACTCATTTCATCTTTTGTTCATTAATTCATTCATTCATCATTTAACAATTATTTTAAAAGTGTCTACTTCGGGTAAAGCACAGTTCTGACTCAGTAGGAGACTCAAAGGAAAATGAGACATGGTCCTACCTTTGTGGGGCCTGCTGTATCGTAGGAAAGATCAGACTAGAAACAGGAGCAAATGCAAGAGAACATGATGAATTTTAATACCGAGGTCCTACTATGTGACTAGTACTGTATTAGGTGACTGCTTCTATGTCATGATGCTATAAAGCAGAGCTTAGTAAATCATGCAGGGGGTTCAGAGAGATTTTTACTATCTAAGAGGCAGAGTGAAAAATCCTTAAGAACAAGGTCACTCGTACCACATTTCTTCAGCTTGGTCATTACTTCCACTGTTAACTTAGGCAAATCATTTGACACCTCATCACCTCATCTTCTTCAAGTGTAAAAGGGGGATGATAACAAGGATGCCTACCTCATAGGTTTGTTGTGAGGATTAAATTAATTAAGAAATTCAAGGCATTAAGAACTGTGTCTGGTATGTATCTAAGCAAATGGTGTACATATTATCTTTTTTTTTTTTGACACATGGACCTTTTTCAAAAGGAATGACATTATAGCTAAAAGTTATCTCAATTGAAGGTTCTTGTCTTTTCTTTTTTTAAAGTGAATTCTTGTTTTAGAAGTGAAACCAAATCAGTGCTTCATCAGCACTAAACGTTTAGTGCCAACACGTGAAGACTTCTTAGAATTAAAATGTTGTGAAAAGTACGGGACTGAAGGTCAAGCATACCAGTGATAATTCTAGTTTTAGAGTAAATGTTATATGATTTTCAGCAAATTACAAAGTTCTAAACTGCAAATTTCAATTTCTTCCTCTACAAAATAAGGTGCATTGTTACATTTGTACATGTAATAGGGGTGGAGGGGCCTACTGCAAAGGTATTTAGACACTACAATAGGACTTGAAGGATCATAATGTAATAGAAGGCACTTTTGAATCTTACACTCTCAATATTTACACTAAGTACTGTAATTTATGCTTCTAAAATTGAAGAAAGGACAAAAACATCTACCAAAACAGCAGTCTTGTTGAGTTCAGAAACATTATATTCTGCTCATAATCAATGGAATGCATAAAACAGGGAATTGAAGTTGAGAGATCTTACATAGAAATCTTATTCTTGGATCAATAACTGTATCTCTATCCAGCATTTGTCTGGAATTTATTTTCCCACCAGGAGGTAGGAAACTATTATCACATTCTTTAAGCTCTATTTCAAATTGGTCTACTTAAGGATATCATGAAACAGACATTTTAATTACAAATTGCATTCAAGTTGAAAATTTAAAAATGCAGATTCATAATTAGGGTTAGATTAAGCAATTTTCCTACCACTTTTTGGATATCAACATTTATTCTTTGTGAAATGTCTATTCATATTTTTTGCTCATTTTTTTTTCTTTTTTAAGTAAGACTTCTTTGTTCTCTTCTTTTCTGTTGCATATGTTGCAAATATTTTTCTTGCCTAAGCTCTTAATTGAATTTTAAATTTGTTTCATGGTCTTATTATCATAAAGTTTTTGTTTTATAGGATCAAATCATATTACTTTCCTTTAAGTTTACTGTTTGCTCTAGAAGCTATTTCCTAAAGCTAATAAAATATTATTTCTCATTTTCATATATATATATATATATATATATATATTTGCATGTATATATGTATATGAGTTTATGTATATATATGTGGCTCTAAATATAAATTTATTTATAAATACAAATATATTTAATCCATCATGATTACATTTTTGTACCGGGTAAGGTAGGATATTATTTTTAGTTTTTCTTTTTTTCTCCAACAAATACTTGCTTATTTTCTCTCCACTATTTCTCATTTCTAGCTTATCCTTTTAATTTCTATAATCATCATATAATAGATTCCTACATGAATTTGAGTAAAACAAGTTATTAATAAGGTCTATGATAATAAAATAATTTGTATTATGTGAAGTTTTCATTTAAGATTAAACTACAAAATAGCTGATAGATTATATAATTGAGATTTAAAGTGTTGAGCAAAAGAATGATATAAAGAGAAGACACTGGAAATAATGCTGCAACATCACAGACATCTCCTGACGTGAGTAAAATTCACAGATAATATTTCGTAATGTCTAACATGGATATGCATTACGATCTTGTGTGAGAAATGCCAATGTAATGTAGAATACATTCCATCTCTAATACTGAAAAAGTGAAAACCTCATACTAGAATTATTTTTATCTGATAACCCTTGGCATTCATGGGGATAGAGACAATATGTGGGCTTTGCATTTCACATGACCTTAAGAAGTCAACCATTCTATGATCCTATGATGTGAAATGCAAAAAGATCTTAAAATGGCTTTCAGACTTTTAAAGTGCGTGTTCAGAGGACCCTTAAGACCACCCTTAGTTTCAGTGATTCACCAGGAAGACTTATGGAACTCAGAAAAGCTGGTATACTCACAGCTACAACTTACTGTGGTAAGTAGAAACCGACTGAAATCAGCAAAAGGAAAAAGGACATAGGGCAGAGTCCAGGTTAGACAGCTGCAAACTTCCGGTGGTCTTCCCTCAGTGGAGTCATGCCAACGTCACTTAATCCTTGCAGTAAACATGCGTGACAACCCACATGGGGTACTGCCGGCCACGGAAGCTCATCTATGACTTAATGTCCAGGGCTTTTATCAGTGGTTGGCCATGTAGGCATGGAGCACCTACCTGCCTGACTGACCTTATTTCCTCAGTCTCTAGTCCCTCCAGAAGTCAAACTGACACTGCATGGCCCAAGGCCCCTGCCTTAAGTTAGACTGTTAGCTTAGACTTCTTGGTGTGACCCAAGGCCCCAGGTAAAGGAAAACACTCTTATCAAGCGTGATATTCCAAACGTTTAGAAGATATCTCTCAGAAGCTGGTCACTATATAAACCTTTCTTTAAAATGTATAAGGCTTGTACAACCCAGGCCTGCTGAGTTAATTCTTTACTGCACAGTGTATAACTTGTGAACTAAATGGATATTACAGAGATACTAATTAGGAACACGATTGCAACAACGAAAAAAGTTAATATCCATCCTACTTTTAAGGTCTTAAAGTAAATTAACAAATAATATTTGAAAATAGGGTCATAAGTATATTTCAGATTTCAAAACCACAACGAATAATGCTCTATTGTCCTGATTTTTTAAAAAAATAAATTTCCTTCAACAGTAGCAGAAACATATTCTGGAAAGAGCTCTCATGTCATTTTCCATACAAGTTGAGCAGCATGATGAGCAATTAATAGATGTAAAGATGTACGGCAATTTCCAGAAACTTCTTGAGGTTATCAGAAAAGTATCCTATTTGAATACAGGGATGTAAGTCAGTCTGGTTTGATCTGCGCAATCTGGCCTTTGAGTACTTAAGTTGCTGTCAATCATCCTTTCTGAATTAATGTCTAGCCCAGCTGGAAATATTAACTTATGCAAAACTTAACTGCTGCCAATAAGAAAAAAATTAAAAAGTTTTCTATGTACAAAAAACACATTCGTTGTCGAGATATTTCATTATTTGAAAGAAATCTCTGTAAATACAAAATAAAATGCATTGTAGTTGTGCAACCCATATAAATTAAATCAAAATATTTCATTAATAAATTTACTTTTTCTTTAAATGTTTTTATACTATGTAAAAAGAATAGGTAGTGCTTCAAAGACATATTTATGAGATAAATATTTTTTTAAAGATCAAGTCATATATTTCAATGTAATTAAATAATAGTACTAACAACATAACCCACCGATGAAATGTCAGTTTCTGAAACATAGCCACACAAATGTACCAGGAAAAACTCTTCCTTATTTGCTTTAACTTTATGCTAACAAAGACCTTGATTGTACCGACCCAGAAGGTGATTTAAGAAAACTAAATCGTCAGCTATTATTTCCAATTTGTTTTCTTACTTTTTTAGTAACTGAGATGTTTTAAGAGTGGTTAATTTATGAAAAAGAAAGAAATAACATATATGCTCTACTTAGGATTGTAAAGGAATACTGTATCAGTAACGTTATTTAAAATCAGGCTAAAATTAACAGCATGCTTTGAAAAGTCACACACTTACAGAACAAATAGAATGTAATATATTCAAGAATTTTTTTAAATATATAAAGCAAACTTATATGGCATTCAGTTCGTACGACAGAGGCATTTAAAATTTTTATTGGTTAGTATTTTATATATACTGCAGGATATTAAAAATGTCTCATTTTACTAGACAATGGTTACCTGGTCTTTCTTGTATGTAGGAAAAAAAATCCCAAATAATTCACTAGTTGCCCAACTATTAAGGAAGCAATAGAGTGTAACTGTTAAGACCTCGGCCTTGGAATCAGATTGGCTGGATTTTAATTTTACCTGTATCAATTACTAGATGTAAAATATTAGTAGGTGAGATACAAATAGTATCTCATAAATCTAATAAATTTAATAAATTTTTGAGGATTAAATGAACCAATCGATGAAAAGAACGCAGCACAGGGCCTGGTGCTTTATAGGCATTCAATAAATATTACCTACTTTAATTTTTTCATTTGCTTTACTAATTTTAAGAATCTCCAGAATATTTAGAGAAAAATGTTGATTGACTCTAATACTGTTTTTGAAGAATTCTGTCTCCGTAAATGGCAACTATATAGTGCTATGTATTTTAAGAGTTTGTATAGTCAATATGATCGCCAACTAATGGAACTTGATGTAATGATGGAAAGATTCTATAATATGCGCTACCTGATCGCCACCGATAACCACGTGTGATTACTGAGCATTTGAAATATGACAAGTTCAACCAACAAACTATATTTTCATTGTATTAACGTTTAATTAATTTAATTGCCTGCATGAAGCTAGTGGCTGCAGTATTGTACAGCACAGGTCTATATGCTTTATTGTTCAATACATTTCTTAGCTAAAACCAGATGTTTCCAGCTATTACGGCAGAGTAAAGTGCATTACGAAAGGCCACAGTTCTATTTATATCTCTGCTTTGGACGTAAGAGTAGTGTTTTTCCTCTCTTCAACTTTAGAGTAATTAAAATTTGATTTCTTACTGGGACGCTGGGTTGCAGAAGTAGAACTATCTGCTGACACTGACCCTGGATCTCTATGTCGAAATATTATTGGATTCAGGCCACCTAATAGGAAACAGATCCCCGCACCTTGGTGGACACAGACAGTAGAAATGGCACAGAGGTCAGGTTCTGGATTTTCAAGGATGAGGGCGCATAACCACGGCAGGTCCAGAATGTCTCCTGACTGACACTGGGAGGCCACACGGCTTTGCCTCCTGGGGAGAGAATAAGGGAGAAAAGTGGCTCTGCAGAGGCAAAGAGAAGATACTAAATATAATCTATTTACAACCAGGAACTACAACAGGAATCCAGAGAGCTATGGCAAGATCCCATTCTTAAAACGTGCGGATAGGCGTGTTAGCAGAGAGCGGGAACAAAGCAGAGGCAGAGCGAAAACAAAGTTGTTACAGAAGGTGCTGACCACTCTCTGCTGCTTCCAAGCAAAGTGTCTGCTCTTCGTGTCACATGAGATCCCTTTGAACACTTATGTGTTCTCTCTTTATTGTGCTTAATCTAGACAAGTTTTTTTTTTTCAACCAAAAATATTTGACCAATAACATACATTGAAATATTCTATTCCATTCCCTTGTTCTCTTTTCCCAAGGGAAGCAAAATCAGACCTATGTTTCATTTTAACAAAGAAATATATTAATTTCTTCTTGTACTTAAATTAAACCACATCACTATAGAATGGTTTGAACCCAGATAAATATGTTCTCATGAATTAAATGACTGTACTTCAAAATTAATAGGAATTCCTGAAATAACTGTAGATATATCTTTTAAGGGATCTTGTGAACTCCAATAAGATTGCTTTAAAAAAAAAAATAAAAATAGTTGTGTTGACAAAAAAAACTCTCCGATTGAGATTACAAAGAGACTCAAATAGTTCAAAATTAAAAGAGGCCTCGGGACCTCCAAATTCATCCGAGAAGAAAGCATAGTAACAAAGCTGGTCAGCTGCAAATCTATGTCGTTTCTTATTAAAAGGCGAAGAAGTCTCAGAGGGTGAAGACCAGACCACAGATGGGGCAGCCAGGAGAAAAGGAGAACAGAACAATAGGTTCCTCTCTCTAGGGAGCAGGATGAGATCCTAACGAGGTCCTAACAAGGACCTGCATCCAGAGGAGAGAACCAGCGATACGGCACTGGTTGGGTTTTAGAGTTATTCCAGAGCGGCAGCAAACATGTTCTTCTTTTTCTTCGTGTTTTTGACCAGGCGTATCTATTGCGGCTCTCCTATCTCCCCATCCTGAGTTGCTGTGTGAGTGGAAGTGGGGGCGGCAAAACTCTTGTCTCTCCAGTTCTTGATCAAAATATGCCAGAGGAGCCACAGGGCAGAAGCCTTATCTGTATCCAAATCATATGCAGATGAAGGAGATACTGAATTCCAAGCTTGCTCTGTCTTAGGTTGAATTGTGTACCCCACCACCACCCGCAGTACCTCAGAATGGGACCTTGTATGGAGATTGGCTCTTGACGGAGGTCATATGTTAAAAGGAGGTCAGTAGAGTTGGCCCTAATCTAATATACCTGCTGCACTTATAAAAACAAAAAACAAAAAACAAAAAACAAAACGAGATAGACACACCAAAAGAACACCCTGTGAACAGACACGGGGAGAAGCCAGCCATCTATAAGCCAAGGAGAGGGACCTAACAGACTCTCCCTCACGGCCCTCAGAAGAAAGTCCCAACAGGACCTGACTCCAGACTTCCACCTTCCAGGGCTGGGGTACCATAAGTGGCTGCTGTTTAACCATCTAGCGTGCGGCCGGTGAGCACTCGCTCCCTTTCTCACTTTGCTCTTGCAAAGCAATACATGTAAGTGACAGAGTCACTTTTTTTCCCCCTCTCCTTTGATTCATTTTGGGTTTGTGGGTTTTTAATCCAAACTCAGATACAGAGGAGGAAAAATAACATTCTAAGCAGGCACCAGAGTGTTTCTATACAGTGTTTTCCTCAGAGGGGGAAATAATTTTATTTTAAATCTGTTAAATAATGAAGCCATAAAAAGATGTTAACTCTTATTGGTGGAACTGTTAATGAATTTGATAAACTAGTTATATTAAAAAGAAGTAGTAGGGTGTAGATCAAGCATTCAGGCTCTGGAGTCTGGTTACTTACTATGTTTACGTCTTATCGGTTGTTTGATTTGGGTCAGGTTATAGAACCTTCTGTACCTCAGTGTCCTCAGCTGTACAGTGGAGATCAGTAGGGGGATAACGAGAGTGTCTATCACATGGGTTTGTCCTCGGCCTTAATGAACACACATACGCTGCCTGGCACATTGAGAGGACTCGCTCATGTCAGTCCTTATTACCACGTCGCTATCAATTTTGTCCAACTTTACACACAGCACCTTTTTTACTAATGTATAGCCCAGATGGCCTCAACTCTTATTCTTCAAAATTAAATGTTATTTCCTAGGTTTTTTTTTTTTTTGTATAATACTGTAAATTTTAGAG